>NC_079434.1:16111143-16148643 GCF_026213295.1 Gadus chalcogrammus | reverse complement strand
CCCAGGCCCATTGGTACAGTGAGCCTTGGGCCTGGTGCATCATGGGTACCTCACTAGACCTCTATAGACTATAGAGCGGCCTGGTGCATCATGGGTACCTCTCTAGACCTCTATAGACTATAGAGCGGCCTGGTGCATCATGGGTACCTCTCTAGACCTCTATAGACTATAGAGCGGCCTGGTGCATCATGGGTACCTCTCTAGACCTCTATAGACTATAGAGCGGCCTGGTGCATCATGGGTACCTCTCTAGACCTCTATAGACTATAGAGCGGCCTGGTGCATCATGGGTACCTCTATAGACCTCTATAGACTATAGAGCGGCCTGGTGCATCATGGGTACCTCTCTAGACCTCTATAGACTATAGAGCGGCCTGGTGCATCATGGGTACCTCTCTAGACCTCTACAGAGTCTATAGTTGTAACACAGGGGTTCAATCTATAGAATATATATATATAGAACCCTTGTGTTAAATCTATAGTCTATAGAGCCTATTGATCGAACACAGGGCTTCTATCTATAGAGTCTATAGAACCCAGGGGTTATCATCCGCTCAGACGCTGTGATGCCTGACGCTGGCTAAATACTGATTTAATTAAATGTAAGCTGTAAGATACTATGATCATTAAGTCTCTTGGTTCGTGTGGTTTGGCCGCTAAAGACAAAAGATGCAACATGTTCGCTTTAATATTCTCCCATCCCACGCTGCTGTTGCTGCTAGTTGAGCTATATTCAGTTCACCTACGATGAAACGGGTCGCGATGAAACGGGTCGCTTATCCTTCATTCATTGGAAAGGATCAGAATGAGACTAAGCATGGCAGACATCTCAGTTTATTTTGCTCATGAAATGAATAGAATTGAACTTCCAATTAGTAAACATCTCTGTGTGATGTCAATGTCCCGGGACTCGGTTTTCTCAGGTCTTTGTCAACTGTACACCCTCTCTCTCTGTCTCTGTCTCTCTGATTCCCTCTCTTTTCGCATCACGCCCTGATGAGACAACAAGATCTGAAAGCATCATAGTAAAACCAAACCGATAGAGATGGAGGATGTGGAGGAGTGAGGGGGAGCGGAAGGAGACACATGAGCCCTCAGAGTCGTTGTATCTGGGTGCTGTGAGTCATTTGAGCCCGTTTGTAATGCTGCTGATGGGGGCTGATGGGGGCTGATGGGGGCTGATGGGGGCCCACTGTGAGGACAGGGGCTCCGCACTCTGCCTAAGTGATATTTGTGTAGTGCTCTCCAGTACTGTTGCTTTCTCTCCATTAAGAAGAATTAAGGCGGCAAGTGCAATCTATTAAGGAGCAAGTGAGCCGGCACCGAGTCCGCCTCCTTAAAACTATTACAGCCCCCTGCAGTCAGAGACCCTAGGGCGCTGGACCATCACTGCAGTCAGAGACCCTAGGGCGCTGGACCATCACTGCAGTCAGAGACCCTAGGGCGCTGGACCATCACTGCAGTCAGAGACCCTAGGGCGCTGGACCATCATTGCAGTCAGAGACCCTACGGCGCTGGACCCTCACTGCAGTCAGAGACTCTAGGCCTGGGCCAGAGCCCTAGAGTCAGGGAAACGGGCTGGTCCAGGGACTCTAGGGCTGGTCCAGTCGGGCAGTCTAGGGCTGGTCCAGTTAGGGACTTTTTGGCTGGTCCAGTCAGGGACTCTAGGGCTGGTCCAGGCCTGGTCCAGAGCTCTGCTGGTCCAGAGCCAAGCCGTCTGAGGACTCTGGTCTCCTACGAGGGACAGAATCCCGGACGTCTCTACAGGCAGGAGGAGGGTTCCTGCAGACTGTCGCTGGATGTCTTTGTGTTTCTTTCCCTGTCAGAGTGGTGTTATAAGGTGTAGTGTTACCCCCCTGAAGCTGTGTTATGGTGTGTGAGGGTTTGATTAGGAGCCGGGAAAGACTGCTGTAGCAGAGCTGATGGACAATGTTGTGTAATAAAAGCAACTGTAATTGTTCATAAATCACCAGACAGAAGGCCAATGACACATCCATTATTTACAAATGGGGAAGGTTTATCCAATAGGCCAGGCAACGTTTACAGGCCAGCATTGCTCTTACTGTCCTATGACATTTTACTTATTGATAATTTATGCGGAGAGCGGTTGCACTCATATTAGGAGTGCAGGGAATAATCACAATTTATGGCTTTGGAAAGGCCACGCCAATAAGGCTGCGTACAATAAGAGATAAAGAAAGATGTGTTCAGAGTACAGTGACTGGCCCACTGGCCTGGCCTTCAAACACTGGAACCACTGTTTTCACAATATCATGACAAGGGACAATTAGAAACAATAAGGGGTTAGACAAGGTTAAAGTCCACTTTGAACAAGAGATTACATAAATACACCAATAAATATATAATAATATAGTCATGTTGGTCTAGGAGACAATGAGACCATAGGACCAGGTCCCAGCTGTATCTGTCTGACCTTTAGGCAAGGTCCCATCTGTAACTGTTGGTCCATTGGACCAGGTCCTATAAGATCAGATCCAAGCTTTATCTTTTGGTCCATGAGATCCCAACTGTATCTGTTGGTCCATTAGACCAGGTCCAAGACCAGGTCCCAGCTGTATCTGTAGGGTCTTCCTGGTAGGAGCCAGTAGGACATGAGGATCAGGTCCTAGCTGTAGGTCCAGGTCCCAGCTGAATCTGTAGGGTATTCCTGGTAGGAGCCAGTAGAGGGGCATCAATGCATTCATACTTCTCTCTTTGTGCGTAGAAGTCTGCCAGTGAGCACAATGTAATAAATCATGTCTCAATCTCCTCTGAGGACCACAGACACTTTAATCATCCCGTATTCTTGTGTGTTTAGCCATAATAATTTGGCTCTATCATGAAAGCACAGTCCTAGTGTGATTTATGTGGTTGCTTTCGGAGACAGAGAAAGCAAGGCAGCAATAGTTTGGTTGGATTTGGGTAATGTTTCTTCACTGTCTCTAATCGGTTCTTTCAGTGGTTGTTTCTGTTCTTCTCCTCTCCTGACCAGCTCTCTTATTGAGTTATGTCCATGCTTCCTTTTTTTCTGTCTTCCTTTTCACATTTCAGCGTGACCAACAGATTGATGTTCTTTATTTGTTATTTTATGCAGAAGCTAAGATGCCGTAATGTTTGGACCAGCTTAACAGGTAATATCCAGAGAGAGAGGGGGGTGAGGGGGAGACAGAGAGGGAGAGAGAGGGGGGGGGGGGGGGAGAGACAGATAAATTGAAGCGCAATAACAGAAGAGAAATGTCATATTTGCATATCTCAAAAGTACATCACACAAGCGAGCACAGATAGGCATAAACGAGACTGTGAACCCAGTTTTGCATATTGAGAGAAATCTCTGCAGCTGTTTTGTGAATGCTGTTTATATGCAATTTTAAGAGGAAGCTATAAAGGTCACTTCTGAGAGGAACCCAAACATGATGGTTTGCCTTCTGGAAATAGGAGCTGATTCCAAGAGAAATCAAGGAGATTTTTTCCTCCAGCTAAAAGGCACTTCATGATTTGAGAATGAATATCAAATAAACGGATGCATTGAATCCCTGCAACGTATTTTACATGGCACAAAAATGAAACGTGATTTTTAATTGGTATTATTGGGTACGCTCTTTGAGTTCCTGGATCATCGAGCAAGCATTGAGAGAATGCTGTTTGTTCTTGTGTTGGAGCCGGAGGCATGGAGAGATGAGGAGGACGGGGATGTGAGTAGAGAGGAGGAGGAGGTGAGTGAGAGATGAGGAGGAGGAGGAGGTGGTGGTGTGGAGAGATGAGGAAGAGGACGGAGTGAGAGTTGGGAAGGAAGAGGATGTGCGGAGAGATGAAGAGGAGGAGGAGGAGATGAGTGAGAGATTGGGAGGAAGAGAAGATGAGGAGAGATGAGGAGGAGGAAGATATGAAGAGAGATGAGGAGGAGGAGGAGGAGGAGGAGGAGGAGGAGGAGGAGGAGGAGGAGGAGGTGAGTGAGTGAGAGACTAGGAGGAGGAGGAGGAGGAGGAGGAGGAGGAGGAGGAGGAGGAGGAGGAGGAGGAAGAGAAGGAGGAGGAGGAGAAGGTGAGTGAGTGAGAGACTAGGAGGAGGAGGAGGAGGAGGTGAGTGAGTGAGAGACTAGGAGGAGGAGGAGGAGGTGAGTGAGAGACTAGGAGGAGGAGGAGGAGGAGGTGGTGTGTGTGACTCTTCTCTGGAGAGATTTCCTCTGGGGGACGGAGCCAGCCCAGGGCCAAGACAAAGAAACCAAAAGCAAAGAACATCTTGGCCCAAATTCTGTTCTGTTTAATAATGAGTTAATTCAGAATTTATCTTTCCGTTAAGAAGATCAATCAAGAAAAAAGCTTTTTGTTAAGAAAAGATCAGAACAAAAGTGCAGAGCGTCTTTCTAAATCCATGCCAAATACCAACAACAGTTGATTTAAACCCTGGAGCAGTATCCCCCATTTCTATTACATAATACGGTAGAAATGGGAGACTCAAATTGTTTAAGTGCGTAATTACTCTTTACAAAACGTGTCCGGGTGGAATTTGAAATATCAACCAACTGGAAAGATCAGATGAAATGGGTAATTGCGTGTTAGCGGTCTCAAGCCCTGCTCAACTTCTTCTTGATAAGTTTTGCTCAGAGGAACGTTTTTAATGAGGAAGTCCGTTTGGCCTCTCTCTGGTTTGGCACTAGTCCTCTTCTTCTGATTTAGACCCATCTGCCTCAGTAGACACATCCAATAACTCAGTGACTGTTCTCTCAGACAGGTCTTGTAGAGAGAAACTCACAAGCTCTCCCAATACTTCCAGCCAAACCATTCTACAAATACCAGAAGCCTCTTGTTGTGACCTGATTAAAATTGATTAATTAATTACCATACATGCAGGTTGTGTCTTGTGATTAATGGGGCAGGAACATCCAATTAACCGCAGCCCGTCAGGCCTGATTGGCTCTGCTCCGTCTATTCTGCTAAATGTTTTAATTTTGTCTCCCTCTCCTCACTGGATAGTATGCATATCTAGCTCTGTCCAGTGAATGGAGGCTGCTTGTCTGGGGATGTGGGGGGTTTCTATGTAGAGTATCAGCCACGACTCAGAGTCTTCTCATCATTCATGTCATTATCGGAAAAGATTTCTGACACCCGACCTGGTCCAGAAACCACCTTCAATGATTATGTTTGCAGAAACTGTCTCACACTTTCAGATGAGACAGTTGTTCCTGCTTGTGTACACCCTGCATCCAATCAGAATCGAGTATTCCCGCAGACCGTGGTATAAGAGGCGGTAGACCCCCTCACATGGGTCTATGGAGGTAGGGCCTAATCTATCCTTTGGGGCCACGCCCTCTACCTTTCTGTGACCGAACCAACAGAGCAGTGAACAGTCGATGCTTGAGGGATGGGTCGGTTTTAGCCCCCAGGGAACATTCGAACCACCAGGGGGTCAGCAGGTCTCAACAACACCCCCCCCCCCCAGGGTTCATCTGAACGCCCCACCAAGGGGTCCCTCTGTCCACGTCAGCAGGCCCTTGAGGACATAAGGAGCTCCTCCCGTAGGCCGAGGGGGACGCCATCAGCCCCCCGCCTACACACTTTGTCCCTTCAGAAGAACTTCAGTCAGTCCTTCTCTCTCCACTGCTGATCCAAACCGTGTGGTCTGTATCGTCCATCAGGGCCGGCCGGAGGACAAGGGACAGAGCAGGACAGAGTGAGGGGTGTGAGGGGGTCACCGGGGGGTGGGGGGGGGGGGGGGGGGTTGTGATTACGGACGGGACAGCCTCTCTGGAGCTGCTGGAGCAATGTTCCGGAAGCAGCCTGTCATTTCTCACTGGGTGACTTTTAGGAGCTGTTGACGGATGTCGTCGCTGCCTGGCTCCACGGCATTAAGGCAGGCCTGGGATCAGTCACTGTGAGCCCCTAATGCACGACATTACTCGCCGCCATTTTAGAATAAATGCATTGCCATGGAAGAGGGAATGCAGTAGACCTTTGGTTGAACCCAACATAGAACTACTCTCTCTCTCTCTTTCTCTCTCTCCGTCTCTCTTGCTCTACCTCTCTCTCACACTTTCTGTCTCTCTCTCTTTCTGTCTCTCTCTCCCTCTCTCCCTCTCTTCCTCTCCCCCTCTGTCTCTCTCCCTCACCCCCATCAGTTATCTTGTATTTATGTGGTTGTTGGTGGGGCAGCCCTTGCTGGCCAGGTATTGGCTTTGCTGTAATCATATCTATGTGTGGGGACCAATCAGAGGGCCAGGTATTGTCTGTGCTGTAATCGTATCTGTGTGTGGGGACCAATTCGAGGGCCAGGTATTGGCTGTGCTGTAATCGTATCTGTGTGTGGGGACCATTCAGAGGTGTATGGGTGAGCAGACACCATAATTGCCACAGATTCAGATCCTCATTTGGCTTCCAAAAGTAATATCCCCAGTTTCTGTTGCACATCTTTTTTGTTGTATTATTAGAATGTTCTGGCTCCTCAGCAGTCGTACGACCTGAGGATCCAGCTTCTCTGGACCCAGCGGAGCCCTGAGCCCCCAGAGGATCCAGGAGGGGGACCACCACCTCCTTAGACCAGCCCCCACTGACATCATTCAGTATCACTGGCCAGTCTAGATCCGTCTCTAGACGGCAGGGCATGTACATCAAAAAAGAAGATCCGTTACAGCGTTGTTACCTAGCAGCACACGCGTGGAGTTCTACACAGTGGTTCCAGCGCCTGACGACGGGCCCACTGTCCTGCTGGTGAAAGTTCCCACACATGGTGGGGAGGACAAAGGGATGTTTGGCCACATTTCAGGGAGCTCATGTCGGTGTAGAGCAGAGGTGTGTGATAGGCTGTGATCCGGTAGGAGGTCGCGACTGAGACGGGACGGAGGAGAGCGCGCTAACAGCTAGCAGCTAACAGCTAACAGCTAGCAGCTAGCCACCCCCGGCTGATGGATGCCATCCCCCCACAGGAAGTAAGGAAGGGAGATTGCTGTTGTCCATCTCATTCGCAGACATTGATCTTGGTGAAAGAGTGAGGGGAATTGTGTGGAATATGGTGGTGGTGCTTGAGGGTTGTGGCGGTGGGTGCGGGGGGATGGTGGTGGGTGGTGGTTGTGCTTGAGGGAGGTGGTGGTGAGGGCTGATGGGGCAGACAAAGAGATGGAGCTGATTCTGCTCAGGCTATAGACACGCGTGTTTTGGCGGAAATTACCTTTATTTATTTTGTTCGCCGTGTCTGTCCTCCGCTCTCAAATGTAAAGATATACGGCCGCTTGGCAGATAAGCACCGTGTCATACATAATGAAAACGGCCTTGCTTTCCTACGCCTGTTTGTGTGAATGCCAGATAGAGCGAGAGAGAGAGAAGGAGAGAGAGAGAGAGAGAGAGAGAGAGAGAGAGAGAGAGAGAGAGAGAGAGAGAGAGAGAGAGAGAGAGAGAGAGCTAGAGAGCGCGAGAGAGAGAGAGAGAGAGAGCTAGAGAGCGCGAGAGAGAGAGAGAGAGAGAGAGAGCTAGAGAGCGCGAGAGAGAGAGAGAGAGAGAGAGAGAGCTAGAGAGAGAGAGAGAGAGAGAGAGAGAGAGAGAGAGAGAGAGAGAGAGAGAGAGAGAGAGAGAGAGAGAGAGAGAGAAAGAGACAGAGAGTGAGAGAGAGAGCTAGAGAGCGCGAGAGAGAGAGAGAGAGAGAGAGAGAGAGAGCTAGAGAGAGAGGGGGGCTTGGTCTACGAGGCCCAGTAATGTACCTCGTAGCAAGCCTTGTTGAACGACGGGAGCCAGTCTCATTACAGGGCCTCCACACACACACACTGCCCCCTCACATCCCTCCCCCGGTGGCTGCTTCTCATTGGCCCGCCGTCTGGGGAGCCACAAAGGAGAGATTTAGAGACCTGCGCTGAAATCTCTCTCTCTCTCTCTCCCTCCCTCTCTCTCTCCGCCATAGGAGCCCCCCCAAAAAAATGCATCGGCTCTCTCTTTTGTACACCAGCAGATTGACTTGAAGGCAACACCGACGTACACCAATAAATAAATCTAATAGTATATATATAATAAATGCGCACTACGAGTCCAGATTCAATCAATTAATGTGTTCCTCTCTGGCCTGTGTTCCCTTATCCCCTAAACATGATCCACGCATTGATGTATATGCATGGCAAAACACACACACACATAAACACACACACACACACACACACACACACACACACACACACACACACACACACACACACACACACACACACACACACACACACACACACACACACACACACACACACATAAACACAAATACACACGCACACACAGACAAATACACAACACACATAAAGGGGTCTCAACCAAGTGATTCTCCCCCCCCCCCGGCCCCCACCTCTGAGGAAAACCGGTCCTGATGAGAGGAGCCTGAGGAGGAGGGCGATGGAGGGCGATGGAGGAGGATCAGATACAGAGGCGAGATGCAGGATATTACACAACACAAAAGACAAATGGAGGTATTAAAACAGCAAAGGCGACGGGGGCATGGAGGCGGTTTGTAATTCTCCGGTGGGTTCAATCGTTCCTCCTGCAGACCGAAGCGCCAGGAAGAGGAGGACCTCCGAACGACTTCCGAACGGGCCATGTTGGGAAGGAAGTCCAGGGGAGCTGGTGACACCAGAACACCAGGCCTGATGGTCTCACAGGTTCTGCTGGCCGTGTTCTGTGAGGAGACACCATCGCAGAGGACCGGACGATGGCTTCATGATCCATCTACCGCCCAAAGCTACTCCAAGGATCTGTTTGGTTGGAGCTGGAGAAAACAGACCGGTCATCCTTCCTCATCTGAAGCCCAGGAGCGTCTGGCTTCTAGGATCTGCGAGCCCAATGTGAGAAGAAGAAGGAGCTGGAAGACCTTCTAATGGGATCCCGTCCTTTTAATGGATTGCAACGATTGGAGACAGTTTTCTCTAATCGGGGTCTAATTGGATATTGCTTTGTAAAACACGCAATCACACACAACCATGGTTGCGTTAGCCAACGTGAATCACACTGGGAGAGAACGAATCAACATACATCCAAACAGAGTCGTACTGTTAAGCATCAAAGTAACACTAAGCATCCAGCCCAGTGAATTCAGTACATTGGTCCTGGGCGATTTTCCTCGTGAACAGAGCAGTGGTAATCCTCTACCGATGATCAGAACTATAAATGCTGCTCTAACGAGCTCGGTGAGGCGTTGGCTCAGGACTGCGCTGCAGCCTGCGTGTATTATGCATGACGGGGGAGACGTGTGCGCGCCGTTATTAATAAAATGTGTACACTGAGCCCAGGGGTCCAGTGTTGTCAGGTATCCAATCTAGCTCAATTTCCTGTGTGTGTGTGTGTGTGGGGTGGGGGGGGTCCTGGTAGGTGTGGGTGTGGGTGTGTGTGGGGGGAGGGGGTCCTGGTGTGTGTGTGAGTGTGTGTGTATGTGTGGGAGGCGGTTTCCCGGTAGGTGTGCGTGTGTGTGTGTGTTTGTGTGTGGGGGGGGGTCCTGTTGTGTGTGTGAGAGTGGGAGGGGGGGGGGGGGACAGGGTGTTTCTGGTCTGTGTGTGGGGGGTTGGGAGGGTTCTGGTGTGTGTGTGTGTGGGGGGGGGGTTGTTGTGTATTTGTGTGGGTAGGGGGGGGGTTCTGGTATGTCTGTGTGAGTGTGTGGGGGGAGAGCGGTTCTGTTGTGTGTGTGTGTGTGTGTGTGTGTGTGTGTGTGTGTGTAGGGGCGGGGGGGCGTGGGGGGTGGGCTCTGGTGCTCCAACAGGTCTCCTCAACATGAATACTGCAGGAGCCCAATGAACATGACTCCTCCTGCTCTCCTCTCCTCCCCATCATAAACACGGCAGCAGTATCACACCATGTGACCCAGCGTCAGGTGACCGTGAGCCTGGCCGTGAGAGGCTGGACATGGTGTCAGTGTGCAGTACACATACATATACATATATAAACATATATATATATATATACACACTGCACACTGTATACAGATGATATATATATATACTTTATACTATACTGCCGTGTTTATGGTGGGGAGAAGAGGAAAGCAGGAGAAGTCATGTTCATTGGGCTCCTTCAGTAGTCATGTTGAGGAGACCAGCATCTGTTGACAGTATAAAGTATATAGATGCTTTATAAAGTATAAGGTACTATATATATATATAATATGGGCTCCATGTGTCTGTAAGTGTTGACCTCCACCGTGCCTCTGCCGCGCCTCCACCTTGCCGCCACCTCTTCCAGGCGGTCACAGCGTATCTATCACAAAGCCTTCTAAATGTCCCAGACGTCAGCCCCTCTTTAGCCCGGAGGCTGTGGGACAGATAGTTCAGCCTTCCACTGCTGATAATCACCGTATCGATCGTCCCTTTGAAAGAAGGCACATGGCTGCCTGGTTCCTTGTTGCCTGGTATTCTACTGTCATTGTTGTTTCTTCTAAAACACGGCATTGTAGTTTTTCTTAAATGTTCCAATTGCTTTATGAATGAAGGTATTCAGTTTTTTTATTGAGTAAAAAAGAAAAATTGCATAGATGGATATGACATTATTACAAATGATTACTTCCTTCACCACTAGCCAATGGGATAACGTCAACATTACATATTTATCTACTTCTATAATTACAATACGCCTGAATTAAAATAAAATCAACAAGGCCCAAATACGTGAGCATTGCACAAAACACAGATCCTTACTTGAACCCACTTCAGCCCAGCTTTTGTACCGCCGTCCTCCCTCTGACAACACGTTCCCAGCACAGCGCTTTTGTTCTAGCTGCCTTCATGACGCTCTCTCCCCAGGATCAGAGCTCACATGTAGACCACCAGCCGGAACCCCGCCTCTGCCGAGGCAACATCACTAATAAGATTTGTCACAGATGGCAACATTTAATGACCTCCCCTGTTCTGTGGTCCACACCATTAAGCCGCCAGGATCTTTCCTTGGTGTGGCCCCCTACCCTTCCAAGGTAACGTTTTATGACATGCTAATTCAAGACATGCTTCGTTCATCTCAAGTGTCGCCGCTGGACACACAAATCAAAAAAGAGTCCCGCTGATATTTTCCTTCCTCATATTTCCGAGCCCACACATTATCCCTTCTCCTCCGTAATCTGTTTTGGATTTGCATTTTCACCGCGATGAAATCCGGCAATAACTGTAAAAAGAGAAGAGGTCCTGTCTGCCGGTTTTATGGTTCAGGACGGAGCGCCAAGCCCCGCTACGTCACCGCGCTCCACCTGGACCACCAAGGGGGTTACCGCTACAGAGCGGGACGGTGTGATGGAGTCAGGTGATGGAGATCAGATTACGGTGGAGGTCAGGTGATGGAGGTCAGCTGATGGAGGCGATAAGAAGATGGGTGAAGCGAGGTGATGGTGGAGATCAGGCTGCTGCCTCTCACCAACGAGACCTCACCCCTTCATGTGTCTTCTGTACCGGACCTTCAAGCACCTTCATCACAACCTCCACCATCACACCATCACCACCACCACCACCACCCTAACAACCTCCACCAGCACCAGCACCAGCCCCTTATCCAACACCACCCCAACAACCTCTACCACCACCCCCAGACCCACCATCATCACACCAAACTCCACCAGCACCACCACCACATTCACCTCCACCAGCACTGCCTCCACCACCACCACCACAACCGACAACACCATTACGACCACCACCCCCACCACTAGAAACCCCACCAACTTACCAATCACCAGCCTTTCTTTTGTCTAACTATACGCTCTCTCTCTCTCTCTTTGTGTGAGAAAGAGAGAGTGGTGTGTGAGTGTGTTGGTGAGAGAGAGAAAGAGAGAGAGGGAGAGAGAGAGAGAGAGAGAGAGAGAGAGAGAGAGAGAGCGAGAGAGAGAGAGAGGACGGCTGCCAGATTGGATTGTTGCCGGGCAGCAACAGAGGAGGGGGTCTGGTGGTAATGGGGGCTGCGGGGGGGCGTGACACGGCTGTGCACGTGTAAATAATCTATTAATTAAAGTCCAGGCGGAGGATGAAGAGGATGCGTCCTCCCCTGATCTCTCCATCCTCCTCATCCTCCCCTCCTCCTCTCCCCCTCCTCCTCCTCCACTCCTCTCCTCTCCTCCTCCTCCTCGCTCCAGGTAGAGGCAGCAGACTTCTATTGGAAGATTAAAGGCAAATCTTTCCAGATTGCTGCATAAAAAGGTAATTTGCGATATTAAACTGCCTTTTTATCTATATGCAAATGGCTTCCCTCCCACAATATATTTGCATAATGTATGTGAAGGTTTGTGCAGACACGAGGGGGGCGTCTCCTGTAATCTCATTAGGCTGGCAGCGTACCTGCTCTTCCCTGATTCTCCTCTTTCTAAACAGCCTTTATTCCTCTCAATGACTTCCCACCAGCGTTCTGTCTTCAGCCGTGGATTAGAGAGAAGTTCCAGGAAGGTCTTTCCTCTCCTGAGGAACATGTTTGTCTTCCCTCTGCGTGGTGGAATCTGCCTGGTGTACTCTGTGTCCCCAGTAAAGCTACCGTCGTGTTGTCAAACTAAAGGAGGTCGACACAAACCGTTACTCTGTTGTCATCCTGCAGTCCTGAATCACTCGGAGAGAACTGCTCTAAACGGTTCACAAAGTTTGTGAATAATCCCTGAGGAGGAAGCGAGTGTGTCGATGAGGACGTTCACGGGGTGAATCTCAGTGGCCAAGAGGACGTGGATCCTCGTAAGGCGGCTGAGGCCCGAGACACACGGCGATATGAAGTCTCACTCCATGCTAACGAGCTGCCCCTCTCCCAGGCTAGCGTCGTGACGCCGGGGGCTAATTGAGGATTATGTACAGTAGACTCTGAAGAGACACTCCTCTAATAGGCTGAGGGATTGGCAGGACTTCACAGTGAGGCTGGCTGCTACGGTGGCCTTGACGGGACAGTTTGACAGGGCATCTGAGAGGGAGAGGAGTCTACATCGTCGTCCAATAAGAGCTTCAGAAAGAGAAAGGAAATGCTCAGAAGAAGGGAGGTTGAAATACATTGGAACCAGAGCCAGCTTGAAGCAAGAGAAGGTAAATAAAAGAGGAGAGAGAGAGAGATAGAGGCAGAGAGAGAGAGAGAGAGAGAGAGAGAGAGAGAGAGAGAGAGAGAGAGAGAGAGAGAGAGAGAGAGAGAGAGAGAGAGAGAGAGAGAGAGAGAGAGAGAGAGACAGAGAGAGAGAGACAGAGAGAGCACGAGAGAGAATGAAAAAAAGAAAGGCATCAATAATATTATCATATTTAATACTCTCCATGTTACAAACTGGCTTTAGTAATTGGATCCATAGAGGCAGTATTCACGCAACCTTGTGACTAGAATCTGTCAGTCAAGTGGGGTGTGTGTGTGTGTGTGTGTGTGTGTGTGTGTGTGTGTGTGTGTGTGTGTGTGTGTGTGTGTGTGTGTGTGTGTGTGTGTGTGTGTGTGTGTGTGTGTGTGTGTGTGTGTGTGTGTGTGTGTGTGTGTTTATGAGTGAGTATGTGTGTGTGTGTGAGTGTGTGTGCGTGCATGCGTGCATTTATGTGTGTTTGTGTGTGTTTGCATGTGTGTGTTTGTGCGTATATGCATGTGTGTGTGTGCGGGTGTGTGTGCGCGTGTGTGCGCATGCCGTGTGTCTGCATACACCAATATTTGACTGTGGGGATGAAAGAAATTACTAAAATGACAAAGATGTTTTTCACACAAATTCCAGAACAAATGGCCGTTCTTAAATGACAAATTGGTCACGGTGCAATCACATGGTGTCAAATAAACCAGACATATCGTGTTTTCATGTTGCGTTAGCCTACATTAAAAAAGAAAAGTTGCATGAATTCCAGACATGTTGCTGTCATGGCCGCATCAGACTTCACCTCCAAGCTCTTTGAGTAGGAGACAAACTCTTCTGAACACAAAGGCACCTGCTCTCCTCTTTCTCCTTGTTCTTAGCTGCTGTGCTCTTTCAGACCATGGACAACAGACCCTCTTCGACCGCCGGTTCCAGCGGGAGGTTTGCAGTTCTGTTCCAACAAACTAAACCTTGTGTACCGTAGCATGGGCTGACACGGCACTGCTTGGATGCTGTTTGTGTATTCAGCCCACTTTGGGCCATTCCACGCTTAAGTAAATGTAATTTGTGTGCCTTGCTCAGTTCCCCAGGTCAACGACCCGACGCCGCTCGTTGATGACTGGGTTAGGGTTAGTTAGGGTTAGTTAACCCTGATCTTCAGAGCAACAAACCTGGTGCCTCCATAAACACATTCAGCCTTCATGTCTTCTACACTCTTACTGATCGAAGAACAGAACAGTCTGGGCTGGTTGGCTGACTGGAGGCTGAGTGGAGGCTGACTGGAGGCTGAGTGGAGGCTGAGTGGAGGCTGAGTGGAGGCTGACTGGAGGCTGACTGGAGGCTGAGTGGAGGCTGAGTGGAGGCTGAGTGGAGGCTGAGTGGAGGCTGACTGGAGGCTGACTGGAGGCTGAGTGGAGGCTGAGTGGAGGCTGAGTGGAGGCTGAGTGGAGGCTGAGTGGAGGCTGAGTGGAGGCTGACTGGAGGCTGAGTGGAGGCTGAGTGGAGGCTGACTGGAGGCTGAGTGGAGGCTGACTGGAGGCTGACTGGAGGCTGAGTGGAGGCTGACTGGAGGCTGAGCGGAGACTGACTGGAGGCTGACTGGAGGCTGACTGGAGGCTGAGTGGAGGCTGAGTGGAGACTGAGTGGAGGCTGAGTGGAGGCTGACTGGAGGCTGAGTGGAGGCTGACTGGAGGCTGACTGGAGGCTGACTGGAGGCTGAGTGGAGGCTGACTGGAGGCTGACTGGAGGCTGACTGGAGGCTGACAAGAGGCTGAGTGGAGGCTGACTGGTGGTTGACTGGTGGCTGACTGGAGGCTGACTGGGAGACTGACTGTTTCATCAGGCGTTCAGTGACTGACAGCAGAACGGACGGCTCCAGTGTTCTGGAGTATGAAGAGGACATCGTGCTAATGAGGCTCGCAGAGGGAGCGTTAAAGGAAGCCTCATCCAGAGGGAATATCTGTCCTCTTCAAGGTTCCTTACCGCGCTGGGATCATATATACAAACATTCAACACCATTCAACATCTTTTCTGTTCCGACTGCATTCGTTTTCATGAAAACAGATCGATCTGCTGGCCACAATATTGTTAATATATCAGTAGAGATAGAGGACTACGTCATATCTATATCAGTAGATATAGATACTCCCGCTAAAACCCTGTCTTTGAACAGCACATGTATTGCGTGTTTGTGCTGCCATATGCTTCCATGGTTGAAAAAACCTTTGTTGTTTCAGTCAGCCAACTGCATCCATTATGAGTGGAGCAACCTCCTTTCTCCAAAAGCATCTCTGTCAAGCAATGTTCGATATAATATGAAGATAAATATCCAAGCACATACAAACACAGGGATGAGTTCTGCTGAACGAAGCGAAGACATACGCATGCGTTTATATAATACACGTTTAAAGGAGCCTTTAAAGACAGCGTTACATCTCTGTTTGGCTCTCTGTTCTTGTGCTCAGAGCATAACATCGGCTCAGTTTTAACCATTAATCAAACTGTGTCATCGCTTAAAGATATCCTCTTCATAGCAAATCAATAGCAAGACAATTAACCCTTCGATTTGCTCTCATCAGCTGTTGACACATACTTCATAATGCTTTGATAATGGTGGGGCGATGTCGTAGGAATGGATGTTGGAGCTGCCACAACAATAAAGAGGGAGAGAGAGAGAGAGAGAGAGAGAGAGAGAGAGAGAGAGAGAGAGAGGGGGGAGAGAGAATCACGGGGGATGGCATACACAGACAGACAGCGAGATGAAGGAGGGGCTTAATGAAATGTTGCTGTTGTTTTAAAAAGAGAACTGAGAGTGAGACAGCCATGAAGTTATGGTCTAAGAAACCATTACTGAGAATGATTTATGTCCCCTTACCAATCTATACCTGCTATCCACCTTTTTTCGTTTTTTATTAAATATGATTTTTTGGAGACTATAGAAAGCCTTTTCTAGCAGCCACTGAGGAATATGTAATATCTGTTAACAATATAACATATAATATACAACTTAATATATTACATATAACATTATATTAACTACATTGCATATTATATTATGTTAAATATATGACATATTATATTATCTAATTATGCTTATGGCTGCTTGGGTGGATATCCCACAAAATGTATTAAACTAAATTGTGGATCAAAGTGCATCTTAATTAATGTGCAGAACTGTATTTATTAACCTCATATGTTCATGTGTAGAAGTGAATCAGGATCTTTCCCTAGGTTGAACAATTGTAGACGTAAAGCCTTCAACCTCAGGGGGAATAAGGCATGAATCAACGTGGAGCCTAATTAAAGATTACCTTCATAATGCTGAATGGATTACAGTTGGATTGACGCACACATAACACATGCGTATATAAACCTTAGAAAACATATAAAACACATAAAACACATGTACAACATATAGGCACATAAAATATATAAATCACCTACACAACATTTAAATCACATGAGACATGAAAAACATATAAAACATATTCAACACATAAAACACATAAAGATACATAGAATATATAATCACATACAAAAACATGTAACACCCAAAAGATATATAAAACATATAAAACATATAAATCAGGTACAAAACATTAAAAAAACAGATAAAAGATACAAAACCGCACCATGAGGTCAAAGGTCACCGCAGAGGAAGCCTCATCGGAGCTCACGACCTCTTTTGAAAGACAAGATCACACGTGATCACAAGCCATCGCTGAGAGTTCTTTGTGCGCTCAAAGGAGGGTAAAAATAGAATCATTAAATATCGCTGTCCTCGACCACTGAAACCGGTAGAAGAGAAAGATCTGAGATCAAACGTTCAAAGTATTCCGTGGTTTTTCCTTCTCCTCCTCGGATCGCTGAGGGGGGGGGCTCGGCATTAATCTGTCACCCGGGGAGACTCGTGTTCCCGGGAGACGCCGTCTGGGATGCTGGCTAATTGGGACCATTTAACCAGAGAATCTGTCTGCTGGGTGGGGGTGGGGGGGGTGGGGGGGGGGGGTGGGGGGGAGGGTCCCTCACTCTGTCTGCTGGAAGAAAACCAAACATTTATGTGCTCATTATCATTCTCTGCTGCGCTCCAAATAGGCGCTTCCAGGGTGGGGTGATGGATGATGGAGGGTGATGGAGGTGGTGGTGGCGATGGGGGGGATGGGGGTGGAGGGGGTGGTGGTGGTGGTGAAGGGGGTGATGGAGGTGATGGAGGTGGTGGTGGTGGTGATGGGGGTGGAGGGGGTGATGGAGGAGATGGAGGTGGTGGTGATTGAGGTGGTGGAGGTGATGGAGGTGATGGGGGTTATGGGGCTAGTGGTGGTGGGGATGGGGGTGGAGGGGGTGATGGAGGTGATGGAGGAGGTGGTGGTGGTGATGGAGGTGGTGGAGGAGATGGAGGTGATGGGGGTGATGTGGATGGGGGGTGATGGGCATAGTCTACGTGATGGGGGCTAGGAGGGGGGTGAGTGGTACAACTCATAACTTATTTAAACACTGATCCATACAATCATAACTTACTACAACAATGGGCGATACAATCCTCACTTATTATAACACCGAGCTATACAACTCATAACTTATCATAACTGAGCCGTACAATCATAACTTATTATAACACTGAGCCGTCCAATCCTAACTTGTTATAACACTACGGCGTACAATCATAACTTATTATAACAATGAGCGATACAATCAAACTTATTATAACCCTGAGACATACAATCACAGCTGAACATAACACCGAGCGATACAACTCATAAGTCCTTACGATGTACATTGACATTGACCAATGAATGGGTGAACTCATGAAACAGTTGTCTCCCCTCTGAGTGAACTACTTTAATCATCATCCCTGTTTGGATGTCCCCACTAAAGTTCTCTAGGTCTTGACCCTTCTATCCTATCGTTTTGTCCGAGTGTAATTAAAGCTTAATTGCCGGTGGTGCGTCTGACGTGTGAGAAGGTGAATTCAGTAAACCCCACGCTGAGGGGCATCTTCAAATGAGCTTAGCTTCAACATTAACCGCCTTGTCTCCCTAGATCGGTAGCCAGCTTGAGTTTGAGAAAAACGCGTGAAAAACAGTGAAACTCAATTAACTCGCTCACTCGCATTAATCTCCCGCATGTAGAGGATACCCTTTGACCTGCCACTAAAATAAATGGTGTGATTTATTTTTTTCCCATCTCATTAAAAGTTGGAAAAGAACACTGAGGAGCCACGCACACACTCTCTGCTGGTGCATTCGTTAGCGTGAGCGGCACACCTGGCCGCCGCCTCGTGGCGCCTTTGAGGGGCTTGGAGATCCACCAGAGCGCTTTGAAGAAGAAAAACAAGCCGGACCATCTGCGCCGTTAGTCCCTCACCGTCACTCTGGTGGCGGGTGAGAGAATTCTAACACAGCAGGACTCCATGCCTCCATGGCTCCATGCATCCATGGCTCCATTACTCCAGACCCCAGGACTCCTGCCTCCAATCTCAATGCCTCCATGACTCTATGACTCCTGCCTCAGGCCTCTATGTATGGGCCTCTATGTTAGGGCCTCTATGTTAGGGCCCCTATGTTAGGGCCCCTATGTTAGGGCCCCTATGTTAGGGCCTCTATGTTAGGGCCTCTATGTTAGGGCCCCTATGTTAGGGCCTCTATGTTAGGGCCTCTATGTTAGGGCCCCTATGTTAGGGCCCCTATGTTAGGGCCCCTATGTTAGGGCCCCTATGTTAGGGCCCCTATGTTAGGGCCCCTATGTTAGGGCCTCTATGTTAGGGCTTCTATATTAGGGCCCCTATGTTAGGGCCTCTATGTTAGGGCCCCTATGTTAGGGCCCCTATGTTAGGGCCCCTATGTTAGGGCCTCTATGTTAAGGCCTCTATGTTAGGGCCTCTATGTTAGGGCCCCTATGTTAGGGCCCCTATGTTAGGGCCCCTATGTTAGGGCCCCTATGTTAGGGCCTCTATGTTAGGGCCCCTATGTTACGGCTTCTATATTAGGGCCTCTATGTTAGGGCCCCTATGTTAGGGCCCCTATGTTAGGGCCCCTATGTTAGGGCCCCTAAGTTAGGGCCTCTATGTTAGGGCCCCTATGTTACGGCTTCAATGTTAGGGCCTCTATGGGCCCCTATGTTAGGGCCTCTTAGTTAGGGACTCTATTGCCGCGTTTCCACTGCAGGGTGCGGAACGGATCGGATCGCGCCATAAGTTAGGGCCCCTGTGACCGGGCCCCTGTGACGTGCTGTGTATTTATCCCCCCCGGTGAGGTAATCCTAGGTTCCATTAGCGCTCATCAGCCCCCCCCCCCCCCCCGGTGGCTCCACTAACAATCCGCCGGAAGCCAGAGTGCTTCTGGTGGAGACGGGGGCCACAATGAGGACCTCTCTGGCTCCTGAGTGCCCCGGGGCCGCTGGGAGGGATTAATTGATGTCTTTCGGGGCCACTCAGGACCGGTGGCGACTAAAAGGCTTTTCCCCCTACAGATACAAAACCACCCAAACACAGCATCACCCCGGGCCTCCACGGTGTCTGAGCTCACGGTCTGACCCGAGGTCGAGGCTGCGTCACGCTGGCGCCTCAGAGGAACACAGGCTCACGCCGCGTCTCTCTTCTCACACAGACTCACGCGGCGCCTCCCTCCTCCTCCCCCCCCCCCCCTCACCGCCTCTCTGAACCTCTCTCCATGGCGAGGGGCGTGGCCAACAGGGTCAGCAGAAATCTTCTGCCACTTTGTGCAGAGGTGCTGTTCAGAGCGGTCTGTGTTGGAGAACGTCTGGTGTCCCGGGAACACAAGACAACCCCGCAGTCAGGTCCTCTGGTTTGGGGCTCATATATATTCAGCTGCACCTTCCTCGTGTGAAACCATGACCGTTTGGTGCCCTCAAGCCCTAAAAGGCAATAGACTCAAGCCCCACACAGGTCATAGAGTTCCTGCAATCACAGGGTTTAAAGATGCCTTCACCACACTGGACGTAGATATTGGACTAAACTCCTATCAGAGGAAGTGCATCTTACCCATTATTGTAGAGCTGGTGAACCTTAACCCTAGCCCTAACCCTAAACTTAACCGTAAACCTCACCTCATCACAGTACACAAATCAACTCAACCAAACGGGTCAACTGTTTACTGATCCATCATGTATATCTGTCATCGTATTTAGTACCCATCACTAAACCTTGGTTGAAGAGATTGAGTTGGTTTTGGTTGGTTCAAGGTGATGTTTTCACACCAAGACAGAAATAAATCCAGGAGGATTTCTATCCTAACTTTATAGAAGGCAGCTGTGGTTAAATCAAATATAAAACAAATAAGAAACCAAATGCCAGACTAATGTCAGCGCTGTGTCGAGCTGAACTTCCTAGTGTGCATCGCCCTCACGTCTCGGTTCTTATGTGCAGAGCTCTGTCTGATGTTTTATTGACAATCGGTCTCATATCATACTGCTAATAAAGTCTTTAAAACATAGAGTCAAAGTCTTTGATTTGACCAGGGTGTGGAAACCAACTGTGACTCTCACCACCTTCCAACAGAGTCACAGCAGCACTCAGTAGTGAAGGAGTCACAGCAGCACTAAACTGAGGGAGCCACAGCAGCACTCAGTAGTGAGGGAGTCACAGCAGCACTCAGTAGTGAGGGAGTCACAGCAGCACTCAGTAGTGAGGGAGTCACAGCAGCACTCAGTAGTGAGGGAGTCACAGCAGCACTCAGTAGTGAGGGAGTCACAGCAGCACTAAGGAGTGAGGGAGTAACAGCAGCACTAAGGAGTGAAGGAGTCACAGCAGCACTCAGTAGTGAGGGAGTCACAGCAGCACTAAGGAGCGAAGGAGTCACAGCAGCACTCAGTAGTGAGGGAGTCACAGCAGCACTCAGTAGTGAGTGAGTCACAGCAGCACTAGGTAGTGAGGGAGTCACAGCAGCTCTAAACTGAGGGAGACACAGCAGCACTCAGTAGTGAGGGAGTCACAGCAGCACTCAGTAGTGAGGGAGTCACAGCAGCACTAAGGAGTGAGGGAGTCACAGCAGCACTCAGTAGTGAGGGAGTCACAGCAGCACTAAGGAGTGAGGGAGTAACAGCAGCACTAAGGAGTGAAGGAGTCACAGCAGCACTCAGTAGTGAGGGAGTCACAGCAGCACTAAGGAGCGAAGGAGTCACAGCAGCACTCAGTAGTGAGGGAGTCACAGCAGCACTCAGTAGTGAGGGAGTCACAGCAGTACTCACAGGAGACAGCAGCAAAGACAACATGGGATTACTGCAATTATCAATAATGTGGTTGCCAGAAGTACTACAACATCAACAGCAACAACAACAACAACAACAACAGCAAGAACAGCAACAACAACAACAACAACCCATCAACATTGACAACAACAACATCAACAACCACATCAACACAGCAACAAGGAATACTTAGTGAAGAGGAGAGGAGTGGGGGGGGCATCGGCCTGGGGGCTACAAGTACCAGACAGGACCCCATGGGAAATAGACTGGGTAAACGAGACACAAATACACACACGCGCACGCACACGCACACGCACACGCACACACACACACACACACACACACACACACACACACACACACACACACACACACACACACACACACACAAGCTGGGATTGTGAGTTTAGCCAATTGGAGCTCATAGACATGCATAGACAAATATGCATTGCATCCTATTCTGATACGATTGTGTCAATGCAATATTTATATGATATATTCACAGTATTGCATTACAAAATGGCAACAGGCTTTATACTATATGTACCACCTAATTGCAACTTTAAAAAAGAAAGCTATTTCTAAACAATTTTATACATTGGAAAATGTAACATGGCCTCATAAAGCCAAAACATATGTAAATAGCATTTTGATGGAAGTGTTTTGAATTGATCACACCAGTGTTTAATTGATGCTCTCTAAAATATATTCATTTGATAGCTGTGTTTACTGTTTGGTGGAAAAAAAACATTTTTGAGAAGATTTTGCGTAGTTTTGACAAAATGATAAACTCTTCTCAGGTTTGTGTTTAGAGTTTTGAGATATTGAGCTATTGTTTCAGAAAACGTATTTAAACGATTGAGAAAAACTGTAACACACACACACACACACACACACACACACACACACACACACACACACACACACACACACACACACACACACACACACACACACACACACACACACACACACACACACACACACACACACACACACCCCTTCAGGTCCAGATGAGTCGGTGAGCTCCGTGTGAGTGTGTCACGCCTCCACCTGCGCTGCGTGTTGACATTCTGCCCGGACGGCGGTCATGATCAAAGCCTTCTGGAGGAGGGGCTGAGGGCCCCTGGGCAATAAGGCCATTTGGCCCCTGCAGAGGCTTCAAAGGCCCGTGGGGGGCCGAGGGCCCGGCGCCTTTGTCTGCTGACAGGAGCAGACCGACCGGCATTTATTACTTCATGAACGGAATCGCTTCTCCACCAGAGGCAATTACAGTGACGGAGAAAGGTGTAGTGCCGGCCTGTCGCTGCACCTGGATGGTTCTGTCTGGGTGGTCTGTCTGGATGGTCTATCTGGGTGGTCTGTCTGGTTGGTCTGTCTGGATGGTCTATCTGGATGGTCTATCTGGGTGGTGCTCTCTGGTTGGTCTTTCTGCGCTGACTTTATCTCCACCTCCTTTCTGTGACCCATTCAGCATTTTATCTCACATATGCAAGACAAGAAATACATATCTATGTCTTTATCTATATATAAGGACCATGCTGGAAATAAGTATTTTACTTTTGCATGTGATCTTTTGAATTATTGTTTTAGCGTCTTGATCCAGAAATGAATCAAATCAATTAGCGTTTAGATAACCACATATCTAACCATAGATTGCTGACTGCACTGCACTGGTAGTCTTAAGAGACACACCAGAGTCACGATCAGCTGGTAGAGCAGTGAGGACCTGATGGAGGTCATGTTGATTGACATGCAACCTGTTAGTCAGAGGCTAACGGACCACCTCTGTTACCATGGCTCTCCTCTTGGCCTCCGATGGAACTGGATGACCTGGCTGCTTTGGGTGTGTGTGTTTGTGGCGTGAGCCTGTGTGTTCAGGCTGAATGCGGGGTGTGTTTGTCTTTATTGTGAATGAGGAAGGTGAATCATGGCAGCTGTATGGAGCCTTGCTGATGAAATGCCTTCAAGGTATTTGAAAAATACATACCGCCAGACACTTTCACTTCCCTTTGTCAGCATGCTAACCGTTACACACACATACAAGTCTGCAAGCACACACATTATGCACTCACACACGCGCGCACACACACACACACACACACACACACACACACACACACACACACACACACACACACACACACACACACACACACACACACACACACACACAGAAACACGTGTTCTGAGTCCTGTGAAGTCTTAGAGAGAATGAGAGTGACAGAGAAAGAGAGAGAGAGAAAGGAGATGTGTGGCTGTATGAATTAGCATTGTGTTAGTATTGTGTTACCAGCGTGTTAGCCTTGTGTTAGCATTGTATTAGCGTCAGCCTCGGTCTATGAGCCTCCAGTTGTTTAGAACAAAGGGGTTCTGATCCTCTATCTGACGACAGCTACAACTCAATTAATCATCCACCTTAAGAAACTGCGGACACATCATAAAGGGGGAGATAAAGGCTTACACTATTTTCCCTCAAATTATTTTCTTCTCTCAACAAGTAACATGATTATTTTATTGTATGTTTTATAACAGTATGGTTATTACATAAGATCTGTGATGGATGCACATCCCTCACCAGCAGGTGGTCTCCAGAGAAAACGTCTTCATAAGGTTTAGATACGGACAGACAACGTGGAACAGCTGTCTGAAACAAAGTACTAAACATGAAACGCTAACATAGCATTATTCTTCCTGCAATTTGAAAGTGCAAATGGGCGAGTGCCAGTAATGAGATCAGCACACCGAAGACATTCCCCCTGGTCAGGGATTTCCTTTCAAACGCTCTCCCTTTCATCAACGCTCACTTTGACATTCCCACAGCGCCATCGAGTCACGGAGAGGCGGAGCCAAAGCAATCCCTCTGAAATGACTTATTGTATTGTTCCTTCAGACATCATTTGTTTAAATAGGAGCAGCTCCTAATAACACCAATAAAGAACTCAATACCACCAGGCTGCAGGAGCAACATGAGGCAGAGAGGGGGGGGAGGAGGAGGGGTGGAGAGGAGGAGGAGGAGAGGCAGAGAGAGGCAGAGAGAGAGGAGGAGAGGCAGAGAGAGGACGAGAGAGAGGAGGAGAGGCAGAGAGAGGCAGAGAGAGAGGAGGAGAGGCAGAGAGAGGCAGAGAGAGAGGAGGAGACGCAGAGAGAGGACGAGAGAGAGGAGGAGAGGCAGAGAGAGGCAGAGAGAGGAGGGGGAGGAGGAGAGGCAGAGAGAGGACGAGAGAGGAGGAGGAGGAGGCGAGGCAGAGAGAGGACGAGAGGAGGAGGAGGAGGAGGTGAGGCAGAGAGAGGACGAGGTAGAGAGAGGCGGAGCAAGGCAGAGAGAGGCAGCGGCTATTAACATTTATGAATAATTTAATCCTGAATAGCTGGCCCAAGTCCAAGTGCATAATTCACTAATTGCAATCAGGGATGGAAAGTCAAGGAAGCAGAGGTCTACGAGTGTGTGTGCGTGCGACCATGTGTGTATGTGCTCATGTGTGTGTGTGTGTGTGTGTTTGATAATGTGCGTTTGTGTGTTAGTGTGTAGGTGTGAGACCATGGGTGCGCATGTGAGTATGCATGTGTGTGTGTGTTATAGTGTGTGTGTTAGCGTGCATGTGTCGTACATTTGTGTGTGTTAGTGTGCATGTGTGTGTGTAGTGTAGGTGTGTGTAAGTGTGTGTGTTAGTGTAAGTGTTTATAAGTGTGCATGTGTGTGTGTTAGTGTGCGTGTGTTAGTGAGGGTTAGTTTGTTGGTCTGCATTTGTGGTAGTGTGTTCTGAGACTTGATAACAGGATCTGGAACAGGATTATTATACAAGGTTTCATTTTGAAGTCACATCCATGGTAAAATCTTACATTATTCTTATAAGCATGATGGTAATCATTGGGTACAGATACATTAGTATAGATACATTAGTAATATAGTACTAGTATTGTTGTGTACTGTTGGATTTATTTCACAGTAAACCAACGTGTGAACTAACCGTCACTGCAGAGGCCAAACGCAGCCTGCCAACTGTGGTTTAATCCTAAAATGAGGAGGCTGGAGGTGGACGCCATTACTGAATAAAGACATGGCTCCAGTGATTCATTCACCAACAGGACTGAAACATCCCCTGTTCCTCTAACAGGGGCCGTCTGAGCTGGATCTCAGAGCAACTCTTCAGGGTGTAGGTATCGATGGGGGCTCGCTCAGCAATACCTCATGTACTTAATGAGTCCCAGAATGTCAGGAGGAGACGTATGGTATTGAACTGCGTGTGACCTTGTAATTGGCGTGTGGTTTGGGCCCTCAGACGAGGCCATTCGTTCTTGTCGGTACGCCACACTGTGCTGTGATGTTGGTGTTGGCATCAGAGCCTGATAAGGTGGCTCCTGTGTTTGGAGTTTCTAGGAGTCCTGCAGCACAACGCCAGACATCTTGATGTTTTGGTTTTTATGGACTCATATTGTAGAATTCAACTGATAAATACTGCAGAACCTGCTCTAGCACATCTTGTTCTCAAACACAAACACAGACAGTTGAAAAGCCCTGCAAGGAAACTGTTTTCCGTCCAGAATGTGTTCTCTAAACACAAACCTGTAAATGTGAGGACCTGCTTTCAATGAACCCATCATACAATGATTTGTAGTGTGCTGACATCTTAATGAACTAGTCTACCATGGTAAAGTGAAGAGAACACCACGCTGTAGGAGGAAGAGTTCCCTCCCTGAGTCTGGTTTATACCAGGACCGGTCTGGGTTATATCTGGACCAGTCTGGGTTCTACCAAGTCTGGGTCATATCAGGACTGGTCTGGGTTCTAATAGAAATTATAAATATCACAGAGCAGTTTACAATATTTCATGTCAATTTACAATAGGATATTGATCCGGCGCGCCTCCTCTCTGCAACAGATTTTTTTTAAGATATAAAACCATTGAATTGAACATTAAAGCAGATACTATAGTTTTGAAATAAATATTTGGAAGCGAAAATTCATGTTTCCCGCAGTGTGCCTCTCTGTTATTTAGCGGGTCTGCAGGATCGCTCTCTGCACAACCCAGTCGGTAAATAAGTCACTGTCACGCACGACTCCGTAATCAACGCTTTCCAAGCACCGGTATTGATGGTAACTTTCTCCGCTAAGGACAGGATCTCACGGAGGAAGGCTGCTGCTTCGCTGTACATTTTCTCCGGCCGCACAGTCCTAGTTTAGCGACATGGCACTGTGTAATGGCTCGGGAAATGCGATCAGATCACGGAAGACTAACACGTCACGTCTCTGGCAAAGGCTGCCGTGTTTAAAATAGCATGCACATGCATCAGTTATATTCTCAATTTAATTTACAAAGCAACTCCTGCAAAGTATTTAGGTCAACTATATAAGAGATTAGGATAAGTGTGTGTCTGATAGGGGGGGGGGGGGTCGCCATCGCATCATGTCAGTCAGCCATCACGACGGACGATGACATCGTCCATCGGTACAACCCTAGTAGGCAGTGTATTATTCTTTTTGTTCCATTACCTCTAACCCTCGTACTCAGGCCCCGTCCACACGAAGCCGAAACAGGCGAAACCGTTACGGTTTCGATCTATCCGGTTTTGCAGTATCTCCGTAAAGACGGAGTCAAGCGAAACCGGGTAGATCTGTAGAAACCCTGTAGTACACATTCAAGGCCAATAAGGGGCGCTGCTTCTGATACAGAGTTCAGAGACTCCGCGGGCTTAACAGTCATTGGCTAGAGGGTCGAGGGGTGGGGCGATGACGTCATGGTTTACGGTTTCAGTCGGTTTCAGGCGTCCACACGAATCCAAAACGAAACCGGGTAGATTTGAAACCACCTCCGAGGGTGGTTTCAGAAGTTTGCGGTTTCGGTCAGCGGATTCGCCGGCTTCGTGTGGACGGAAGGCCGAACCGTACAAGACCTTTGCGGTTTCGCCATGAAATCGGCTTCGTGTGGACGGGGCCTCAGTCTCCGGATCCAACCCCCCTCTGCGTTCCGGGACTTCCCACTGTACAAATTAAGCACTGCCCTTAACGTTCCTTTAATTCCCAGCATCCCCCCCCCCCCCCCCCATCCCTCCATAGAGGCTCCGCCTTCCACACGTTCCACACATCCCATCAATGGTTCTTCAAAAACGCAGAAGTAGAAGAGGTGATATACTATTCCACACGCCATTTGGTCGGTGCAATTACACTACCTATACGTCCCATCTTAAACCCTCCTCTAATGCTGTGGGATGTCCAATACCCTGGTCACCCCCCCGCAGCTCCTAAATGAGCCTCATATAGGCCTACCCACCGCACCGACCAATCTCCATCTCAGAGCCTGTTCAGCGGGTCCCTAGTGGGTCGGGGCTGCAGCAGATCACTTCATGGTTCCTGCGCAGCACCAACAATAGCCGGGCCTCATTAATGTGGAAGAGCGTGCGCACCTACTAACATATTTATGCACAACGGGCTTACGCTGAATCCTATATCCCTGTGCTATGGAAAATGCAATTGCAATTTGAGAAAAACATGCTGCAAGTGTTGCATTTGATTTGACGCACCTGTAATTGTCTCGCAAGATGGATTTCCTGAGCCAATCACAGAAGAGACGCATTGATTGGTCCAAAATGAGTGGAACGACGCTGTCGAAATCTAAATTGGCTCAATACTCAAAATGATTGTTCTCCCAGAAACCTTGTCTCACCAATAATACCTCTTAAAACTAACCTCCAGCACCTTTAACGTACACATAGATCACTTTGCGTCAGAACATTGCAAAGAATCCAAATCCAATCGTATTTTAAACCATAGTCTGGTTATTAGGCAGGGGGGGCGAGGGAGAGAGAGAGAGAGAGAGAGAGAGAGAGAGAGAGAGAGAGAGAGAGAGAGAGAGAGAGAGAGAGAGAGAGAGAGAGAGAGAGAGAAAGCCTCAGAGATAATGTGTGTGAGAGAGAGAGAGAGAAAGAGAGAGAGCCTTAGAGATAATGTGTGTGTGAGAGAGAGAGAGAGAGAGAGAGATAGAGAGAGAGACAGAGAGAGAGCGGGGAAAGAGAGAGAGAGAGAGAGAGACAGAGAGAGAGAGAGAGAGAGAGCGAGACAGAGAGAGGGAGAGCATCTTCTCAAAGCTAATAGGGTCTATTCCACCTTTGGCTAATGGTCTACATTATTAGCGGTAGTCCAGAGCTGTCACTTATTAGGCCACAGGTAGATGGCCACTCAGCGCGGTGGCCTCTGAGTCCTGCTGCACGGACGCACTCTGACACTCTGTCACAACCGGCCTGACCACGTGACCCTTAGGACCCTGACACCGCTGGGGACGTATAGCAGCACTTGTCAGGGTCGCCAGCGGATAAGCCAATCGCAGCATGTCACCTCATTTAGGGAGGCTATGGAGAAGTGAGCCCGCCCCCCCCCCTACCGCCGAGGCCGCCCTAGCTCAGGAGGTAGAGCAGGCCGGCTGTTATCCGCAAGGTTGCTAGTTCGATCCTCGTCTCCTCCAGCTGAGTGTCGAGGTGTCCCTGAGCAATGCACCTAACGCTCACTGCTCCCGACGCGCTGGCTGTCGAATGTCGGGCGATGTTGTAAAGCACCTTGGGGGGGCGTCTGGTTACAAGAAAGCGCTATATAAATGCAGTCCATTTACCATGTATCGCTTTCCAACAGGACACACACTCAGGTAACACACGCAGCCGATAAGCATCAGCGTGTTTCAGATGGGCTGTACTCATTCAGCCACAAAGCATCAGTCCATGCCTCTACCTGCACTGTTCACCCAAAGGCCAACACAAAGAGGTAGTGACAGCCGGGTGACGGAGCTCGCTGTGCCGGGCGCTCTGTTTGCTGCGAGCCCTCAGCCGCACAGTCCCCGCACTGAGGTCCTGACTCACAGGCAGTACTCAGCTGAACGTGGAAGAGTGTGTGTGTTCATGTGTGCGTGCGTGTGTGCGTGTGTGTGTGTGTCAGTGTGTGTGCGTTCACATGTGTTTCTGTGTGTGTGTTCACATGTATGTCCAGGTGTGTGTGTGTGTGTGTGTGTGTTCAAATGTATTTCTGTGTGTGTGATCACGTCTGTGTGTGTTTGTTCACATGTATGTCACGTGTGTGTGTGTGTGTGTGTGTGTGTGTGTGTGTGTGTGTGTGTGTGTGTGTGTGTGTGTGTGTGTGTATAAGTTCTACTTGACCTTTTTGGGTTCCGGCAGAAATCAAGACTAGTCTTTAGATCTAATGACGTGGAAACAGTCAAACATGACCTTTCAAGTTACAATAACCAGACCGTACACTACTGACGGACTGCAGTGCACTCAATATCTCACTGCACCCCAGCACCCAACTATACTGATACAAGTAGTGGTCCAACTGCACCCAACTCTACTGATACAACTAGTGGTCCAACTGCACCCAACTATACTGATACAAGTAGTGGTCCAACTGCACCCAACTATACTGATACAAGTAGTGGTCCAACTGCACCCAACTATACTGATATAACTAGTGGTCCAACTGCACCCAACTATACTGATATAACTAGTGGTCCAACTGCACCCAACTATACTGATATAACTAGTGGTCCAACTGCACCCAACTATACTGATATAACTAGTGGTCCAACTGCACCCAACTATACTGATATAACTAGTGGTCCAACTGCACCCAACTATACTGATACAAGTAGTGGTCCAACAGCACCCAACTATACTGATACAAGTAGTGGTCCAACTGCACCCAACTATACTGATACAAGTAGTGGTCCAACTGCACCCAACTATACTGATATAACTAGTGGTCCAACTGCACCCAACTATACTGAAAGGTGAAAGTAGAAACGGGTGGCCCAAAGCTCTCGTATTGTTAGAAATGTGTGTTTTTTGCACGAAAATATTGAAATTACGTGTCCCAGATCACGAATGAATAGATTAAATGACGTGACAGTGTCACGTATTTCCGTGATACTGGGTTGCAATCTGGCAACGCTGCCGAACGTCCTCACGCTCCAGCGTCAACGTAAATCAATGAGACCAACTGAAAACGAAGGGGGTATGAAACTAAAGCTGTGATTCTGAAGAAAGTATAAATGATATCGAAATACCGTTTGGATATTATTGAAGATACAAGTGTGTAGATTTGTTAAATGGTTAACTAAGATAAACAGTTGAAAAATGATTTAGTTAGGTTGTAAACAGTTGAAGTAATGACTCCCATGTTAAAAAAAAGATAGTATTTTAAAATTGTAATATCTTAAAAAGTATAAAATATTTAAATAATCTGAAGATAATTCTCTAGGGGAAAATTTCTGGAAGGAGATAGGTCCCAAAGTTTGTAGAGAATAAGAAAGAAAGAAAGAAAGAAAGAAAGAAAGAAAGAAAGAAAGAAAGAAAGAAAGAAAGAAAGAAAGAAAGAAAGAAAGAAAGAAAGAAAGAAAGAAAGAAAGAAAGAAAGAAAGAAAGGAAGAATAAAACCTAAGAAGAACAATAGTTGTTCTTCAGCACTCACCTAATAAACACCATAAAGAACTAAAAATGATCATTCTGAGCGATAGGAAGCGTTTTAGACTCTTTAGGACTGGAGAAGGGCCACACCCTCACTGGGGTCACAGTAACAGCACAGCCTGCTGTAGGAGAGGCATGGGGCAGCCCTGTACCGTGACCCTCACTGGGGTCACAGTAACAGCACAGCCTGCTGTAGGAGAGCATGGGGCAGCCCTGTACCGTGACCCTCACTGGGGTCACAGTAACAGCACAGCCTGCTGTAGGAGAGGCATGGGGCAGCCCTGTACCGTGACCCTCACTGGGGTCACAGTAACAGCACAGCCTGCTGTAGGAGAGGCATGGGGCAGCCCTGTACCGTGACCCTCACTGGGGTCACAGTAACAGCACAGCCTGCTGTAGGAGAGCATGGGGCAGCCCTGTACCGTGACCCTCACTGGGGTCACAGTAACAGCACAGCCTGCTGTAGGAGAGGCATGGAGCAGCCCTGTACCATGACCCTCACTGGGGTCACAGTAACAGCACAGCCTGCTGTAGGAGAGGCATGGAGCAGCCCTGTACCGTGACCCTCACTGGGGTCACAGTAACAGCACAGCCTGCTGTAGGAGAGGCATGGAGCAGCCCTGTACCATGACCCTTACTGTGTTATAAGTAAGAGCACAGCCTGCTGTAGGAGAGGCATGGAGCAGCCCTGTACCGTGACCCTTACTGTGTTATAAGTAAGAGCACAGCCTGCTGTAGGAGAGGCATGGAGCAGCCCTGAGCCCTCAAGCACCGTGTCCCTCACGTTGTCATGGTGATGCCGGTGGGATCACCGGGGGCTGACGCCGTTATTAAAGGTACTTATAACCTGATTTGTCTCCATGTTTTGCGGCCAGACATGTCCTAAAAGGCTGAATGACTGTTGTGGGGCTGAAGGTCCTCTGCAGACCGCTTGGTGTGTCATCTCCTCTACCCCAGCGGACCTCTGGATCTGTTTTTACTGCCATGAGATCAGCTTGACATCTTCTGCCTCAGACACGCGGGCGCCCGAGCCCTGCTCGCGTCACGCCTCCTCTCAGGCACGCACGCACACGCACGCACGTGCGCGCACGTGCGCGCCGTCGTCGTGGCAACCGCTTGGTTGGTGTGGCAGACAAAGGAAGAACTGGGAGTCGAGTCAGACCGGTAACGGCTCTCCCCAGATGAATATATACGCCGTAGGAGAGGAGGGGCGCAACGTGTTATCGGAGGGCTTCACTCATTGTTTCATCACGTCAATCCATCTTGTATTTATAGATATGGGTTTAAGGGATGTGTGATTTATGTGATGAGAAGATGCTCGTGGTTGACTCGAAGTGATCCCAACGAAGGTGTCTGTGACGGGGAACGCTGTGGACCACGAAGTGTCCTTCAAACAGCGACCGTCTTGGTACGAGACGCCGGGCTCCCACGCTCTCACAGATTCCACTTTCTTTGATGACTGTTGAATATTGAGGCGGAGACGAGCTCAGGTGAACGCATGTGCATCTCTTGTTCCCACGACAACAGCAGGAATCCACGTTGGGAGGAACAGGTCTTTGATTAGTGTGGTATTGTTAACGGGTCTTGGGATGGAAGAGGAGGGAACTAAAGGTATGAAGACTAGGTAAAGGCGAGAGCCGCTTGTATGTTTTGTAACAACTTCCTCCCATCCTTTCTCCTTCTGTGTGTCCTTCACGCACGCACGCACGCGCGCACGCGCACACGCACACGCACACACACACACACACACACACACACACACACACACACACACACTCACACACACAGACAGCTCTGTAAAGGTCAGCCCCCTCTGGACCAGCATCGGCTCCCCCCCATGGCACTGTCTCATGTACCCCTACTGGGTTCACTCACAGACCACTGCTCCCATCAGCTCTACTGGGCTCTAAGACCACTACTCCCAGTCAGCCCTACTGGGCCCTCAGATCAATACTCCCAATCAGCTGTACTGGGCTCGCTCTCAGACCATTGCTCCCAGAACGCAGTTGCCTGGGCTACGGGATGTTGCTCATTGTCTCCTCTTAATGGGGCTTGCATAATACATCTATTTGTCGCCATATTGAATCTACCACTGATGAAGGTACTGCTGGCCCCTGTTCGATCAGAAGAGGAATCTATCATGTTTAAGGAGGGGCACTGCGTCCTGCGTGCATATTAAGGAGCTTTAACGTGCATAATGTCTGTATACTGCATCACCATGAAATAACACCAACCGATACAGAACAGTATGCAAACAATAGAGCGATACGACAAATGAGACCAATAAACAAGTGATAAATCCAAAGGGATGGCCGACAATAAGTTCTAGGTTATTACTGCTGTGTTGATGTCTGTTGATGTCGTTTTGCCGGCCTCATCTCTTCTGGGGATGGTAAGACCACTCAGACTAAGCCTCACAAATATTTATTTTGAACATTGCAGCAGCGTTTGCTGCAGCCATTCCCCGGTCTTATGAGGCCATCGGAGCAGAGAGAGAGAGAGAGAGAAAGGGAGAGAGAGATATGCTTGCCAGTTATTAATAATACAGCTTCATTGTTTACCTCTGAGTGGTGGCCAGAGTATTTCATCAGCAGAAGATGGAGGAGATCCTTCAGCCAACATTGACTCTGTGTTCTATGGAGCAGCCGTGGCAGCAGTAGGAGGAGTCTGGAGGATCTGAAGATCCAATAAGCTTCTGAGTACACACATCGTCTCTCCTTCAAGAAGAGGAAGGAGGAAGGAGGACGCCTCTTCTGTCCTGCAACAACTCTGAACTCACCAGTAGGAACAGAGAGGGAAGAGTGGAGAGAGACAGTCTGATAGGGACAATTCAGCCTTCTAATAAACTTAAATAATGAAATGATGTTGCTGAGCATTACTTCAAACAAAAAGTAAATTGGTCATGAAAAGGGTTAGCGAGACAAGGTGCTTCAAGCCGAAGTAGTATAGCGTACTCTAGGTCCTAAGACCTTTTCCAGGTCTGGTACCTTCTCCAGGGCTGGTTCCTTACTCCAGGTAGGACATGCGTTGGATGATAATTAGGGCATTTAGCAGACGCTTTTATCCAAAGCGACTTACACCGGTTAATACACACATTGACACACCGACGGCAGAGTCAACCATGCAAGGCGACAGCCAGCTCGTCAGGAGCAGTTAAGGTTAAGTGTCTTGCTCAGGGACACATCATCACTCATCTAGCAGGAGCTGGGGACCGAACTAGCAACCTTTTAGTTACAAGACAACTGCTCTACCTTCTGAGCTAAGCCGACCACTCAGGAGTGAGGATGAGGACCGCTATTTCCTCTGATTTGGACCATGTCCTTGTTTCTTCCATGCTCCACAAATAGAAAGGAGGTTTCAGCCGCCACTGAGCTCAGCTGCCTCCAGGACAGTTAGTGTGCTTCCTGCTGCTGGAGGCCCTCTGCTGTTAACTCGTGCTATAGCCAGGCTGAAGACATTGGCGTGTCAACGAGCAATCGGCCTCCTCCGTCTGAACGCATCCTGCCACTGAGCGCCCCTCTCATCGGGGAGAGGGTTAGGGGGGGGGGGTGCAGGTGAGAGCTCTGCCTGCAGCACCAGCAGCTTGTCTGAAAACACTTTGGTTTCTGCAGAAATAACACAGTGTTCTCTGGCAAGGATCCAAAAAATGCCTACCTGTTGTTCTTTGGAGGGAAAACACGATCTCAGTGAGAAAGGTATTATTGGATGTATAATCATATCTTGCCCCAGTGCCAGTGGCAGAGCAAGGGAGGCCGATCTACAGCAGCAGCAGCAGCAGTGGTTCAAGCTGTTTGCACCATCAGAGCTGACTCCAAACGCTGCACACTTCTACACATCTCCAAGTCCTCTCCTTTTGCTGAGGCATCTTCACTTACAGACGCATATGTGGGACAGTGAAGGCTTACATTGGTCCGTGGGTACGAGGGTGTGAAAACCTGTCATTGCACAAATATCCCACAGCTATGAAGAAAAGCTGTGGTAAAGACATGGGTGCAGGATTATTTTGGTGCAATAGCCTCAGCCATCTAGTTTATTGGAATAAAACCAAGACCTTGGTACAGCTGGGACACGGCGCCAGTATCTCAAAAACCAGCTCAAACTGGTCGGGATACATATCTAAAACTCTCCATTTAGTTTTCCTGATTCGTGCCACAGTGTGTGATTAGCTCAAGAAACACCATGGCGCAGATAAATATGCACGCTTCTTGCCTCTAGGAATTGGCCGCCTTACTGATAAAGACACAAGCTGAAGAAGATGAGAACCACAACAACATCTGACAACTCATTTGATTCTGGAGGAAACACCCCTCCCCCCTCTCGCTCCCACTGTCCACGCAACCCGGGCTCCTCTACCATACGCACTCCTTACAGACGCTCTCCAACCGCAATGTGTTTCTGATTTTATAATATAATTAATAAGAGAATCATCTTTAATTGCACAGTGTTTATGTTGATCCCGACTATATTGTTAACCAATACTGTTTTGTTTATGACGTGTTTACTCTCCCTGTGGATGGCTGATCATCAGCAGCTTCTGAAAGCCTGCATGATAGTAAAAGTGGATCTGCAGAGTGAACCGATGTATTGATGAAGGACCTCAAGTGGCACCACGTGCCTCTCGCTGTGTTTACGAGGCAAACTTATCCCCTCCAAATCCAAGCTCTTAGATTAGCATATTGATGACAGCGAGGAGAGGATTCTACATGTCGCTAGACACCCTTCCAAATTGGTGCATACAAATGAACCATTGCCTTGCTTCCAGCAGCTAGCCTGGGATGTCTTTGAGTGTGCGTTATGTGCACGTGGGAGTGCGTGTGCGTGTGTGTGTGTGTGTGTGTGTGTGTGTGTGTGAGCGTGTGCGTGTGCGTGTTTGTGTGTGTGTGTGTGTGTGTGTGAGCGTGTGTGTGTGTGTGCGCGTGTGTGTGTGTGTGCGTGCATGTGTGAAAGCATCTAAGAAAAAGAGTTGGAATATTTATGTTGGAATGAGACAAACACATTAACACATGCACACACACCGAGCGAGAAACACCAGGGCAGTTTGGTGCTTTATGGAGATTTCCTTCATGCCAGGAAGCCAAGATGAACTCAGCCACAACACGCTGAGACTCTGTGGAAATGCAATCAGTCCGCGCAGAGGGGTCCCCTAATTCATTTAGACCAAAAATTCAAGAAATTGCCCAGAGGAAATTTGGGATCCTAGCCGAACAGAAGCAGCAACACTGATTCCTTTAATACACGAGATATGACTTGGTATTCATCGCAGCGTTTAACCTACACAGCCCAGGGTACCTTTAAAGGGAACTTTGGAGATTATATTTTCATCTAGCTTTGTTGTAGACACATAATTGTATTAATAGGAATTATTCCACTATGATACAGGTTATCGTTAAGAGTAAATAATTTTCAAGGGAAATAATATCAGAGATGCTACCTTTCAGATACATGATGTGTTTCATTATACCAGTTTATAATCTTTACGCTCTGCTATTTTCAAGTAAGTAAATACCCTGATGTTAAACCAATGCATTCCATATTATTTTAATGCACAGAAGCAAAGGACTAGAGTGTGCATGGTAAATCCATAATATCTATTCAGAACTACGTAGTCTTGAGTTTCTTGTAATGAAAGTTATTATTTCCAGATCTGCATGAATATGAATGAGGATTAGGAAACAGAGTAATCATTCCAAAACAGCATTATGTGAATCAAGCACTTGGTTAGTGTGACAACGTGAAGGTCCCTCATTAAACCTGGAGACGTCTCAGAAGAGACGGGGAGAACATTAGACCCTTTACATTATTATTATTATCATTGAAATCCAGTTATCGAGAAGCACGCTGAGCAAACGTAGAGGAGTTGCGGTCATTAACAGGCGATGGGAGAATGCCCACAGGCCAATACATTTAAGTGCTGTCGCAACAATTCATTTATATACAGGCTTGAGATCTGCAAACTTACCCTTTAACTGGGCTTTTAACAAGGGGCAGAGGGCCCTTCCCTTTAATAAGGAGAGGAGCAAAGTGCCTTTCACTTAAAAAACGTTGAGAACCCAGCAATTAAATATGAAATGTATGAAGAAATCTGAGGACGAGGAACCAAACAGGAAGAATGAATAAAATCAGAAGCAGCCCCTCCGAGAGCCGCGTGACATTCGAAGGAAACCTACCAATTATTAAACGGAACAGGAAATATAATGGCTGCTGAACTAAGGAATAAAAAAGGACCCAACGGAATGTGGACTCGCCCTCGGATAACCAGACCTACGGAGGCTGGGGTCGTGTTCCTCTGGTCAGCATGATGCTCCATCATGAAGGGCTCCATGAGATACTCTCCGCAGGGATGTTGACCCTGAGCACAGGGGTCTGCAGGCTGAGGGATGAGAGGTCCTGTGTCCACCTCATCTGTTCAGAGCAGTGTTCTGCCTGTACACCACAGTGCTACAGAGACAGGTGTGGCCCAGAGTTTCTGGCTGTGGTTCAGATTGACCGTAAATAAAAATGAGCAGTTTGTCACGTCCATCCAATAAATGAGAACAGCTCTATGTATCACAGACAGAGCAGTGCATTATTATAAAATCAAGTTTATACGTTTAAACACTTTTACTGACTGAACTTTGACAGACTTTTACTGTAGTGGGGACCACAAGCACCAAGGAGGAGAGAATATAATGATCTACGATTGATGGAACATAGGTATAACGACGTTCCCAGCTCCCAGGAGGACTGGAGTATTCTCAGCACTACAGGCTAGCTATAGCATCAGTTAGCGGAGGACTGAAGTATCCTGAGCGCTTACATCTAGCAATAGCATCAGTTAGCGGAGGATTGAAGTATCCTGAGCGCTAACATCTA
>NC_079434.1:16063643-16106143 GCF_026213295.1 Gadus chalcogrammus | reverse complement strand
CCTCGCTCCCAGTTTTTCTTCGTTTGGTTGCCAAAGGGAGTCAGCGCTGGTAGACCAAGCGATGGGGGTATTACCATGATACCCTACACAGTACACTAGTAAACACCAGTAAACACCAGTACACTCCTGATACCCCCAACACTGCACCAGTAAACACCAGTACACACCTGATACTCCCACACACTACACCAGTACACCCAGTCCCACTCCTCTTGTCCCTTCACCAGTACACCCAGTCCCACTCCTCTTGTCCCTTCACCAGTACACCCAGTCACACTCCCCTCTCCTGGAATCTTCTTTAATTCTCCACATTCTGCCCTCCTTTATTAATCCTTGCATTAAAGTTTGAGCTGCTGCTGAGAACGGTGTGCGTGTGTGTGTGTGTGTGTGTGTGTGTGTGTGTGTGTGTGTGTGTGTGTGTGTGTGTGTGTGTGTGTGTGTGTGTGTGTGTGTGTGTGTGTGTGTGTGTGACACAGGTTATTTCCTCGGAGACCTAGCCACTAAACCCACGCAGCCCTCCGATAAAAAGCCTCTAATTTGCTGTTAAAGGCTTCTTTACAGCTTGCTTCTTCCACACGTTTCTGTTCCCTGCTCCCATTTTGGCGGCCTCGTTTTAATTTCTTCCCTTAAAATAAGAAATGAAAGATTGATGAATTTCTAAACATTTGGGTGGAGAATGTATTTTACAGCAGGCTGAATGGAACAGGTTTGAGTTTCTTTATCGGGTTGCCTCGCGGAGCATTCGATTAGGCCTGCCTTTTGTAAATACATTATTCTCCCCTTCACATGATTGATGTTCTGTTTCAAAGTAAAGTGATGGCAAACAACTTACTACTGAAAAGACGCTTTTAAGTTGGAAGTTATTCATCATGGTTACGTTTGGCCTTTCACGGAGGGCCACAAAGCTAAATGTTTTTATTCAGTTATCAATGCAGCCGCTTGACAAAACACAGCGTCTGATGGGACTGATGTTTCATGTCCTGATCTTCGAGAAGCTCTTTCCCACACTGCCTTTCTTCTACCACGGATACGAATATTTGTTTGCCGTTGTTTTCAAATGTGACTTTGTAAATCCAATGCACAACACTCGACTGGTTGAATAATATATGGACATGAGGGAGGCCTAAATTATTATACATGTTGAACTCGGCAGAGGCATATGAGCTTTATTGTTGGGAACAATACAGTTCCAAGCGCACGTTAGGAAGATACACACACATTGTATTGTTTAAATATGCCTAATGCAGGAACTGCAGTATTCATCACAGAAATGTCATTACATGAAACGAGGTATTCTGTGGACAATGAGTCCAAAGGGATGAAAAAGGTTATTGATCTATTGGGTCAATGCCGGTGAAAGCCAGCGTTAGCCTGAGGGTCGCTCCAGCTATTAGGAAGAGCCAATCTGCCCCCCCGCCACACACACACACACACACACACACACACACACACACACACACACACACACACACACACACACACACACACACACACACACACACACACACACACACACACACACACACACACACACACACACACACACACAGGCCATATAAAAGAACCAACAAACAACGTGCACATTGTTCTTTAAGGGACAAAGTGCCGACATAAACACTGTTTCTGACAGCCTATCAAAGACAGTATTGTGTACCCACTGAGAAGAACCTGCTTTACCCAGCACCTTACAACATGTATATTATGCTATATCAAGTCAAAGAAGTGTAAAATCACCGCACACTGATATACGCTGATAAGCTGATTTATTTTGTGAACGTCTTCGTTCTTTTTATGTATACTATGCTATTACTGCTACAACTCCTCCTGTACATCTGCCTAATGGCAGCTGTGCTCCTGCTTCACTAGGTCTTCTCAAAGTTTCTCCCTCCTCTGCTGTGCTGCAGGACATTCTACTCGCCTTTCAGATGAAAAACCGCAACACCATACTCCTTTTGAATAGGTCTGCCATGTCTCTGCTAAGTCCTTTGTATATAGAGGCATGGCATCTACAAAACCCATCTATAAAAAAACTATAAAACCCATCTACAAAACCCATCTACAAAACTACATAATAGAGACTGGGTGTAGCTACGGTGTGATGTAGAGACTTGGTGTAGCTACGGTGTGAAGTAGAGACTAGGTGTAGGTAGTACCTGGACACTATAGAGTATAGCTGATGTGGACCTTTAGGTAAGAGATGTGGATTAATGCGCCCTTTGACTCTGTAACTAGTGTGCTAAACACACACACACAGGGCTGAATTACAGCCTATTAATACGCGTGTTATACAAACTATCAATATTCCTCTCCATCCGTGTCTCTCACACTCTCGCTGTGGCTCTGAGTGAGTCTCACTCCTGTTTTTTCTTCCCTCATTAACTGTTCCTTTGAGTTAATTAAAGGTTACTCAGATGGAATAGGGCTTATCAAGTCACTCCACCGATACTCAGGCGAGGTTGTGCACATTCACACAAACGCACACCTAAGCAAACACACTCGCACACGCACACAGCCAATCTGTGGTAGTGTCTGAATTATGACATTCGCCGGCTAAGCCACTCTTTTAACCCGCAGTTGCTCAGATGCATTGGAGAAACTCCATCTCCAGGAGCGGTTCCGATGGTCCCACTTACACCCAGACCTCCAGGGTTCTGCCATTAGTATCCCACATCGTTGGTTACATCTTTGACGTTTGGTGTCAATTACATTGTTAACCCAGTTAACCTGTCTCCCCATTGGTCCAAATGCTCATGCTGAAGTACAGGAGGTAAGGCGTATTTGTTTGTTCTTCATACTACCATGATAAGTGCAGTATTTATATTTTGCACCCACTGAGCATCAACACAGGTTTGACAGAAAGGTTCTCTCCCCCTCTTAATAAGGCTGGTTCCGTTCCAAGATGTCTCCTCACTTTCCTGAGGTAACACGAATATATTTTTAACGTATAAAGTACAGTGCGGTGGTGCCTCGTGTCCCCAGGGCTTCCTCAGGCACAGGGAGAGCATGTTTACTCCTGCACTAAAACTCTCCTATTGTCACCGTTGCTTAGTGGTTTTTTGTCCCCTTATTCAACGACAAGTCACAACAAATGGTGTTCCTGTTTAAAAGCCCCAGTGTACTGCAGGCTTGTGTATTTAAACATTGCATTTCCCAGCACCAGCGGCCCCATGCTGAGTTAAATGAAGGCATTTATTCTCCTGCCGCATCAGGCCTGGAGATATGCTTTCATTAGGACAGCGATTAGCATAGTGCTTGTTACCGCTGGGCTTGTTAGCGAAACAGGGCTGGGTGTCTGACTGTCTCCACACGTCCTCACATGCAACACATCTATAGCTGCACAGGGGGCTGGAAGATACATGGAAGCCATCAGAAACTGATTTACCCATCTGAACGTAATGCGGGCATTTTCTTATCGGGATGTTATTCTTTGCATTTCATGTTTAGCATCTTTCAAATGGTCTTCTGTTGTTTTCTAATTTCAAATCTTCCATTACGAAGGAAGGGCATTATGTGCGTAAAGCTCACCAGATAAACACAAACCAAAAAGTCTCTGGCTTTTTCTCTCCTATTGTGTGTTTATCGAATGATACTTCCTTGGTCGGCCCTGAAGGCAGACCCTGCATTAATTAGCATTGGTTAACCGCCAACGCACTGGGTCAGACTCAGCACCATCTCCTATTCTGAGGGCTAGAGAAAAGCCTCATGTCCAAAAAGAAGAGAGTTGACCTGACTCAATGAACAACTGCATACAGATTGAACAGTACACATTTCTGAAGCTAGTGGCGGATTGCAAAAGGCAGAGCAGTAACATACAACTAAAAAGCATATCCCTTTGACTCGAGGATCCAATGTGTTTTGGTCCACCCGTTACCCGTGATCAGGGAGATTTGCTCGGTCAGCATGTGTCGGATCACCTGCTTCCACAAGACCCGGGCCCACCACACCCAGATCCCTGCAACTCCAAGAATTGTTTTACTAGCGTACTAGGATTGACCCACCTCTGTTGTCCCCAGGAAGGGGGCAGAGGTTGGAGGGGTCGTTATCGTGTTCATCAGGATTGTCTCCCGTGTTGTTCAGCAGAAATGGAAAATGGGATTCAGGATGATTCTGGGTCTGAACTGTCGCGGCCCGCTAAACACAGTCTAAAGGCATCTAGACCCAGTCTGATCCAGACCGTTAAGGTCTGAACCATCGTGGCCATCTTGACCCAGTCTGAAGGCATCTAGACCCAATCCGATGGCATCCAGACCGTTAAGGTCTGGATGGGGGGGGGGGGGGTCATGCCAGAGGCGTGACCCACTCTGGCATGGGAGTTGTGATGGGCCTCAAATGGCCAAGAGAGTAAAAGGGCATAGATGACGGCCTGAAAGGCTACGAATGTTTGGGGTTATTGTGTGGGTCGGCAACTTCAGTTTCAAAAAAGGACTGTGATTTGGCTCTCAGCATCGAGAACTCCCAGCTTTAGCAAACAATTCTACCGATTCCACACGCCTTCTTACTTCTGTAGTTGAACAGTTCCTTGTGCGATCCATGTCTGTTTGGTTGGTCCCTGATTCTGTTAAGTACAATGCTCTTATCTTGTTTAGAAAATAAATGCTGAAGGACCTGCAGGGCTTTAGGTTCTTTATGATATTTAGGCACATTTCAATTTTCAATTTTCTAGACAAAGTTGAAATACCGCCAGCAAATTAAAGACGTCCGACCTTACTGCATCGTAAAGATGACTCAAGGCAGCACACACAGTCATTATAAATTGTTGTTCATTATTATGAGTAAATATTGAAGAACTATCTCTCAAGAATAAGCAAAAGATCAACATTAAAAAGAAGGATCAGAGTAACAATTCTATGTGTTTCCACTGTGATTTAGACAGATTGTAGTCAATGAGTTAATAACTCAAAAAAGTAAATAATGGTAGTTTATGACCCTTAACAACGAAAAGATAATCGGTAGATAATCTTGTAACATCATATTTCCCCAAATAAGGATTAGGTGTATAAATGTTAGTTGATGAATCAATAGATACACTTAGCCTAGGAGGAGAAACTGTCAATAACAACAAAACAGTTGGTTTTATTTATATTGCAATCTTAGAAAATAAATGAAGGGGGTATGATGCTTACGGAGTGCTTTTCTAACGTTTCTTTATATGTTTTCATTGAGTGTCCTGTCCAATGTTGCCCCTTCTTGTAGTTTAACACTGTGTACAGTGAGATAAGCTCAGAGAAAGATTGGTGAAATGGGTCAATTAAAAGCCAGGATCTATAAACCCCATTTCCTATTGAATGGGTCCTTTTATTGGGTTTGCCGTCAATTTTGCAAAAAGTATTTGAAGTGGGATGATAATGAAATGTAATTCGCCTAGCCACCTGCAAGTCAATGTCTTTGAAGCGAGTGTGCCCATAAGAAGGATTTTTTGAGAGGTATCTCTTGCCTTGGACTGAGACCGCTCACATCATGTCGGTTAGATCCTTTAGAACGCTAGATAATGTAATCCCATCCTGCCATAGAATACACATTTCAATGCAGACTATGCAGAGGCAATACAAAATCTGGCATTCTTTCATGCTGCCATCATCAAGAATTTGAAGTTGTACATAGTACAGTGCGGTACGCTTAATATGTAGGCCAAACAAGGCTCAACGATTCCTAGCAGACTAGAAGGTCCCCGTGATTCCAGGTCAAGCTGAAAGGTGCTGTGGGAGATGGACCGTCTTTCAGGAGGACTAGAGAGGTTGAGGTTATGGTGAGAGGCACACCAGAATACGTGCTCAGGCTGTGGTGTCGTCTGGGTTAAACTGAGTATCGCTGGCATAACAACGGTAGGAGAAAGTGCACAGCTCAATGAGCGACGAGGATGTGTACAGGGGGGCACTAGTGGTCGGTGATTGGTTGTGTGATTCTTTAATACTAGGGAAGCCTGCATACACACGGGGGACAGTGGAAGGTAAAGGGGAATAGGGTAGGGACGGACACATTTATTTTGTGATTAAAATCTTCACAAAGGAAAGGAGAGATCGATGGTTAACACCAAAAGGCTTTCGACCTCGTGTGTTCAGAGCGGTTAGAGGTGCGAGTTAAACTCCAGTAGACCTGAGCCTTCCTTAACTCACAGACTGTGTTCCCCTGAGGATGCAAGGCCAAATTGTCCAGTGATATTTTGTCTTCTCTGCAGGTAGAAAAAAAACGCGTCTGGGAGGGAGGCCGACACATTTTATGAGTCAGTGGATACCAGCGATTCCTCCTGACGGCCGGCTGCGGTTAGAGGATGAATTCAAGTGGACAGAAGCTCTCTGCGAGTGCGGGGCTGCAGCGCTGTGAGCTGAATGCCGCGGCCTCTGCTCCGCCCCCGATTACATCAATAAACCTGAAACAGCTATTCCATAGACTTTGGGACTTTATCAGTTATATATTATTTTGAGTTATTTTTGGAAGGCTTAGTAACGTTTTCTGTATTTCTAGACTTGCTTCCTGCACCACGGTGGACCAAGCCGGACACCAGCTCAAACAACCGCCTGCAGACTGCATATCTATGTATCTACACACACACACACACACACACACACACACACACACACACACACACACACACACACACACACACACACACACACACACACACACACACACACACACACACACACACACACACACACACACACACACACACACACTTTGAGACATATCCACCCCCTCACACTTGACGACAGCAGACAGTCCTTTCTTCGGAACAAGCGGAGGCTGATATAAAGCTAAGATTGTAGGATTGCGTTAAATCAATGCCATTTGTTCAAGTTATGTCCTTGGAAAATCGATTAGACAATAGGCGAATACTCGGCATACAAAAGTAAGAAGGAATGATAAATAAATAGAATTTCCTTGTATAATATGGGCTTTAAAGGAAGATGGAAGCGGGCTGGACGATTAATTAATACAAGAGGAGGTTAAAAACTATATCTTGTAGAGAAAGATGTAAGCTGCATCCTTTCGATTTCGCCTTTCATGTTTTGAAACTGCTGAAAAAACATGAAAAAAACTGTTCGAATCCAAATAGTCTCAATCTCGAATGATGATCAAATAACATAATTTGATCATATGTACAGAGCAAAATAAATCATGCATTTCAGCATTATATATATATATAATAATAAACAGAATAATGAGCATTAATACCAAACCATTAAATCATGAAGAGAGGAAAACAAAAGGGAGCTTCAGCCACAGAATGCAGTTCTTAAACAGAATCTGGAGCAGACTCTGACCAGACTCTCGAGCAGACTCTGAACACACTAGAATATACTCTGAACACACTAGAATAGACTCTGAACAGACTCTGGAGCAGACTCTGAACAGACTATGAACAGACTCTGAACAGACTCTGGAGTAGACTCTGAACAGACTCTGAACAGACTCTGAACAGACTCAGACTCTGAACAGACTCTGAAGCAGACTCTGAGTAGACTAGTCTGAGTAGACTCAGTCTCTGAGCAGACTCAGACTCGGAAGCAGACTCAGACTCTGAACAGACTCTGAAGCACACTCTGAGGAGACTCTGACTATGACACCGACTCAGACACTGAACAGAATCTTAAGACGACCCCTCCTATGGCATGCAGCACTAAAGGAACAAACAGATGAACGTTTTTGCCAAACAAAAGAGGATCCTTTCCCCATGGCGCACATGGGGACCATGGTTTGGACCTGATATGAACATTTGAAAAGGCGGGCGAAAGATACCAGACGGGACAGAACCGCCCTCTGTTCTGCAGGGTGTTGAGTACAGAGGGGACGTGGGCCTCCCTAAGAGGACAGATGGGAGTGGACCCCCACAACCAGCCTGCCAGCCGGGCCCCAGCGGGGGGCCCCATCCGTACTCAATGCAGAATGTTAACTCACGTTCCAACGCTGCTCGTGGTGTGAAAGAGACGGGGGGCAGGGAGAGGGCCACGGAGTATGAGAGGACAGGCGGACCAGTTACAGCCTAGCATGCTGGACCAGTGTTAGCCTACCAGCTGCAGCCTAGCATGCTGAACCAGTGTTAGCCTACCAGCTACAGCCTAGCATGCTGGACCAGTGTTAGCCTACCAGCTACAGCCTAGCATGCTGGATCAGTGTTGGGCAGCCAACTATAGCCTAGCATGCTGGATCAGTGTTGGGCAGCCAACTATAGCCTAGCATGCTAGATCAGTGTTGTGCTACAAGCTTATGTTAGGCATTAACCATGATGGGGTATCCTGTCAATTATTATTAGTATTTTGAATTAAATGGGACAAGCCGCACTGGTTTATTCCACTTATAACCTCAGTTTCCAACAAGACTAAATATGCTTTCATTTATTTTTCGACATAGTCAATCTATTATTTTTGCCTCAAATAGAAAAAATCTGGTAAATTTTCTATGTTTTTAATGTCGGAATGTAGCTTATTGATTTGGAAGTATTAACAGGCAGAGGTGACGCACAAAAACGCAGTGCACACCCTTAGACTGTTATTGACCAATCAGGATCCAATATTTAACAATGCTGTAATACTACATTGCAGAGCCTGGTTCCTGGAAAGTGCTGGCTGATTCACCTCCACCTCTGGGTCAAGTGGAGACATGTCTGTCTGGGCATCGCTAAGTGGCCTTAAACGCACTGAAAGTAAAAGTCAGGAAAGATTTCAAGCCTTTGCAACCAAAGCTACAGAGATTCCCACTTAGTGGAGCGAGCCTCTCCACTGAGATGAGAACGCTAGTGGAGGTAATAGAGAGGAGGATCTAAAAAAAAACTGCGAACAAGTCAATGGTGATGGACAGTCAGCTATTTCCTATTTTGCCTAGATCTGTTGTTTCCCCTCCATCTTGGATCTGCTGCCCTGCTGCTACGGAGAGGAGCCGGATCCCGCCCCTCATGATGGTCCAAGGACATTTCCAACGGATATCCAGAGATAGAAAGACCTTCAGCCGGTCCAAAGATCACCCAGGGGCCTCAGCAATCAAAATACCTCCTTGAGACGTCCAGTTCTGTGGAGTTCATTCCTTCACCGGTTTCAAGACTAAATCACTCATGACGTTCCAGTAGCGATCGGAGAGAGCTCCCTCCAAACAGAGTGCTTTCCAGAAAGACTTAAGGGGGCAGATGATGGTTCTGCTCCCTGGCAGGTTCTGAATCGATATGGGAACACCGATCTGCATACCTGGTTATCGCCTTGCTTCATGTCAAGGTTTCTAAAGGAAAGGGGGCTCTATCAACTGAATGCGAGTCATCACAAGTTGTGTGAAAATGTATTTATTTAAATATAACGCAATCAACTTCAACCAGAACTTTCAACCAGCCAATTAAATCCAAGGGCTCTGTCATATTGATAAATGTCTATAAAACCTATGAACATTTTCCTCAGTTAAAGTGCAACATAAGTTCTGGCAAAAATAAATAGTATTTCTTTGATGAAAAAAGTGAATCATAAGGAAATTACAGAATTGGATAAAATAACCTTTTAACTGAATGCTAAATTGTAAACTGTATCCTTGAGAGTGAGGAATGAAAACATTGCATGTGGGATGTTTGGAATATAAAAACTGAATCAATCGCTGGCAGAACAGAACGATGACTCGTCTTCACTGACAGATATTGATGTTGGATTTGTTCCACTTATCAGCATTATGGGATGACCCGTAACGATATGCTCCACATATCAGTGATGTCCAGTGAGGTCATGATATGCTCCATATATCAGTGATGTTCACTGAGGTAATGATATTCCCCATTTATCAGTGACATGCAATGACGTAATGATACACTCCACATGTCAGTGACAAACAGTGAGGTAATGATATGCTCCACATGTGAGTGATGTCCAGTGAGGTAATGATATACTCTGTTTATCAGTGACATGCAGTGAGGTAATGATATGCGCCATTCATCAGTGACATTCAGTGAGGTAATGATATACTCTATATGTCAGTGACATTCAGTGAGGTAATGATATGCGCCATATGTCAGTGACATTCAGTGAGGTAATGATATACTCTATATGTTAGTGACATGCAGTGAAGAAATGATAGGCTCCGGGTCCAGTGGCTGGGCAGGCTGACATCCATACTCAATTCCAGATCCAGTGGTAGACATGTTGCTTGTATGCTTCATGTCATACCCGGTTCAGGTTGATCTGTGTCGTATTGCGGATGTTGTCAAGGAGATCAAGACTGCTGTGAGAAGTGGACTTGCTTTCTAAAGCTGGCTAGTGTTAGCACAACCACTCCTGTACTTAATACCAGTCCTGCTGGAAAGATTTCACAATTTTCTGTGCCTTATGTCACAAAAAATGAACCAATCCTTGTTTTCACAATATTTGGTAGATTCTCAATAATAAACATTTTGCTTGGTTTTATTTGGTTATTTTGTTTCCAGGCAAATTAAAAAATCAGCTTTCGATAACTCTTGTTATCCACATACTGACGACAACTTGAGCACTCAGACCCATGATTGCCAGGGTATGTCCACTGTAACCATTACAGCTGCTGGGAAAGCAGGACATGTTAAGGGAGGCGGACAATTGAGTCTGCAAGGTCTTTATGTGGTCATGGGCTTGGGACCCATTCTGATCTAGACTTAACAAGATGACAGTGATGGAAGGCAATTAAGATAGGGGGAAACTGAAGTAAGACTTAGAGGAAATGATATGGTAATAGAATGAGGAGCAGTGAATGAATGTGTCTCACACGGTAAAGTGTATGAGACAGTATGTGCGTGCTTGTATTTACCATAGTAAGTGCCTTGCCACAATGTGTCAAGGTACTTTCCATGGTAAGAGTGAAAAACATTTCTGAGCCTTGACGATCCTGAAATAAACAAGGAATAGGAAGACAAACCGGTGACAGCTTTTCAAACAGGATGCTTCGCTGGAATGGGTTTTTTATCAACCGGGAACAAATTGTTGTTCATGTTGTATTTGCATTCGAAAAAGTTTACAGACTTTAAAGTGAATGCTTGTTTATTTTGGAACTGTGCAGCTGCCTCTTTGGTTCATGCTTAATTAGTAGTGTGTGAATCATAGTGGCCCGTCCTCTATGGCCTGAACTGGTATAAACTAGCAAAGAGGAGGGCAATCTATTATTATCTCCTGTTATCCATGGCATAGTGCGTACAGAACCTTACTAGAAAGAAAACCAGACTCTCCCGAAACAATGATGAAGGTTCATAACACTATTGCGTTTATTATGCTATATATTGTTGTTTATTTAAATAAGAATATCCATATCCTCACACATAGTAGAATAAAACCCATGCTCAATATCAATACAGAGTAATTCAGACACAGACCTTCAACTCTGCTTTGGGCTGTGATGCTTCAAAAATTAAAATTGTATTATTAATCATGATAAAATATAAATGAGAAAGATGCAACATTACATCTGGACTAAAATAAAGTTGATAAGATGCTCATTCTGAGAAGGAACAAGAAAAGCATCAAGAATTACAAAAAAACAGAGAAAAAAAACCTTCTCACTGGGTCCCTAGAGGTAGAGTGCTGATGTTCTGCTCTGATGTGTTTTTGCAGAACTGCGGAGGCCCAGACATCAGACAACACAAACAAGAACCCCAATTAAAAGCCATCCTGCTTGTGATGGACATGGTGTGTTGATCAGTGAACAGGTTCCGTGCAGATTAATCATTCATTCATCAACTGGTCAGTGAACAGGTTCCATGTATTAGTGGCGGCTGGTGGAATTTATTTGAGGGGGGCTGAACGTTTGCATTCCAAACCCAAAACGGGGGGCCTGGGGGCATCCTCCCCCACAAGATTTTTTTTGTGATTTTCACAAACAAACGAAGCATTCTGGTGCATTCTGACCAAATAGTAAAGGCAAAAAAAGAACATTCTCTCTCTCTCTGTGTGTGAGTGAGAGAGATAGAGATAATGGGTGACTGTGTTACGGCCAAGCCATTGTGTTGGTAAACGTCACTCATAAATATATCTACAGTCTGCATTAGTATGCATTTAGACAAATACAATGAAATATGAATTCCATAAAATTCATGTAAATGTGCAAACTTTTGTGTGTGGTTGTTGAAGACACACTTAAGGCATGATACCAACATAGGTTTGCAGAGGACTACATACAGTACAATATGCACACTGAAGGCCTGATGCCACCATAGGTTTGCAGAGGACTATATACAGTATGTACACTGAATAGGTTTGCAAAGGACAATATGAACACTGAAGGCCTGAAGCAACCATAGGTTTGCCGAGAACTATATACAGTATGTACACTGACTAGGTTTACAGAGGACTGTATACAATATGCACACTGAAGGCCTGATGCCACCATGTTTGCAGAGAACTATATACACTGAATAGGTTTGCAGAGGACTATATACAATATGCACAATGAAGGCCTGGTCCCACCATAGGTTTGCAGAGAACTATATACAGTACGGGGTGGGGGGAGGTTGTGAGGGTCTGCAACCAGTGTCCATCTCAAGGGAAATACATATAGGCTAGTGGAATAAATAGAAGTTGCTTACCTCTAGCATGGCTAGCTTCACACAGTTGTTCATATGCACTCTTGCTCGCTTGTGTTTATTTGATCCGTTCTGACAGAATGTGTCATTCCCCGTTCGTCAGGTCTGTGTCCACGAACTATCACACGCACTTGTTTTAAAAAGTATACAAGGAAAGCAAAAAATTGCATTGGCATACCCAGAGCTAGTTAGCCAAGCCTGAACCAAACTCTGGAAAAACTTCTCTTGTAGGCTCTATCCTTTTCTCTTGCTTGTTGGGTTACGTTCACTTCTGGCTTTTCTGCTCCGAGTTCTTTTACTAGCTGAACTCACAGGGAAACAGTGGAAGCAGTACTCAATAGTCTTGCTGATCTCTGAGGTAATGGCAAATGCGCTGTTACGCGCAGTGGACGGTGCACTGCGCTTGGGGCTATATCTTGAGCGCCCCAAAGCCATTCAATTCGACGACGCTGATTGGCGAAATTATGTACTTTTCTGCCTAGCAACGGGGGAACCATTGGCTAATAATTCAGGCATGTGGGGCTGAGCGAAAAGCGCCCCACGGAAGACATCTGCTTCACCAAAATGAACGTTGAACATGTCAGTGAATGAAGATTTAATCATGGGGGATTCTAAAGATATTCTAAAGTAAATGCATTACTCGAATGCAATTAAAATAGATTAATATATAAATATATTTAAAAAAGAAAAGATGGCCGGTCGGCGGGAGGGCGGCGCCCCAGCGCCCTCTATAGGCGAGCCGCCACTCATCCACTCATCCATTGGTTACTGAACCGGGTCCATGCAGGCTATTCATCCACTCATCCATTGGTTACTGAACCGGGTCCATGCAGGCTATTCATCCATTCATCCATTGTTCACTGAACTGGGTCCGTGTAGGCTATTCGTCCAATCATCCATTGGTCAGTGAACAGGGTCACTAGGCTATTCATCCACTCATCCATTGGTCAGTGAACAGGGTCCATGTAGGCTATTCATCCACTCATCCATCGCCAGTATTCAACCCTGTTATGTCATAGTCCCTAGTCCATCAGAACAGCGGAGCGCGAGGAGGCAGCCACTCTCAGGGTTCATCCTACCACGAGCTCACACATATTAGAGTAGTAGAAGAGAGCAGCATGGGGCCCCCGGGTCCATGTGTCCGTGACAACATGCCGTCCTTCTAGGGGGCCTGTTGGTGTAGGAAGTGTCGCTCCCTGCGTGAGCAGTCAGTGTGGAGCTAATCCGGAGGCCCCATTGTCAGGGGCCGGGTGGGACACATGTGAGCACTCTAATCCCAGCCACGCTGTCACACACTTCAATCTCTATTTGGCTACTCTTTCCCTTTCTTCGTCTCCCTTTTCATTTATCTTTCTTTCACGCCTGCCCCCCCCCCCCCCCCCTTGCCACCGTATCACAGGCGGTCATCTGGTTCTTCTCTCTCTGTCACCCCTCGCCCACCGCGAGCACTCCCCCGCCACCCCCCATGGCTTTGTAGTCATCCCCCCCCCCCCATGAATCCCATCTCCCCCCCTCTCCTTCCCTCTTTTATCCGTGCCGACTCGCCCCGTCTCACACACATTATCCACGGTCTTTTCTTATCAGAGGAGATGGCTTTATCTGCCTTGATAGCCTTCTGCTGTGAAGTCCATCCCTTTGTAATCCCTTCAGAGGAGATGTGTTGTTCGCTCGCGCACGTCAGCATGCAAACACACAAAGGAAGATGTGGATTAATCAAGACATCAAGTTCCCATTGAGAAATAGCTCACATATGAATAACCAATGCTAGAATATACTAAACCGAGGCTGAAGCTGTAAATGTTATGCTGTTTGTCAGTCACGACAGTCCACACAAATTCCAATGAAGCACACATTTCCTTGTTGCTAACTAGTCATATTTTATAATGCTTAGGAGAGAGACGTGCTGTTGTAATGACGATTATGATGAAGCAAATTGTTGCCCCTGTCATTAAGAGACCACCAAGATCTCTGAATGCCACTCCCCACTCACTACTCCCCTCCCCAGTTTACCAGCTAATATCCTCACTGTTACGTTTGTGAAGACAGATGCAGGGAGAGCCGTTTAAGCCATCATTCTGAGCTCTGCAATACCCCATGGTACCAATGAATAGAAGAGGAGCAGATTCATAGATGGAGGAAAAAAAAAACTCCTGGGAAAGGAAAGGTCTCAAACAAAAGGGCTGGAACTCTTCCTCACTCTGAGGGCTGGAACCCTTCCTCTTCCCCGGCGGACATGTGTTGAAGCTGAGGTGGTGGTGGATGAAGAACACTCGATGTAATCCACTGGATGTGTTGTGCGGTGCTGTGTGTAGATCCGTAATGTGTTGTGTGCATTGTGTGGTGTAAGGCAGTATTAAGGTGTCCCGACATTTAAGAGCCCCCCAAGGTGATTTGTGTCATAGTGAGATCACATGATTGAACGCCATTGAGTCCAACATTCCTAAATAAGAATTCCAAGGGAACAATGACATATTCCAGGTGTGTGTGTGTGTGTGTGTGTGTGTGTGTGTGTGTGTGTGTGTGTGTGTGTGTGTGTGTGTGTGTGTGTGTGTGTGTGTGTGTGTGTGTGTGTGTGTGTGTGTGTGTGTGTGTGTGTGTGTGCATGAACGCACAAAGAGTCACACAACACCCTACGCACACCAGCGCTATCACACTCACACACCAGCGGTATAAATCAGTTCAGGCGGACGCGGCCCCCGTCCGGGCGTCTTGTTCACTTATTATTTACAGCCAGGCGGGCAGGAGCCCTCCGCTCTAGACCGGGCCTGACAGGTCGGACCCCCCCCCCCCCCCCCCCCTCCCCAGGCCCCCCAGCTGGGACCCAGTGGGCGTGGGGTCCATTGTGCAGCGCCGTGTGATTTGTCCTTCAGCGCACAAAGGAGCCGAGGAAGCAGCGTTTATGTCAGAGCACGGAGCCCCCCCCCTCGCCCCCGGCTGACAGCTGGGCACCTGGGGCAGGTGTGGGGGGGTGGCTGGGTGACGTGTGTGCAGCGCAATGGTACACGTGCATCCATCAGCACCAACATGTAACCCCGAGGCTTCCCCCATCAACCAGTTGGTCTGACACTTCGTATATATAACATGTGTGTTATATATACACAATATGCATGTGTATATTTATAGATATATGTTTATGTATGCATGGATTATGAATTAATACCAACTAATCATCCATTCGAGTGGTGCATCTCAGAGTAGGGCGGTGTCATCTCAGAGTTGGGGGGGGGGGGGGGGGTAAAGGGGGGGGGACAAGTCGATGAGTGGATGAATCGCATACATGGACCCTGTTCAGTGACAAGTCGATGATTGGATGAGGAGCCTCTTGGTAGCAGCTTGTTGATGTTATTCTCTTGTCCTGAACGACTCTGAAAGACATGTGTTCCAGACTTCCTGGCGTCACCCTACTGGATCTACCCTTATTCACTCTTAAATAAACCACCTGACGACCAGACAGAAGGTCATAAGCAACTCCTTAAATATATCTGAGTGAATGATTCATCTTGTTTTTCAGAAAGGACAGCGAGTCAGTCGAAGTGACCGAGATGTTCCTCAGACATCAAGCTGTTTTAAGCACAGTGGGCGTCTGAAGTCACGATATCTGTTGTAAAACTAACTTTACCGCCGTGGTCCCAAGTTTATTTATTTTTTGACTTTCCGGTTGGCTTCATCGTTTTCGATTAATATATTCATATATATATTTATATATGTTTATATATTGAGTATTCATTGAGAGGGTGAGCCTCCTGTGCAAAAAGTCCTGCAGGTGAATCACTGGACACTGATTCAATGTTAATCCTAAAACATCGGAGGGCCTCAAAACGATCTGCCAAATATTTACATACAATTAAGGGAGCTGTAACCCTCACCCTATCAGCATCCATCTCCTATCCCCATCCATCTCCTATCCCCATCCATCCCCATCACCATCCATCTCCTATAGAGCGAGAGAGAGAGAGAGAGAGAGAGAGAGAGAGAGAGAGAGAGAGAGAGAGAGAGAGAGAGAGAGAGACCGAGACAGCGACAGCGACAGTGATTGAGAGAGAGAGAGAGAGAGAGAGAGAGAGAGAGAGAGAGAGAGAGAGAGAGAGAGAGACCGAGACAGCGACAGTGATTGAGAGAGAGAGAGAGAGAGAGAGAGAGAGAGAGAGAGCGAGAGAGAGAGAGAGAGAGAGAGAGAGAGAGAGAGAGAGAGAGAGAGAGAGAGACCGAGACAGCGACAGTGATTGAGAGAGAGAGAGAGAGAGAGAGAGAGAGAGAGAGAGCGAGAGAGAGAGAGAGAGAGAGAGAGAGAGAGAGAGAGAGAGAGAGAGAGAGAGGAGAGAGAGAGAGAGAGAGAGAGAGAGAGAGAGAGAGAGAGAGAGAGAGAGAGAGAGAGAGAGAGAGAGAGAGAGAGAGAGACCCAGACCGAGACAGCGACAGTGATTGAGAGAGAGAGAGAGAGAGAGAGAGAGAGAGAGAGAGAGAGAGAGAGAGAGAGAGAGAGAGAGAGAGAGAGAGACAAAGAGACAGAGATAGACAGAGAGATGCTATGCAGCAGGTCTGCTTGGAGAGCAGCTCAGTGTGAAGCAGGTCATCAGCTTTACATTATGCTGAAGAACCGGCCGAGAGTGACTCGCACTACACAGTTACAGCCCCACATGCAAATGAACACATTCAACACATTCTCATACATACCTATGCATGGGCATGCATGGATACTCCACTTACCAATGAGATGGGCTTTTGAGATGGGACACACACACACACACACACACACACACACACACACACACACACACACACACACACACACACACACACACACACACACACACCACACACACACACACACATACACACACACACACACACACACACACACACACACACACACACACACACAGGGAATGCAACAATATGCCAAATCATGTAGCAAGATGCTACAAGGCAGCGTTGTATCAATAAGTGATGGCCTCTGGCCGTGCGTTGCATGGCTAAAACGTGCTCTGGGAGAATGATGAGTGAGGTATGGAAGCAGAGCGCTGGAGCTGGGAATGTTCTGGAAGGTGAATAGGAATAGAGATGGGTCCCAACTCTGAGCTCCCCGCCACAGACAAACACTGATGATATGCAAACACACACACACACACACCCACACACACACACACACACACGCTCGCACGCACGCACACACACACACACACACACACACACACACACACACACACACACACACACACACACACACACACACACACACACACACACACACACACACACACACACACACACACACACACACACACACACACACACACACATAACACAGGGGTGAAGGAACACACACATTCACAGCACAGGGGCGAAGGAACACACACACACACAACACAGGGGCGAAGAAACACACGCCTGGATTGGAGGCCAACTTCATATGCAGAGGAATCCACCATGCTCGCTATCGAGCGAGAATTGATCTAGCAGAGAACAGCTCTCAGGCTCTGACCGGGAACAGGGGAACCAGGGGGACCGGCTTCTGACCCATGGAAACCAGGTTCCTCAGGTTCGGACGGGGAACCAGGTTCCTCACGTTCTGACGTAGGTCTGGGTTCCTCACGTTCTGAGCCAAGGGGAACCGGGTTCTGATGTGGAACCAGGTTCCTCACGTTCTGACCTCAGAGGAACCGGGTTTCTCACGTTCTGACCCACTGGGAACCGGGTTCCTCACGTTCTGACCTCAGAGGAACCGGGTTTCTCATGTTCTTACCCACTAGGAACCAGATTCCTCATGTTCTGACCTCAGAGGAACCGCGTTCCATAGGTTCTGTTATTAGGACACAACATAGACAATAAATACTAACTAAGATTGCTCTACAAACAGAACAGCTTTGAAAGGGCAAATGATTTAGCAGACGATGAAGTCCCTGAGAGCCGGCTACCTTTAGATAATATATTTCTACTTCATGTTTTTAATAGGCGCATCCAGCGCTCGTCAGAGGTGACATTTGTTTCCATCATTGACGAGATGTTGATATGGAATTGGAGTTGAGGACATTAGTGTGGATGAAGTGAAATGAAGTGGCACTCTACACTTCCTGAGTGTTTTCAAGCATTGAAACAAAACAGGCTGAGTTCAATTCAAACATACATTAGGCACAATAATTCATTTAATTATTTCATGTGATTATTTGAGCTCAAACTTATACAGATAGATTTAACCCACAATTATCTTAAAATATTACTTTTTACAAAAATCGTACGGAAATAACGTCAAGTTCAAACAAACATCTAAAAGAAGATTCATCTTCTAAAATGACCAACATCACATATTATCTGCTCGTAATGTCTGCTGGAGGTGGTCCGTGGTCCACTGTCACCCACCGCCAGGACTCCTCGTCCGCATCGCTGTGTGGTCGTCATCTGTGTGGGGCTCTCTATCGATCCGTCAATCTGAAATACGTAAATAATTCACAATATTTCCTGTTTCTGGTGCACCAACCCTGACCTGCACCTTGTTACATGCAGGATGTTGCATTCCTCTGTGCACAATAATTGTATATTCATAATGAACCTTCCCAGTCTTGCCCATTCAAGACCAAGGAAAGAACATCAAGATAGCTTTGACAATAAGTCACAAACAAAGCCCATCTCCAGCCCTGGGCTTGGTTAATTTAATATTTATTTGAGATAGAATGGATTCTACATAAACATCTTCGGTGGAATCAAGAATTATGTGACTTGAAGTAAGACGCCCTTAGCAACATACCTCGTCTACATGTGAGTGTTGATGTTGATTTATAGGAAGTAAAGGACGAAGAATAAGGCCCTATGTGCCACGAGGCATTTGGAGGATTGGTTACAGATAAAGGAAGAAGAAAGGAGCTAGGTACTTGAGGAATGCCCTGAGGGAGAGAGGGAGAAAGAGAAAGCCTGCTCCTCTTCTTTAGACTTGGGTGCGACCTGACCCACGGGCAGGGGTCGGACTCACAGAGGCAGTACCGTGTGTCACAGCAGACTCATATAGCATTAAGAATGCATCGGGTGGGCTATACCCCTGCTCCTTTGTCAGGGAAAGAGAAGGGAGTCTGTCCATAAATTATTGAGACTTTGCTGCATCAAAACAGCAGGAGGATAATATTTGTGTTTGGAGAAAACCAAAAAAGGAAGGAAAAGCTGGCAGGTCAGAGAGTTGAGGGACTGACAGGAAATCTGTCTCCCCAACTCCACCGCATGGAGAGGAAATACTTAAATAGAAGCCTTTATGTGCTGTGTACCAATACCCAGGATGTTCCACAGTGAGACAAGAAACAAAATGAAGGGAAGCAACATTTCTATCTTGAACTTGAAATGTTCAGGGAAATGGTGAGTTACAAATTCAAGCTCACTAGACCGAAAGGCATTGATCAGTAAAATGTACAAACACCAATGAAGGACAGGAAATCATTTGAAAGATCCATTCTTCTTCTTTGCCTGTCTTCTGTTCTACTTACTAATGAAGTGACCCGTTAAGCATTAAGCAACTGATGCTATGAAGGTAGAGGTTCTAGAAATGCTGGAGGTTCCGGAGGTTTGCAGGTTCTAGTGGTTCTGGAGCGCTGTTATCAAGTCCAGGTGTGTAAAAAGCCTAGCTTCCCCTTGTAGAAGCTATGTTGAAAATAATAAATAAAAAAGCTGAATCAAAGTGATTAAACAGACTCAGACAATCTTGTTATTCGATCTCGCTCTATGGACCACCATATGCACTTTTTCATAACATGGGCTTGCTTTTATAAAATTTGTTTAACTGATGGAATAACAACTGCATTAATTCAACAAATAATTTGTTTTTACGGTTAACGTTTGTCGAATCGTAATCTGAAGCAAAATAAAATGTGCCATAATACCAGCCTACACTGCATCCTCCAATGATTAGAATGCACAAATCCTCACTCTGCATTATTTACCTTCCGTCTGCAGACAACCTCACGTTGACGAGGGAAAACTGTAATGAACCTTCACTGTGCTGATTACCTTCAGACCTCCGAGGGTCCAGGTCTGGGGGTCAGACCTCTCCCGGGTACAGGTCAGACCCCAGACCTCTCCTGGGTCCAGTCCTGGATTTTAAAGATTCGTCTCAGTCCTGTTGCATTTCAATTATTGCCACACACACACACACACACACACACACACACACACACACACACACACACACACACACACACACACACACACACACACACACACACACACACACACACACACGCACACACTTAGGGATAAAGAGACATAAAGATGGATTAATAGCGATCCAGAAACAGTGGGGCACGGCGAGTGAGTAATTAGAAACACTTTTAAACAAAATAAGCTCCATCTGCCAGTGCTATTAGAATGACCAGCATGACTGCGTCAGATAACGCACACACACTGACACGCGCTCGCACTGACACACACTTTTGAGTTGATATAACGGCATGAATGCCCACATTGACTCAGGTCTTTGGTCTCTCCTCAGGTCTCAGGTCTCTCCTCAGGTCAAGTTCTTTAAGAAAAAGTTTTGCAACAACAATGTTTGATTTTGGCATCGAGGGTGGAAATAGATTCACGTCAAGGGGCAAAGCATAGCTGGAATGTCTCAAACGTTATTCTCTGGCCCGGAACATTAAGGACCGGACATAAGGCGCGCTGGATAAGGAGCTGTATCGTTTAGCGTGTAAGCGGCGGGGAGCAGACTCGTGTGTACGGCGCAGCCGGCCTCCCAGGCCCGGCTGGGGCCAGCCGGGCCGCCGTGTACAGCGGAGGTGTCTGTCACTACCGGCCACGCTGCCAAGACCGCTCCGGCTCATTGGAAGCATCTGTTCGGCCGGGATTATTCAATTAAGAGGCAAAGAAAAAAACGAACATGAACCAATACAAGCAGGGATATGTTATCCACCACAAGCTTTACTGTATGAAAACTATTTAGGATGTGTCCATGGAATAGCGTATGGATATCCCAAAAATATATGTTTTGAAGAGAGGAGATCTTTGTGCGTGTGCGGTCTGTGTCTGGCATGTTCGTCATACACGTTGGCACACAGTGTGTTGAGAGGGGGTCTCTGCCAGGGACAGATGTTCTCTAACTCCGACACGGGGACGGGTCCTTGGACATATCCACGCCAACGTGGTGGAAAGGGAGGGAGAGGAACTCAACTCTTATTTATTCCTCGATATACAAGTCAACGCATGAATAGCAGAGTACTCCTTCTTTCTTTACCGCTGGTTTCTAGCAAGAGGCTGTATAACACTCCAGTAGTAATATACTATTGTTATTAAAGTGTTCATTAAGGATTCATTCATTCGTATTACTTGGCTTTTGTTTCATTTTAATAAAGAAACGATGCTACCGATTAGGTCAACATGAAACTAAACGGTAGCATTTAAAGACCATACGCATGCCGCCCGAAGAAGCTGGTTAAGACAGGAGCTCTTCAGAGAGCTGATAAATAACCTAATTATCACTGAGCAGCTAAAAGGTGATGTGTTCTGCAACATGAACCGGTTTGCTGAAGTCAAACCGTACCGATCTTAAGCTGCTGCATTTGGCAACGAAACGATAGACAATCCAGGAAGTGGTGATCTCATCAAGTCATTTGTAGAAGAATCTTTGGCTTGCATCACAGTTTTGTGAACACATTCTGCACTGACTATGAGTCACATATCACTTGAAAACAACCTTCTTAAAGGAGAAAGGTAGCTCAGTATTTTCTATGTATATTGTAAAATAGGTTGCATAGGATTGTTGTCTCCAAAATACATCTAAAATTAGTGATTTTCAATTTTACAGTAGAAGTCTATTTTTATTTGTACAACAACACTATGATCACAGGTCAAAGTCTAACCAACAGTGTGGCTTGGTGACTATGTTCAGATCTCCATCATCACCACTGACCCAGTAGACGCCGTGGGGCTGACGAGATGGTCTCTCAGGCTGCTGGGACAGGACCGGAACACAAGGGTTTAACATCCATGGGACTCGCTGACCGTCTGATTCAACGAGCTGCCTGGTAAGATCAGTCACACCTGTGCTTAATGAGGGTGCTGGTCTCGTCTCGGTGGGTGGCTGCTGCAGTGTCCATTGTTTAGTAAGACCAGGTGACCAGTGGATTACCTTTTGTTTCAGAGTTTAATTTGATTTACTCTTGTATTGTATTATTGTATTCAGTTCCATTAAATAAACTGTTCATAGTTAAACTAGGAAGATTGCGATTATTAGCAATAATGATTGTAAAGATAAAACCCTTCGAAAATGGAATTTGTGAAGTAATTGCCAAATTAAGAAATGTAACTTTTTTTCCCGTAATATATATTATTTAATATGGAGCCAGACAATTTGAAATCCAAGAGATGAGAAAATGAATTCCATTTTAATTATCAAAATAATGAATAGACTAATAACATTCTGGCGTTCATTGACAGTAAAAACTGCTCTACCACTGTGCAATAATTTAAACGTGCAGTTGAAAAGTAACTTGTTACATTTTATTTATAATGTTTCCGTATTATTTCATGTCATTACTTTCCAACGGTTTTTCTTTAATGAACATAAAAGTTGTCTCCAATTTCCTCCGGATCAAGAGATGTTACAGCACTCCTTTCTCTTTGAGCTCTCACTGCAGTATTAGCAACGTCGGATGAACCGATCGATCGATGGGGTCTAAGGGGAAGCTAGACCACGCATTAAGCATTACTGACATCGCACGCACACACACACACTCACGCTCACACACACTCATCACCTTATTAATCGTTTTCCTGTCTTTCCTCATCATCTTTGTAGTTTTCTCTGGGATCTGTTTCGACATATTCAGCAGCCGGTAGTATATAGGCCTTCATGGACCTTAGCAGGTAGCATATACAAGGACCTTAGCAGGTAGCATATACACGGACCTTAGCCAGTAGCATATACATGGACCTCAGCCGGTAGCATATGGACCTTAGCCAGTAGCATATACCCAGACCTTAGCCAGTAGCATATACATGGACCTTAGCCAGTAGCATATACGTGGACCTTAGCAGGTAGCATATACATGGAACTTAGCAGGTAGTATATACATGGACCTTAGCAGGTAGCATATACATAGACCTTAGCCAGTAGCATATACACGGACCTTAGCAGGTAGCATATACATGGACCTCAGCCAGAGCCATTTCTCAAGTGCCAGATGCTCATGAACTACACTTTAACTCACACATGTCTCTGGTCCAAAGAGGAAACCTGCCCAAAAGGTAACATTGAATTGAAGAACATGGATTTGTAAATATGTGTGGGCGCTTGGATCACTGAATGATACTTCTTTTGTTGGCATCACAAACCACATGGTCAGTTTCATCAAAGGAAAATAAAGCAGGATAAAAGACCAAGAGTAGATGCCATCAGACGTGTTAGACATGGAATGAAACATTATTTGTGCCAAGACAGATAAAAGAAAGGGACACATTACAGAGAGACCGTCTCAAACAATATCCAAGGATGTTCTTTTGGTGCAGCAGAGAGCTCATCTAGTACACTTGGAAGATTGTGATCGTGGCTCCGCCATGTGCAATTAGAAGCGTTTCCCTGGAAGAAGAGGCGATGTTATGCTAAATGTGCTACCAGCTCAGGAGGCGAAGGGAGTAATTACACTATACTAAATTATAGTAATTATCGTAAACCATGATGCCAAAATATCTGATAATATGATTTTGGACAACATAATTGTTTTTTTAAGTTCTAGTTCAGGACCCGGTGGAGTTTAGGCTTTTCAAACGGGAAGATGCATAAAAAACATTTGAAAGTCCTTTAATTTGATATTCTAGCTCCAGGAGACTGAACTGTGAGGCGCTTTGCCCTTCCTCTTCAACACGTCATAGGAGGTCGAAATGTGAACTACTTACTTATTGCAGATTTTATACAAAGCAATTTTATACAAATGTGCAGCAAAAATGAGTAGTAACCATTAGAGAAGAAGCACATACAAATACAAAATCTGCTATATGTGATGCACTGTATGCTGTACACTGAAAGTATGACGGTCAATATACACTTTGACAGTATGATGGGTCACTGTACACTATGACAGTACGATCAGTAAGCTATAATTGTTCATCTTCGACTCAAGATGTCTGCTAATTTGAGGCGATGGCGTGCAGGGGAGGGCCAAGATGGCCTGCAGTTCGACCAATGTCTTTGTCTCTGCCAACTCCTGGAGGGGCTGCGAAGGTCACCCCCCATCACGGAGGCAGTCCTGCTGATTAGTGGATTGATTCTGCTGCCTTTGATTCAAAGTGTGTGGGCTCCCTAGTAGACCAGTGGCAAGTAGAACCCTTTGAGCAAGGATCTGCACACAGTACACCTACAGGCTTCTGTTCACTGCTCGTCTCCACCCACGAAGCCAGCCAGCCCGTCCCCAAGTCTGGTTCATCCTCTGACCCGGTCTATCCTCTGACCCGGTCTATCCTCTGACCCGGTCTATCAACTGACCCGGTCTATCCTCTGACCCGGTCTATCCTCTGATCGGGTCACTCTCTGATCCGGTCTATCCTCTGACCCGGTCTATCCTCTGACCCGGTCTGTCCTCTGACCCGGTCTATCCTCTGATCGGGTCTACCCTCTGACCCGGTCTATCCTCTGACCCGGTCTATCCTCTGACCCGGTCTGTCCTCTGACCCGGTCTATCCTCTGACCCGGTCTATCCTCTGATCCGGTCTATCCTCTGACCCGGTCTATCCTCTGATCCGGTCTATCCTCTGACCCGGGACTATCCTCTGGGTTATCGGTGCTCCCCTGAAGCCCCCCCCAGCCTCCTGCTCTCGGGGACACTGAGTTCAGATACCCACCAGCCCTCCACATGCTCCTGGGCTCCCCCTGTCTCCTCCTGTCTCCTCCTCCACCTCAGGAGACGCTGCTGACGACCTGCCAGGCTCCGGCTGAGGTGTTCAGGGCCAGCAGCTGGACAGCGTCCCCTGAGGGCTGCGGGGGACTCAGGACCTTGTCATTACGGCCCCTGAGGCGTTCAGCTGGTGACGTGCCAGTCAGGTGTGTGTGTGTGTGTGTGTGTGGGGGGGGGGGGGGCACGGAGGAGGTCCAGAGCCCTGTAGCTTTCCTCTATCGCCGGTTGTGCCGTGTTGATGATTTAAATGATTTAATAGTCCGGGGCGCAAGGGGCGCCTACGTCGCCCCTTGAATACACGTTAAAGGTTTAGGCGGGAGAAGACAAACCGGAAAGGTTTAATATTATTTCGATATTTCAATGTCAACGTGGATCAATGCTTTGAATCCATGTTCTTAGAGCCGCTACCGTCTGTCGGCTGATTGAGCTGGATCCCTCGTATTTAAGATGGGGGAAGATGTGCTCAGAGCTCATCTTCTGCTCTTATGAATAGGAGAGACTTGCTTCAGAGCAGGATCCAACCTTTACAGCAATCCTGTTCTAAGAGGGAAAGGTTTTAAATTCATGATGGTGAAATTTTGAAACATCATGCCAGGATATCGGCTAAGATTTTGGGCAGCAATTTTGTTTTTGCGGTACAGGGTTAGCTTTATTTGTACTCATTTTTGCTGTATTTTGAAAAAGGATTTACAAAGATCATGTAAATGTCTTGTAGATATATTTTCTGTTTATCATGTATGAGCCACACTTCAGATCTCCCCCATGACCCTTTTTCTCTGAGAAAAACAGTTTGGCCTCGTAGGAGAATCATTCACGGAGTGAGAAATGTCCAAAGCCCATCAGTCGAAGGAGATGCAGGGCCCCCCCTACCTGACCCCCCCCCCCCCCCCAGCCCCCTACCTGACCCCCCCCCCGCCCCCCATACATGGGCAGACATCCTGTCCTGGGTGCCCAGAGCTTTATTGGGACCTTTGAGGCGCTGATCGTTCACACCAGCCCTCGTATTACGATATACAATAATGACCCTTTACATTCAGTCAGTGAGGAGGAACATTCAAATCAGGCTACGTTCCCGGGTCCTTTGTCCCAAATCGACCTTAAGCTAGGACGAAACGTTCAACTCTTTATTGGCGAGCCGTCGCAGGATACCCCGACTGCAGGGCTGGCTGCCTCCTACCCTGATGATTCATCACTGCTTAACGAGACGTAGACACGGTCCTATCGGAGACCTGCCCATTGTTCTCTGCTCTCTGGCTCGTACCAAACGGGGCCACCTCTGGATTAACCTATTGGGTCATCGTTGGTGGAATAGTTTAAATAAAGGTTCAATCAATGTTCACAACGGATCAATATAGTTTAAATAGATGTAATTCACCACTTGCCTATGTCTGTGTGTGTGTGTGTGTGTGTGTGTGTGTGTGTGTGTGTGTGTGTGTGTGTGTGTGTGTGTGTGTGTGTGTGTGTGTGTGTGTGTGTGTGTGTGTGTGTGTGTGTGCGTACACTGTAGCAACTGATTAGTCCATCAGTCATCTAAGTGGAGACTACCACATTTGATGTCACCAAGTCCGAGGCAGGGTCGATTCTGAAATGGTTTGTAATGGCTTATCACATAATTCTGCTGAACTAGGTCGAATATAACTGTCATGAAGGTTGTGGGGCCAAGAGCTAGACACTGAATCGGAGGGACAATGCTAGAAAGCATGAAGCAAAAAGTGCCAACATATCTGGATGAATAAAGTACTGAGCTTACACTCATCGGGAAAGACTCAACTGAGAACACCAACATGAAGCTGCGGGGAGGGAGGGAGGGCAATGCAATCTCTGAAGTGTGTGTGTGTGTGTGTGTGTGTGTGTGTGTGTGTGTGTGTGTGTGTGTGTGTGTGTGTGTGTGTGTGTGTGTGTGTGTGTGTGTGTGTGTGTGTGTGTGTGTGTGCGTGCGTGCGTGTGTGTGTGTGTGTGTGTGTGTGTGTGTGTGTGTGTGTCATCAGAGAGTAAGGAGTCAGGTCTGAGTTATGGCTCCTGGCCGCCTCTTGTCAGTGGAACCACTATTCATTGCCTTGAATTATTAACGCAATGTCCTCGTTTTAAATATTGATTATTGTCTAAAAAAGATTAACTTGGAATAGGAAGGAAACGTAGATCCTATTTTGAAGGTTTCCGATTCCAAGACGTAGTATTGTTGGTGTTCTGTGAACATTGATGCTTTGTTTCATTGTTTGATACATACACTGAGGGGCCCACTTTCAGAGGGTTGAGATTTAATCCTAACATTAAGGCCCCTCACATGTGAACCCTTATGGCCCCTCACATGTAAACCCTTATGGCCCCTCACATGTAAACCCTCATGGCCCCTCACATGTGAACCCTCATGGCCCCTCACATGTAAACCATAAGGGCCCCTCACATGTAAACCCTTATGGCCCCTCACATGTGAAACCTCATGGCCCCTCACATGTAAACCATAAGGGCCCCTCAGGGCCCCTCACATGTAAACCCTTATGGCCCCTCACATGTACACCCACATGGCCCAATACAGGCCATGAGGGCCACAAGTAACATTCATGCTCTCATGTTCTATGCATAATTATACATCAATACATGTTTGTCTGTGTATGACTTCTAATTTGACTCAAACATGGTTATGGGCATGTTTATCTGTAATACTGAGATTGTAACAAAAACAGCAAGCTGATAGAAATGGTGTACAAATGGGAGAACGGCAGTAAAACTCTTCTCTGTCCAGGAGGGCTAATATGTTGTGGTAGCAGAGCGAGGGGGGAGAGAGAGGAGCGAGGGGCCCAGAGTGATGGAATGATAGTGCGCTGCGCTGTGGTTCACGCCGAGGTTAGCTGCCCGAGGCGCCTCCTTTCATTATCTCTCTGTCTTACAGCAGGAAGGCACAGAGCTCAGAAACAGCGCTACGCTCCCCACGCCGGATAGGGGGCCGTAAGTGATGGGCCTGCATGCGGCGTGTGTGTGTGTGTGTGTGTGTGTGTGTGTGTGTGTGTGTGTGTGTGTGTGTGTGTGTGTGTGTGTGTGTGTGTGTGTGTGTGTGTGTGTGTGTGTGTGTGTGTGTGTGTGTGTGTGTGTGTGTGTGTGTGTCCATGTGCTCAAACATGGACGCTATCATACTGTATATACGGAAGGCCTCCAGTCTTTGGTTTGAATGCAGCGTCTGCTGAGGTTCAATGACGATGAGGATGGTGATGAGTGAAGCAAACCGACCACACATTCAAGGTCTGATCATTTAATTAGCATGGTGGAAGACTAACCCTTGCCACTTGGAAGGCGGGAGACTCACTGGGACTGAGGTGACTCAGTCCCATAGTTCTGTACTCTCATTGGCTGTCAACTCTGTAACGTCAACCAGCGTAGCTCCACTGGCTGGGTGGCATGAGGGGGAGGGGTTTATGGTGAGTGGGAGGGGTATAGGCGGAGTGGGAGGAGTTTATAGTGAGTGGGAGGGGTATATGACAAGTGGGAGGGGTATAGGCCGAGTGGGAGGGGTATAGGGTGAATGGGAGGGGTTTAGGAGCGTCAAAAGTATGATTGTTGTTAACAAAGAGAGGTACGGACTGGCCAGCATTTTTTAGCTGGATTTTTTAGCATTTTTTATCGTAGAATATATTGATTATCTGTATATCTGTTATACAATGTGATTTTATGTAAATCACTATCAACCAGTAACCACTGAAGATATTTTAAGGGTTTTTAAGCTGTGAGCTGGACTCATGGCTCATAGTCGGCCACAAGGAAATGTGTTTTTCTATCAAGAACTGCTGTGTGGATGGACCCCTCTGCTGGCTTTTCTTCATTGGGGGGGGGTTCGTGTCCTAATGGTCAGCCTGGTTCCGAAGGCCCGTTTCTCATTCTTAAGATGTGCTGCTTTGTAATCCTCTTCATCTGGTTCATTTCACTTCCCTCTGAACATTTTATTTAGTAAAAACAGACTTTTTAACTTTTTTTCCTTTTACGTCTATTCTGGTAAAAACAGATTTATTTTAAAGTTTTCTATTATTGATTTAGATTTTGTGACCATACATAGAAAAAATATACCAGCTTTGCATTTTGAATCAAATTGTTTCTGCTTCTTGTCTGCTCGGTTCATTTCGTACAAATATAATCTATTCGTTGATCAGAAATTTTTGTTTGCTTGCACGCACACAACAATTACGCTACATTGTACTGTGGTACAGAATTCTACTATATATATCATCGAAGTCCACATTAGCAGCCTCTGTTAACCTCACTAACCTTCTAAAGCTAGTCTTTCGGAGGGTTTTCCTCTGTGATCAACTGTGGGTCTGCGAGGCTTCACACCATGAAGAAGGCAGGCGCTCCACTCCAGCACAAAGCGTCTGATGCTAACCCGAGTAGAGGAGTTTGACGAGCTCCATTACCGTCGCCGCGGAGGGGGGGGGGGGCGGGGGCGGGGGGGGGTTGCAGCGCTGTTTACCAGCCATGCAGATAAAGACGCTCTCTTCTCTGGTCTGGTTTCGGATGCACTGTTGATTCAACTGAATTGAAACGAGGAAACAAATTGAAACAAGGATTGAGTGGCATCTATAGTGACAGAACTCTACTCATTACTCGTGAAACTTCTACTGCGTTAGTTTCTAACGTAGCGTCAACAGTGCACATGGTGTCCCCTGACCTGATCAGTAGGACGTGACCGCGTGCTCAAACAACCCTCACGTCAAACCAAGGGAAGACCCTTGAAGTAGCATTGCATAGAAGCACCGTCAGACTAAAGATAATTCCATTATGTCGTGAAATACTAAATGATGTTGCACTAATCACTTGTGAACCTGTGCACGCAAAACAACACAAATCCAAATCAGCGACTAAGCAAACGGTAACCAGCATCACATTTGAGTCACGGGCGCAGCTCAAATTGCATTAAACGTTACGTTCTTGCCAATCATTACAATTATTGGGCTCAGACTCATAGCTTGGCTCTTCGCGTGAGCGGAGTTGTTAAAACCCAAGGCAGTTTTTATGTTTTCGATTCAACGCAACATTGTGTCGCTTGATTTAAATGCCATTAAACGCAACAAAGTTAATATTGTCTTTACCCACCATGCTAAGAACCATCCCAATCTCTACAATTTCCCCAAAACGCTGAGCCTGGTGTGGACAGGAAACGTCCATTTTCATCTTACTACTGTTAAATATTACAGACGGTTTGTGGAATACTGAACAATGCTTTCTGTTGTGCTGAGCACCAGCCGGTTGATGGGACACGTAGAGCTGAGAAGGTTGGATTCATGTGAGATGTTCCACACAGAGTAGGACCTGCAGTAGGAGCATTTTGAACTACACCGCGGCCAACAAGGCATGAACAGACCCAGACCCTGAAGGACGTTTTATTATATGTTTTTGCATCGACATTGACCTAAGATGGGAACTGAGATGGAAAAAAACGAAGCAAGAAAATAAATCATACAAATGACAACTGTTCCAAGTCAGTGAACTGGTGACATAATCACACGTTGTGCACCAGTGGCTGTGTGTGTGTGTGTGTGTGTGTGTGTGTGTGTGTGTGTGTGTGTGTGTGTGTGTGTGTGTGTGTGTGTGTGTGTGGGGGGGGTCTGCGTGGGGAGTAGGGGTGTGTGTGTGGGGGAAGGGGGACAGGTCACCCTTGTGGAACTGATGCTTTTGATATTATGCCTTGCCTTTCATGAGTATGTATTTGTATTGCCCTGTGTTTGTGCATGTGTGAATATTGCGTCTGTGTCTGTTTTTGTGAGAGTGTGTGTGTGTGTGTGTGTGTGCATGCACAGTCTTACCCCACCAGCCTCGCTTCCTGGCCACAGAGAGATGCTTGACAGCCAATTACATTCCGGCAACGTCTTAGAGTAAAATGGCAAGACAGAGATGTAAGATGATTAAGAAAATAAAAGCCCCCTCCAACAACCTCAGCTTCAGACAGATGACTCTGCTTCAGTCGGCCAATCAAATACACTCAACCATAAGAGATACGGCGGCCTGTGAAACACGTCTTGACTCTTCCTGAAACCGATCACTGCAATCGATTTTAATCTATTCTAACGCTGCTAATCAGATGAGCCCCCCCCTGTTGGCCGCCTGGAGGCAGGACCCCGTTGGAACACATAGGGGGTGGGGGCCCACAGTATCCAGTAGCTTTCACGCTCCATTAGGGATGAGAACGGACAGAGACAACCCAAGGACCACGCCCAGAATCCCTCAAGCCAATCACCAACGTCTTCTGTCTAATGAGGCACCAATGATGACCCTCATGGAGGAGAACCAGTCTACAGGAAACACCTACTGGTACATTTGACCTTATGCACCCAGGAAACACCTACTGGTCTGACCCTGTGTACTGAGGAAACACCTACTGGTCTGACCCTGTGAACCCAGGAAACACCTACTGGTCTGACCCTATGCACCCAGGAAACACCTCCTGTTCTGACCCTGCGAACCCAGGAAACACCTACTGGTCTGACCCTGGTGAACCCAGGAAACACCTACTGGTCTGACCCTGGTGAACCCAGGAAGGGTCAAAGTGCAGATGAAGAGCCGGAAGAGCAAATCGAGGGTTGGAGAGGAGGATGGGGCCGAGCGGTGAGAGAAGAACCTCCACCACACAAAAGAAAGGCAAAAGGCAAAAGACAGGCAAAAGACAAAGTGTTGTTCTGCATTAATGGTCCTGAGAGGGGGTCTGTCTCTAATGGCTGGATAATTACAGTTCTAATGGCCTGTTATGGGGCATGTGACGTTGTATCAGGATTACATTGTAATCCAATCCTCTGCGTTGATCCAATCAATAGGAACCTAAATTAGTGATTTCTGCTGTACGGGTGTGGAAGCTCTCCTCGGTTCATAGAGACCCACACCCAGGGTCATCAACAGAAGAGTATGTTTCTACAGATCGGAACATGACGTGTGTTCTCCGCCCTGCTACGGAGACGCAGCCTCGACAGCAGCAACGCCTTTGTTTGAAGGTAACAAAGGAGACAATATCTGTTAGGGATGCAGACACCCCTCAAAAGGACGACTCTGTCCACGGAATGAAGCTCAGTGCGGCAGCGCTACAGCTAGCGGGATACACTCATGGTACATCCATCGGGGACTTTGGTAAACGTTACAGATCCAGTTGAGTCGGGTTTGAGCTTGGATATTCTTTAGGGCACTTTGTAATTTTCCCCCTGGGCAGCTCGAGTCCGCTAGACTCTGCTGATCCACGCTATAGTCCACCGTCACAACGCTGTCATTCACCGTTAATAGCTGTCCATTATCAAATATCTTTTCAGCTTAAAAAATTCCAAAAACAGGTTTTACTGGTTAAGGATTTGCTTGAGGAAGACTCTCTTACTTATTAGACATATTTGACCGCTGAGATCCGTAGCCGTATCCACCACGCTACCCCCCAGCCAGCTAGGAACTCTGAGTACCTTTTGTTACGAACCCCCAGCATCACGGCATGTCTATCAGACTAGGTGTGTGTTTGTGTGTGTGTGTGTGTGTGTGTGTGTGTGTTTGTGTGTGTGTTCCGTTCTCATGTGTATACCACACACACAATTTTCTGTTTGAGGAAAGACCAGATTTTGTGTGCAACATAATCGATGTGTGTGTGTGTTTGTGTATCTGCTACCGAGCAAACAGCCCAAACAGCCTCTCACAGGTTGGGTGGGACCCTTCCTTCCTTCCTTCCTTCCTGTCAGTGCTTCTGCCTCGGCCACGGAACAAGGAAAAACAAGCCTCCTGCTTCTGGACTAAATAAAACATTAGGGCTTCACAGCAAGAGGTGAGCATTAGAGATGAAGCCGCTGGCGCCGTGGTGGTGGTGATGGACCGCTACGCACACTCCAGCCACGGCTCCTCACAACCTGGAGGAGAGGAGGAGGAGGAGGAGGAGGAGGCAAATGGTGACCGGAATACAGATGCTCCCAGTACAAATCCCCAACATCAACAAGTCCCGTTTTGGACGGGTTAGGGAGCACTATAGTACATTTATAAATGGTAAATTGACCGCATTTATGTAGCGCTATTATCCAAAGCGCTTTACAATATTGCCTGACAAATCCCTCATTCATGCACACATTCACACACCGACGGCAGAGCCAACCATGCAAGGCGACAGGCCGCTCGTCAGGGAGCAGTTAGGGTAAGGTGCCTTGCTCAGCAACACCTCGACAATCAGCTAGGAGGAGCCGGGGATAGAACTAGCAACGTCGCGGTTACCAGCCAACCCGCTCTACCTCCTGAGCCACCTGCCGCCCCATTTGCAGAATTAGTGGAACCCCCGTCTGGTATAATGAACGTCCTGGTAGTGCGAGCACTGGGACGGAATAGTTCTGAATCTGTGTCATTCTAAAGCGTGGTTCTCAAGCTGTAGATTTCCTTCCCGTGATGATAGGTACTGCCAGTGAGAACGCAACGGCGACAGTGAGGAGGGGCGAGACGAGGAGGAAACAAAAGGATGGAATGGTGCACCCCTGGCTGCTGGAAGGCGAGGGTTAATTAAGAATGACACTTCAGCCAGAGTGTGAATGGAGAAAAGAGGGAGAGGGGGGGGAGAGAGAGTTTTGAAAGTAGTATCCTTAGGCAAAGAACAGAGTTAAGTGTTCCCTCACAGTCTTCAGTGTGGAAATGAATGGTTGACTCTCCTTGAAAACAGAGTTGCTATGACAACCAACCTTTTTTTTTCCTTTTTCTCTATTTCCACCCCCCAACCTCTTCCCGCTCTCTCTCTCTCTCTTTCTTCCGCTCACTCTATTTCTTACCTTGACACACACGCAAACATACGTGCACGCACACTCACGCGCACCAGTGCGGTACTATGGTAGTTGGGTTTCTCTTGAACAGTAATGGTATTTCAGTGGTGGTGGCTGGGGGGCTAGATAGAGGAGGATACCAGCATTACCACACTGCCCAGTGGTGACAGCAGCAGGGTGTAGAGGGAGGGGCGTGGGCGGGGCCTTCTGCCCGGCAGCTGGTTGGGCGGGGTCCTTGTCACTCCAGGTGGAGACAGGGTTTAGAGGGAGAGGCAGGGATTCAGCCCGGCAGCTGGTTGGACGGGGTCCTTGTCACTCCAGGTAGAGACAGGGTTTGGAGGGAGGGGCAGGGATTCAGCCCGGCAGCTGGTTGGACGGGGTCCTGGTCGCCGTGGGAGACGCGTGGGGACAGGTTGAGAGCTTCTTGGGAGAGAGCCTAAGGTCTCCTGGAGGCTACAGCTCCCATATGGGGCCCGTGGGGCCGGAGGGAGACGTCTGGCCCTCAGTGAAAGGCTCTCCTGGGTTTTCTTTCTTGACTAAACTGCTTGGAACTCTGCTTGGCTCCAACTCGTTTCACAAATAGCAATTATTAAATTACCTTCATTCTTTCCTTTAATTTCTTATGTTTTCTTGCTAGTTTGTTTATCCACCTGCTCCCACCTTCTCACACTTTCATAAAACGCTTGTTTCTCTTTGCCTCTCTAGACTTTAAAGATGTCAACACAAACATCCAACTAAACAAGAAACTGATAAACAGAATAATGAACTGTAATATATGTGGTATAGTGTTGACCAATAGGAGCTAGGTTTGGGATCATGAGGACCAATAGGAGATAGGTGTGGTGTCGTGTTGACCAATAGGAGCTAGGTTTGGGATCATGATGACCAATAGGAGATAGGTGTGGTGTCGTGTCGACCAATAGGAGCTAGGTTTGGGATCATGAGGACCAATAGGAGATAGATGTGGTGTCGTGTTGCTCTTCTTGGGACCAGTTTCTCTGAATGTGGATCTGTCTCTCTCCTGTCCTCTTATCTCTTTCCCTCTCATTCAGCTCTGCCTCTCTCACCGTTAAAGGGAAATAGTGTGATTGGACGCCCCCCACACACACACACACGCACACAAAGACACACACACAAACACGCACGCACACGCACACACGCATGCACACACACACACACACACACAGACACACGCAGGGCAGTGTTTGAGGCTTGGCAAACATCTAACTGAATTAGAGCGAGCTCCAGACCGAGATGACTTCCTGCTGGTTCAATATTTGGGCCGTTCAGCCCTCACGGGCGCGGGGGCTTCAGAGGCTCAGAGTATCAGAGGCTCCTGGTAAGAGGAGCAACACCAAGGGGGCGGACTACTGGGAGGAGCACTGGGAGGAGCACTGGGAGGAGCACTGGGAGGACCAGGCCACTGGCCTGCAGGTCAGCCCACACTGGGGGCATCACTTGACATTTCTCCCTGGTGGAGGGTCCCTGAGCCGGCCTAGACTCCAGGGCCGTCAGAGACCACATGATTCAGGAGCTCTTTTGTTCCACGCTGTGTTGCCAAAGCCAAGATACACCGTTTGTTCAAGCACTGATGCTGAAAGCACTTGCACACACAGCGGGTGTATTGGACTACGCACGCAATGGGTGCATTGGACTACACACACAATGGCTGTATTGGACTACGCACACAATGGGTGTATTGGACTATACACACAAAGGGTGTATTGGACTACACACACATTGTTACAGCCATGATGTCAAGAGATCGTTTTATGTCAGTGTTTTAATGAATGAAGCAAAAAGAGGAGGGGTACAGGAAGAAATTAACGACGTGCATAAAAAAGCATGAAGTGATATTGATGTGTGTCCCGATAGAAATTCCGAATCAGAATCAGAATTTATTTATTATATCTTATTGTAGAAATACACTAGTGTTAAATTCTTAGGCTTGGTTCCTCAACAGACACAGAGCAGCAACAGTACAAGATCAAATTGGATCCATGTTTTGAATATCTCTAGCCGGCTTGAATGTCAATGGGAAAACCAGAAAGCCTACTCTATCTTTATCCCCCCATACCCATGTCAGCATCCTCTGACCTCCGCTAACGGCCTGTATGTGAAGCTACTGGCTGCTTCACTGCCTAATGGAAGATTAAAATAATGATGTCTCTAAACGGCTCAATGAGGTGTTACGTAGACGGTTCTTAATAAATCTGTTGAACCCTCGCTATATCGAACGGTTTGTTTCTCGAATGCCAATGAAAATGATATAAAAAGGGCTGAAAACACAGGCTAAATAATTGTTAGGCTCATTAAAAAGATGTATTACATCAAAATGATCTTGTATATCTTCGATAAAAAAGGAATGGGTTGTATTCAGGGTCTGTTTTTAAAGGAATTAATGAAATAAATGGGCAATTCCATTGTATTTATATTATGTTTGACTTTAAGAAAATGCGTGGTCGTATGGGTCCGGAACAAGCTGCTAGGAGGGGTTCCTAGTGAGAGGCATTCATTATCATGTTTCAGCATCACAGGCCCCCTAACACTGTCCCTGAATTCAAACAGCGAACCCCTGCACTAATCCCCAATAGATAACCAGTTGATACAATACTACGTTAATCCGTTGTTATTGTGCCCGACGTGCCTCCCGCTCCTGGTCGTTGCTTCCGTGCTGTCAGACCTTTACACTGTCCGGCTCCCAGGCCTCTCATCTCCCCCGTTACCACCGCGGTGCTGCTGGAGCCCGGGCTTCACAGCGCCCTAACAAGTCCGCTAACAAGCGTCTCCATGGAGATAACTGGACGTAACCTGCAGCCACCCTCCCCCCCCCTCGCTGATGGCCGTGAGGACACTTCTGCAAGCGCTCCCGGTGCGTGGTCGTTCTCAGCGCGGAGCCAGGCACACGTGTCCTATAGCCCGGCTTCCTCACGACTACCGGGCACCATCGAAGTCATATAGCCCCGGTGTCACACGTCCCGTGCGGCCTCACGCTCCCTCTGCTCTCACTGGTGACTCCCGGAGTAATGACGATTCATCCACAGCTCAGACACAGCACGCAAATTGAGATATTTTGTGCCGGAACTTCCTATAACTTTATCTGGTCAGCGGGATATTGATGGCAGTAATCTTCTGCAGAACCACCGGGGCTCACATCTCCTTCCTGTCGGGCACACATACGCTCATTTCTCCCTTTTTCGGTGACACTGTAATTGTGAAAGGTCTGATACCCATGTACCATGGTAGACGTCCAAAACCTCCCACCGTGCCAACCCAAACGGAGAGCTGATGCGCTTACTAGTTTGGAGGTCTTTACTTTCGGAGCTTTTTCAAGAAGTTTCAAACTTTAGAGCAGCTGTTCAGTGCTACGATCTGGCAGTCGTACGATTACTTGAGCCCTGGTGTATTTTTATAACTAGTCAGTATAGTGATACCTAGTTTTATATGATACCCTAGTTGTACTTGATACCTAGTGGTATATGAACCTAGTACATGAAACCATAGTTGTGTATGATACCTAGTTACATGAAACCTAGTTGTATATGATACCTAGTTGTACTTGATACCTAGTGGTATATGATACCTAGTTACATGAAACCTAGTTGTGTATGATACCTAGTTTTAGGCCTACTTGATACCTAGTTGTATGATACCTAGGCTCGTTTTGAATTGAGTCATGATCAATAGCTGACACTCGCTAACGGGCCAATCAACCGTTTCGTATAAGAATAAATGTCTGTAAAGAATGACGAAGATCTGTCACCATATCATTTCAACAGAATTCAACCCAATCTAAATGCTGAGGTTCCCGAAGGTACATTTTTATAGATTTCATTTGCAAACCAACATAAAACAAGAGATATCCCCAAGCATGTTGTTGCTTGAGGGAAATAAACCAAGCACAAAAAGGATGGGGTGTTTTACCTCAAATGGACACAGTCAGTGCTTTTTCCTTTTGTTGTTTCATTCAATTGTCATGCGTCCGGCTGGCTAAGGGAGAGAGCCTTGTGTGAGCAGCCTGTACCACCCCCAGCATTCAAAATACAAACAATAATTATCCAAAGGCTTTATTACAACCCCTAATGATGATATCAGCTTATTAAAGCAACTTGGTTGTGCATTAGCATATAGCAGGCTAACCGGCTATCGGGTAGTTAAAGTGCTTCCCCGTGACAACACATCTTGACACGCCGTCCTGTCTTGCTGTTTCCTCAAGAGGTACCTTGTAGCGGGGGTATGGCATACCACACGGGGAACAGAGTCTCTGAGAGCCAGAAACGCTTTGGAGCTGCTGCTCTAAAAGCATGGATAAAGCATTAATGACAATAACAACAGAAGGCCTAAGGAGAGTACGTCATCGCTGGCAACAGCGCTGAATAAAACAGCAATCTAAAGCAAATGAACCTGAACAATGGCCTGATACTAAAGGGGTGGGTGCTCACGAGGGACCAGGCTGTTGGGCTGATCCACAGAACCTCATGTCGGACCATAGGAAGGATCTGTCAGTGGAAGGATCCATAAGCTCTGGAAAACAAAGCCTCAGACCAATGCATGTCCTTGCCTAATCCTTAAAAATATTCGCATGATGAACTACTAAATATTTATGATTAGAATGAAGAGAAATAGACTAAGTTATTATTTATATTATTTCCTGTTGGAACTGAAAGTCACTAATTGGTCATAATGACTAATGCCAGTGAGAGCAGTCCAACGTAGCTGCTGATACCAACGAGCTGGCTCTAGGAAGTGTGGAGAAGCAGGACACTTCAGACTGGGGGACCAGAGTCGGCTATCGTCCCACGACCACACACACACACACACACACACAACATAAACGCACAACACACCACACAAAATGAAAGATGAATCAGGGATGGCTAAAGTTGTATGGTTTTGAGCTTTGTGTGATTACCAGCATGCACACACCTAACACATCCCCCACACGCATGAAAATACACGCAACCACACCTACCACTAATATTCACACACACACACAAACACACACACACACACACACACAACAACACACACACAACACACACACACACACACCACACCTACACACACACACACACACAACACACCACACAACACACACACCAACATGACAAAGACACAGGCGCACACACACACAACACGCTCACCAACGCGATTCAGGAGCTCCCTCTCCTATTTGGATTCAAATGACACAGTGGAGGAGAGGCTAATTGATCAGGAGATGGGCCCCTTTCTTTGTGCTCCCTCCATTAGGAGTATCCGAGAGGAGGCTGATCTATAAAACAATGTTTCATGTCTCTGAGGGGAAAGAGGAACTGTCACCAAGAGCAAATGTAGGATTTCAAAAACGATCGCCAAATGCTCATTACACCGAAGACAATCAGGGAAAAATCAACACTGTCTAGCCATCGCCTAAAATACTCTTTCAAAAAATATTTTGAAAACTGGCAAACAGTAAGAAGAATTAGTTAGTGTTATTCCATTTCTTCTTTCACTGAGCGTTGGCCAAAGCGAGCATATTGATGTGTGATCACTGTGGGCCTCCTCCCAGACAATACTGATTGGCTCGGAGAAATCAGAGCGCTGGCTAAGGGAGGAGGGGCCAACACCGTTCAGCACGCACCCTCCTCTTCCTCCAAGACCAACGAAGAAGAACCAACGTCCAGCCCACTGGTATCTGGATGCTAAAACACACACATCCCCCTGGGACAGTAAAGATTTGTGAACTTGAACAAAATAAAGTTTGTAAAACCAACATCCCACTTGCTGAAATGAAATAACAGCGGCCTGTAGAACAACACACCAGCGCTCTGTGTGTGAGAGAGAAAGGCTTTCTGTGTGTCTAGCCATCGCCTAAAATACTCTTTCAGAAACATATTTTTGAAAACTGGCAAACAGATAGAAGAATTTGTTTGTGCTTTTCCATTTCTTCTTTCACTGAGCGTTGGCCAAAGCGAGCATATTGATGTGTGATCACTGTGGGCCTCCTCCCAGACAATACTGATTGGCTCGGAGAAATCAGAGCGCTGGCTAAGGGAGGAGGGGCCAACACCGTTCAGGCACGCACCCTCCTCTTCCTCCAAGACCAACGAAGAAGAACCAACGTCCAGCCCACTGGTGTGTTTTGTTCCAGTTTGATCCGCTGTGATCGTCACAGTCCTCCTGAAAGGCCCCCCGCCCGTGCTGTGATCCACGGCCGCCTGTGGTTGGCTGCCAGCCTCCCGGTCCTTTGGCTCTCCTGGACTGGGTGAGGTGGGAATAATGGTGTGACTGGATAGTGCTGGTGGATGTGTTGTGGTTCCTGTAAGTGGTGGCTGCTGGGTATTAAGAAAAAACAAGGAGAGCAGTTCCCACTTCCCCCGCAACAACCATCTTATTGTTATCTTGTTTGTTCTTGATACTGGGAGTCAACGTAGAAAATAGAACAGAATGATATTTATTGTTATGATAGATATTATAAGATAAGATATTTTGTCCAGGGATGTTGCATTGCTCCTCCCGAAAACCAAAAGAAATTGTCTCAAAGTGACACGTACATAAACAACTTAAGCTTAAACTTAAATTTAAGGCACTTGTTACAGTAAATTAAATTTGCACAGTTACAGACGCATGAGTGTTATGAATTGTCAGAGCGTCTCAGGGTGTCTCAAGATCTGAGGGTGTCGCAGGATCTCATTCTCAGTGGGACAAGATCTCCAACGAGACAAATCTATGAGCTCATGTTTTATTTGCTCTGGCACATGCGTCTGATTTGATTATTTCCAGTCAAACAGCCAATCACAACCCTTTATCTAATGCGGGCCGTGTTTTAGGCCTTTTCATTTCCTCTGGATCCACCAAAGTCCACATCGTGACTCTGGTATGGTCTAGTTTGGTCCGGTCTGGGCTGGTCTTCACCCATAACCAAGCTCCCCCCCCCCCCCCCCGCTGACCAGCTGAATGTGCCAAGGCCTTTTGGGTTGTGTCTCTACTGCCGGGGTAATGGAGCCGATCCGATGGACACTCCGTGTGGGGCCCTTCAGCTATGGAGCCCGGGACCCCCGGTGGTGGAGATGCCATCAGGAACCGGCTCATCAGCCTGTCCATCTGCTGCAGCCCCACAACCAGATGGCAACACTCGGAGCATCTCTACCCCTACACTCTGAAGAGGCAGTCGAAGAGACCTTCTACACCTGCCTGGATGAGACACGGCAACAATTCCAAAGAGGACGGGATGAGGACATCAACCCAGGGCTTGGCAAGGACACCCGCCCCCCCCCCCCCTAGAGGAACGCTTTCTCAATCTGAGATCTCCTCCTCAGGAAACGTCCTCACACCCTCACCATCACCAAGCACTCTTTCACCAGAGAAACACAATCAGCATCACCAAACACTCTTTCACCAGAGAAACACACTCACCATCCCCAATCACTCTTTCACCAGAGAAACACACTCACCATCACCAATCACTCTTTCACCAGGGAAACACACTCACCATCACCAATCCCTCACCATCACCATCCTCTTCAAATGAAGAGGAAAAGAGCACGGCTACATAAACCAGTTCATCAGACTGAAGGGGAAATGGAGGTCCAAAAGAAGACTGGACTTGAGGACCTGAGAGAAACGGCCTCTCAGAAGCTACTTCATGCCTCTCTGGGGAAAGCCTACAGCAGGACCGATCACATCCCAGAGCCCTGCACACATCAGAGACAACCGCCCCAAACGACCATCCTCAACTCTCTCAAACCACCCTCTGGTCTGAAGATAAATAGATGGAGCTCACATCCAAGAAAGGAAAGCCTTTTAAGATGGGTCATTTCAAGGGCTATGGGGCGTTAGGGAGAGCAGTAACCTAATGGTCTCTGCAGAGGATTGTTTCTATAGTCGTTCTAGAGTATTTAACTGAGTCAGGCTCCTGGTTCTTCAGGACAGGAACAAAAGAACAACGTTGAACCCACCAGAGCTGGAGAGCTCACCGGGTACTGGTTCGGCCCCTCTGCCTGTGGGATAGATTCAAGATGTTTTTTTGACTGATTGTTGAAGACAGGAAAGTTAGTAACCTTTGTTACACAAAAAAACAAGGAAGCACCATTAATCAATTAGATCAGGTGAAACACACGTAGTAACAAGGTGGACATGAGTGACAATCCCTTGGGCGAGCGGAACGGATCTGATGAGGACAGAAGACTGACATACTCGCTGTGAGGTGGCAACATGAGAAGTTGTCAGCTTTCATAGATTTGACATCAAATTACATAAACTACTGAATACATTACCCCAAAAACATTAGCTCAACATTACGTGATTCAAATTTTCACAGACAGGATCCAAATAAATGTCATCAATACATGAACCATGTATAAATGATAAACACTAGTAAGCTGTTGGTGGCAGCTTGATGTAGAAAGA
>NC_079434.1:16026139-16058639 GCF_026213295.1 Gadus chalcogrammus | reverse complement strand
CATTCAAGACCAAGGAAAGAACATCAAGATAGCTTTGACAATAAGTCACAAACAAAGCCCATCTCCAGCCCTGGGCTTGGTTAATTTAATATTTATTTGAGATAGAATGGATTCTACATAAACATCTTCGGTGGAATCAAGAATTATGTGACTTGAAGTAAGACGCCCTTAGCAACATACCTCATCTACATGTGAGTGTTGATGTTGATTTATAGGAAGTAAAGGACGAAGAATAAGGCCCTATGTGCCACGAGGCATTTGGAGGATTGGTTACAGGTAAAGGAAGAAGAAAGGAGCTAGGTACTTGAGGAATGCCCTGAGGGAGAGAGGGAGAAAGAGAAAGCCTGCTCCTCTTCTTTAGACTTGGGTGCGACCTGACCCACGGGCAGGGGTCGGACTCACAGAGGCAGTACCGTGTGTCACAGCAGACTCATATAGCATTAAGAATGCATCGGGTGGGCTATACCCCTGCTCCTTTGTCAGGGAAAGAGAAGGGAGTCTGTCCATAAATTATTGAGACTTTGCTGCATCAAAACAGCAGGAGGATAATATTTGTGTTTGGAGAAAACCAAAAAAGGAAGGAAAAGCTGGCAGGTCAGAGAGTTGAGGGACTGACAGGAAATCTGTCTCCCCAACTCCACCGCATGGAGAGGAAATACTTAAATAGAAGCCTTTATGTGCTGTGTACCAATACCCAGGATGTTCCACAGTGAGACAAGAAACAAAATGAAGGGAAGCAACATTTCTATCTTGAACTTGAAATGTTCAGGGAAATGGTGAGTTACAAATTCAAGCTCACTAGACCGAAAGGCATTGATCAGTAAAATGTACAAACACCAATGAAGGACAGGAAATCATTTGAAAGATCCATTCTTCTTCTTTGCCTGTCTTCTGTTCTACTTACTAATGAAGTGACCCGTTAAGCATTAAGCAACTGATGCTATGAAGGTAGAGGTTCTAGAAATGCTGGAGGTTCCGGAGGTTTGCAGGTTCTAGTGGTTCTGGAGCGCTGTTATCAAGTCCAGGTGTGTAAAAAGCCTTGTTTTGCTTCCCCTTGTAGAAGCTATGTTGAAAATAATAAATAAAAAAGCTGAATCAAAGTGATTAAACAGACTCAGACAATCTTGTTATTCGATCTCGCTCTATGGACCACCATATGCACTTTTTCATAACATGGGCTTGCTTTTATAAAATGTGTTTAACTGATGGAATAACAACTGCATTAATTCAACAAATAATTTGTTTTTACGGTTAACGTTTGTCGAATCGTAATCTGAAGCAAAATAAAATGTGCCATAATACCAGCCTACACTGCATCCTCCAATGATTAGAATGCACAAATCCTCACTCTGCATTATTTACCTTCCGTCTGCAGACAACCTCACGTTGACGAGGGAAAACTGTAATGAACCTTCACTGTGCTGATTACCTTCAGACCTCCGAGGGTCCAGGTCTGAGGGTCAGACCTCTCCCGGGTAAAGGTCAGACCCCAGACCTCTCCTGGGTCCAGTCCTGGATTTTAAAGATTCGTCTCAGTCCTGTTGCATTTCAATTATGGCCACACACACACACACACACACACACACACACACACACACACACACACACACACACACACACACACACACACACACACACACACACACACACACACACACACACACACACACACACACACACACACACGCACACACACACACACACTTAGGGATAAAGAGACATAAAGATGGATTAATAGCGATCCAGAAACAGTGGGGCACGGCGAGTGAGTAATTAGAAACACTTTTAAACAAAATAAGCTCCATCTGCCAGTGCTATTAGAATGACCAGCATGACTGCGTCAGATAACGCACACACACTGACACGCGCTCGCACTGACACACACTTTTGAGTTGATATAACGGCATGAATGCCCACATTGACTCAGGTCTTTGGTCTCTCCTCAGGTCTCAGGTCTCTCCTCAGGTCAAGTTCTTTAAAAAAAAAGTTTTGCAACAACAATGTTTGATTTTGGCATCGAGGGTGGAAATAGATTCACGTCAAGGGGCAAAGCATAGCTGGAATGTCTAAAACGTTATTCTCTGGCTCGGAACATTAAGGACCGGACATAAGGCGAGCTGGATAAGGAGCCGTATCGTTTAGCGTGTAAGCGGCGGGGAGCAGACTCGTGTGTACGGCGCAGCCGGCCTCCCAGGCCTGCTGGGGCCAGCCGGGCCGCCGTGTACAGCGGAGGTGTCTGTCACTACCGGCCACGCTGCCAATACCGCTCCGGCTCATTGGAAGTATCATGTTCTTCAAGGAAAGAGGGGTCGAATCCAAAGGAATAGCTTTAAAGAGATACTTTATTTGTATAAAGTATTTTCGGTATGGTAAACTGATGCTCTGAAGTTAAGAGAGATTGAAGATGTGCCTTAGCACGTGCGAGAGTGTTCTCCTAGCTAATCCAAGACACTAACCCACCGATATCCTAGCTTAGCTTTGAGAGTTCTGCCGTCTTCAAGATGTGGAGGCTTTCTTATGGACTCGGAGGACCGGAAGACTTGGAGAAAACCGGTGGGACGTAATCCTCGGTTTCCTCGCTTGGTCTGTGGTGCTGCCCTCTGTGGATAAAGTATCTATTGCAGCCTTCAGTAAGGCTCCCCTTGTGGCTATGTATGGTATTTACGGCTAATATGTTTGGTCTTCATTGGAGTCTATGTGTGGGTAGCTTAGATTCTTAAAATACGTAACAGTCCCTCCTTGGTCATCTCAGATGACCATACAATAATATTTTAAATCATAAACACCATTTACCACACCGAAAACAGTCAAATTAGGATCAACACCATCTACCGTTGTGGAAAACTCTTGAATAGAGGGGAAAAACCACAACGGGCTCATAATACTGAAATGGCATCCACCTTGTGGGTCTCATTGGAAATACAGGTCATTATTTAACAATACAACAATGAACATAAATCTTGTTATCATAAAATCACATGGCCAAATATCACACAAACAAAACCATTCATAGAAATCCTGAGCTAATACTTTTGGTTATGTGCTACAAGGCCATACAATTTTCATCATGTATAAAAGTAAAGTAAAAATTGGTAGACATAATACAATTTTAAAATTTCAAAATAATTGACAAGCTATCATGGATTTGGGGGGTTCAGGTGATCTTCGTGTATTGGTGCGCCGGTTCATGTGGGTGGTTTGGGCATAGATTTGGGGGGGTTCAGGTGATCTTCGTGTTTTGGTGCGCCGGTTCATGTGGGTGGTTTTGGGCTTGTTATTATTGCAGTCATTGTTTTTTCTGTCGCCGTCTGGCCTGTAATTCATGAACCCAAGACTCGTCCCTCCTTGTCAAGGGCTCAACTCAGAGGGGTTACTCCTACATCATGGGAGCCTTCAAACAGGTTCTCCGTCGTCGTCGTGTCAGTAACAGGTGGCCTGTAAAACAATCGCCTCAAAGAAGATCAACTGTACCATTATTAATGCAGCGATTCAGAAATAACGAGTTGTACTCACAACCAAACAATACTATATAATAACAAGCACAATTCGTCTTGGTGGTTCAATAATTAATTATTCAAGTAAATCCAGGATATTGATTATCTTAGACACAGGTGCTACAAATGGTGGCATTTTATTCTATATCTGGTTTTGACGGTGGGTACCTGGCGATGTTGTCTCCCGCTCCTTCTTGGAACAGGACTACCAGAAGGAATCCTACCAGGTATTTTACCAAGGGCACGCTGTGGCCCATCGTCTTGGGATGAGGCGTGTTTGTCCTTGGCTTGGAGTGCAGCTAGGTCGGTCAGGGTCTCAGTCCACGATCTGCCAGGAGTATCTGCTTTGCGGCACCGGCTCAGGTGATGCCACTGGGCTCCACGTCGGTCCTCTACAGAAACAGAAAAGGGTGTGGCCAAGAGTACCTTGTATGGCCCCTTCCACCGGTCTTCTAGGTCTTTCGATGTTTTTTTTTTTTTTTTTTTTTTAACCCAGATCCACTCGCCAGGTGTCACCGACGTTGGTGTAGGATCCTCTGGATCGGACGGCTTCTGGTCTGTCTTGCTACACAACTTTCAATCCTTGAATTAATATTGTCACTACATCCCTCCTTGCGCATTGCTTCAGCCATGCGCATTCAAATTAACCAATCCTAACCATTTCTTATTTTGGTATTTTGGACCTCGTCAGGTCTGTTGAACTATGCATTTCTACCGCTTGTCCTCAGGATCCTCTATTGGGGGGGACTCCTCTATTGGAGGTTATCCCAGAACTCTTCTAATAAGAATCCCCAGGCCTGGATAACCCCGGATTTCTGTGGACGAGCGGTATGCACGCTATGGACAACTTTAAAGGCTAACTGTTCATGATGTGGAGTCTAGCTATTTTAAGATCACTGTGTAACTGCCGTACAGGGATCTGGTTGATGCAAGACCTCTGGGTTGGTGCCCTTTTTGTAGGCTTCTAGTTTCTGGAATCCGGCTTTCCTAATTGTCGAATACAAGATAATGCATTCATATTGTGGTACGATATTATATCTATTGCAATCGCTCCAACGGAGGCAATAGTTGACCTTTGAACATTTCACGCAGTGTTTATTCGTATGTAGTAGCTGATTATAGCAGAATTTAAGCCATGTAGATTTAATATTCGCAAAAAACGTATTGTAATTGTGTCTACCGCAGTTGGGCTAACTCCCTCCTTGGGCACCGTTTAAAACCATGTGCACCATTTATTAATTCAACATATTATTCTAGCAGTTGAACCCCGTGTCTATTTGAACCAGCCTGGTTCTCTACCTGTCTTGCTATACAAAACGCATGTATAATAGACAGAAGTGCTCAGCAACCTGAAAAAATAATTACTGTCAGTGTTTGGCATTCGTTCTTATACTGCCATTTCCTGGAGAGAGAAAGAATTAAGATCAATGCAGAGAAGTAAAAAGATGAGTGTTTCGCAACTATAATGCTTGTGTTGCCACCTCCTAAAGAGAAAAGAGAATTAATATTTTATGCACAGAAGTAAAATGATGATGATGGGCAACTGATCGTTGCCTTCCTGATTAGAAAAGAGAATATTTGTAGTAATGTTAACGATTAAAATGATGAATGTCGGGCATCCATTACTGCTCGGGTTGCCAAGGTCTGACGAGAAAAGAGAACAAATTTATTACAAATGCAAGAGATCGGCTACTTGGAAAGTTGGGGGGACGTCTAGTTGGGACTAATAATAGTTATATACTTGTGGTACATTTGGAGATGTTGAGATGTAATTGGGAATAATCTCGTGTTAACGAGTAGGCGGCACTACCAAGAACTACAAATATGGCTGCGGTGCATACTACATACGTATCAGCCGACTACAGAAACTTCTGAGTTCTATCTGTCCGGCTGAACACTGTGGTACCTTATGGCATAAGGCTACCACTTAACCGCATTTTGCGCTCTCAGTACACTTTCTCCGCGCTGTGTGTACATGTATATATAAAAGTTATCGTTGTTAAAAATAGCGACACAGAGAGAGATGTGTCGTGGGAGAGGCTGGGGGGTGGTCTATATGATGAGGGTTTAGAGGGAGGAAGATTGGTGGTGGGGGATGGGGTTCATTAAGACAGTGGAGGAGGAGATTGGAACTCTCGTTAATGTTCTTTTGTGGCTCGATCTTCACAGAGACCGATAGTGGAGGACCCTATCTCGCACCCATAACCATGAACAATCTTTAACTACAAGTACTCAAAACGACGCCAGTGGGGCATTAAAGACAAAGCTATTCTGTGGGGGGGGGGGGGGGGTCTTTATGAGGGGGGTGGGAGATAGGGACTAAAGGATGGGGAAGGAATTTAAAGGGTGAGGGAGGGCCTACCTTTAGACAGGCAGGCAGACAGAGAGAAGAGCGAGGAGTTGGGAGTTACAAGATTGTACAACGTTAATTACTCTTCAATATTCCGTATTGAATCTGTGGAACAACCTTCCTGGTTGCCCAAAAGCAATATGTCTGTACAAACAAAGTGGAGAGAGAGTGAGTGAGTGAGTATCAAAGTGAGTGAGTGAGTGAGTGAGTGAGTGAGTGAGTGAGTGAGTGAGTGAGTATCAAAGTGAGTGAGTGAGTGAGTGAGTGAGTGAGTGAGTGAGTGAGTGAGTGAGTGAGTGAGTGAGTGAGTGAGTGAGGGGAAGAGGAAGAGGGAGCGGGGGAGAGAGAGCGAGAGAGACAGTGAGTGAGAGAGAGAGAGAGGGGGAGGTTAGGTGGGGGTCGCGGCACAGGGGCTGCGAAGTACTAAGAGTGTTTGGGTTTTTCGGAATTCACAACTTATTTATCGATAAAGAAACTTTTCTTGATTTCTATCTGAACGACAAAAGGCTGTGATAACCTATTACTATATCCAACACTTAAATGACCAAGCACACACTATTCGCACGTCGTGCTGTGAGTGTACCCGTCAATAAACAGTATTCAATGGGATGGGGACAGGGATCTGCAACAGGACCTGCGGAGAGGGTGGAGATAAGGTGGAGAAGTGAAAAAATAACGGGGGGTGGGGGGCTTTTACTCCAGGACCTGCGGAGAGAGATGAAAGTGGTGTGAAGGGGGTTTACAATAGGATGTGGGGACAAGGACAGAAGGGTGGGGAGGGGGGGGTGAGTTTACGATAGGATATGTGATATTAAGACAAAGGGATGGGGAGAGGGGGGTGAGTTTACGATAGGATATGGGATATTGGGATAAAAGGATGGGGAGGGGAGGGTGGTCTGACGACCTGATCTTTAGAGACAGGGACAGAAGGGTTTGGGGTTATCAAAGGGGTTTTCTAGGGTATGGGAGAAAAAGTACAACAACTATTCGAGTTGTTCCAGTCCTACCGGACTGCGCAACCAGGCCACAAGATAGCACCGGCACCGAGAGATAGAGATCTGCTTTTGCCTAGGTCAGAGGTTATGAGTCTTAACAAAAGACTGACCATTCATCTCCTACCGACTTGCAAGAGAGAGAGAGAGAGAGAGAGAGAGAGGAGAGAGAGAGAGAGAGAGAGAGAGAGAGAGAGAGAGAGAGAGAGAGAGAGAGAGAGAGAGAGAGAGAGAGAGAGAGAGAGAGAGAGAGAGAGAGAGAGAGAGAGGATGTAACACTTAAGTTGAGCCCCCCGTTGCTTTAGAGAAATGGCGTCTATTTCAAAAAAGGAGTTTCGACTATAACGACTGATGGTATGAACAAAGGAACCGCACGTTTTCCAAGACGCGTGGTCCGCTTAAATCGTACACCACGTGTTACATCCAAAGGGCTGTAGAGACAAACTAGTTTTGACCCAGGTAGCTCTAGTCAAAAGCATGTATTGGATCTCTATAAGAAGTAAGAGATTCCTGCAAGTTTGTCCCCACGGCGGGTTAGCGAGGCGCTTGATAGCAGATGGGTTATTCCTGCGTAAGTCCACCTCTACGGCTGCGTTCTATACTAACCAAAATTGCACATTTAGATGTTACATGAACCGGGCTGTGAGGAATCAATTCGATTTGAATTCCTTGGCTAACTACGGCCAAGCTTCCGGTTTAATATGCAACTAAGCTAGGTTAACGTTAAAGACCTGACCTTTCCTCACCCCGCCGTAAGAGTTCAGAAGTTTATGGTCGGTAATAAATATACCTTATGGTGCCCCGGTTTAACTTCGGTCGCTACACCAAATAAATAACATATAACCACAGGTAATACGTCTCCCACGTTGGTACGGACATTTAGATCTAATTAGGATTGCATTTGTCTATCTACAAACCCATATAAAACACACTCCTAGCCCTTATACTTCGTGAGCTCGTTATTTAATTTCAATCTGTTAGTTTATTCTAGGCCGTTTGTAACCGGCTGTATGAATTTAAACCAGTCCGAGATTACACGTCCCCGCAGCCTGACGGATGCAGTACAAGCTATTCACCTAATGTTACTAATCTAACTATACAGAGTTTAGTCATTGACAACAGGTTCTGTTTACCTTTGTTGTGGCGCCTGTAAGTAGCTTGTACTGCTTTCCGAACGGCCTCGCGGTCGCCAGTCTCGGTCCGGACTTTCCTCGAACGTCGGGGTCAACCAATTCTTATGTTCTTCAAGGAAAGAGGGGTCGAATCCAAAGGAATAGCTTTAAAGAGATACTTTATTTGTATAAAGTATTTTCGGTATGGTAAACTGATGCTCTGAAGTTAAGAGAGATTGAAGATGTGCCTTAGCACGTGCGAGAGTGTTCTCCTAGCTAATCCAAGACACTAACCCACCGGTATCCTAGCTTAGCTTTGAGAGTTCTGTTGTCTTCAAGATGTGGAGGCTTTCTTATGGACTCGGAGGACCGGAAGACTTGGAGAAAACCGGTGGGACGTAATCCTCGGTTTCCTCGCTTGGTCTGTGGTGCTGCCCTCTGTGGATAAAGTATCTATTGCAGCCTTCAGTAAGGCTCCCCTTGTGGCTATGTATGGTATTTACGGCTAATATGTTTGGTCTTCATTGGAGTCTATGTGTGGGTAGCTTAGATTCTTAAAATACGTAACAGAAGCATCTGTTCGGCCGGGATTATTCAATTAAGAGGCAAAGAAAAAAACGAACATGAACCAATACAAGCAGGGATATGTTATCCACCACAAGCTTTACTGTATGAAAACTATTTAGGATGTGTCCATGGAATAGCGTATGGATATCCCAAAAATATATGTTTGAAGAGAGGAGATCTTTGTGCGTGTGCGGTCTGTGTCTGGCATGTTCGTCATACACGTTGGCACACAGTGTGTTGAGAGGGGGTCTCTGCCAGGGACAGATGTTCTCTAACTCCGACACAGTGACGGGTCCTTGGACATATCCACGCCAACGTGGTGGAAAGGGAGGGAGAGGAACTCAACTCTTATTTATTCCTCGATATACAAGTAAACACATGAATAGCAGAGTACTCCTTCTTTCTTTACCGCTGGTTTCTAGCAAGAGGCTGTATAACACTCCAGTAGTAATATACTATTGTTATTAAAGTGTTCATTAAGGATTCATTCATTCGTATTACTTGGCTTTTGTTTCATTTTAATAAAGAAACAATGCTACCAATTAGGTCAACATGAAACTAAACGGTAGCATTTAAAGACCATACGCATGCCGCCCGAAGAAGCTGGTTAAGACAGGAGCTCTTCAGAGAGCTGATAAATAACCTAATTATCACTGAGCAGCTAAAAGGTGATGTGTTCTGCAACATGAACCGGTTTGCTGAAGTCAAACCGTACCGATCTTAAGCTGCTGCATTTGGCAACGAAACGATAGACAATCCAGGAAGTGGTGATCTCATCAAGTCATTTGTAGAAGAATCTTTGGCTTGCATCACAGTTTTGTGAACACATTCTGCATTGACTATGAGTCACATATCACTTGAAAACAACCTTCTTAAAGGAGAAAGGTAGCTCAGTATTTTCTATGTATATTGTAAAATAGGTTGCATAGGATTGTTGTCTCCAAAATACATCTAAAATTAGTGATTTTCAATTTTACAGTAGAAGTCTATTTTTATTTGTACAACAACACTATGATCACAGGTCAAAGTCTAACCAACAGTGTGGCTTGGTGACTGTGTTCAGATCTCCATCATCACCACTGACCCAGTAGACGCCGTGGGGCTGACGAGATGGTCTCTCAGGCTGCTGGGACAGAACCGGAACACAAGGGTTTAACATCCATGGGACTCGCTGACCGTCTGATTCAACGAGCTGCCTGGTAAGATCAGTCACACCTGTGCTTCATGAGGGTGCTGGTCTAGTCTCGGTGGGTTGCTGCTGCAGAGTCCATTGTTTAGTAAGACCAGGTGACCAGTGGATTACCTTTTGTTTCAGAGTTTAATTTGATTTACTCTTGTATTGTATTATTGTATTCAGTTCCATTAAATAAACTGTTCATAGTTAAACTAGGAAGATTGCGATTATTAGCAATAATGATTGTAAAGATAAAACCCTTCGAAAATGGAATTTGTGAAGTAATTGCCAAATTAAGAAATGTAACTTTTTTTCCCGTAATATATATTATTTAATATGGAGCCAGACAATTTGAAATCCAAGAGATGAGAAAATGAATTCCATTTTAATTATCAAAATAATGAATAGACTAATAACATTCTGGCGTTCATTGACAGTAAAAACTGCTCTACCACTGTGCAATAATTTAAACGTGCAGTTGAAAAGTAACTTGTTACATTTTATTTATAATGTTTCCGTATTATTTCATGTCATTACTTTCCAACGGTTTTTCTTTAATGAATATAAAAGTTGTCTCCAATTTCCTCCGGATCAAGAGATGTTACAGCACTCCTTTCTCTTTGAGCTCTCACTGCAGTATTAGCAACGTCGGATGAACCGATCGATCGATGGGGTCTAAGGGGAAGCTAGACCACGCATTAAGCATTACTGACATTGCACACGCACACACTCACGCTCACACACACTCATCACCTTATTAATCGTTTTCCTGTCTTTCCTCATCATCTTAGTAGTTTTCTCTGGGATCTGTTCCGACATATTCAGCAGCCGGTAGTATATAGGCCTTCATGGACCTTAGCAGGTAGCATATACAAGGACCTTAGCAGGTAGCATATACATGGACCTTAGCCAGTAGTAGCATATACACGGACCTTAGCCAGTAGCATATACATGGACCTCAGCCGGTAGCATATGGACCTTAGCCAGTAGCATATACCCAGACCTTAGCCAGTAGCATATACATGGACCTTAGCCAGTAGCATATACGTGGACCTTAGCAGGTAGCATATACATGGAACTTAGCAGGTAGTATATACATGAACCTTAGCAGGTAGCATATACACAGACCTTAGCCAGTAGCATATACACGGACCTTAGCAGGTAGCATATACATGGACCTCAGCCAGAGCCATTTCTCAAGTGCCAGATGCTCATGAACTACACTTTAACTCACACATGTCTCTGGTCCAAAGAGGAAACCTGCCCAAAAGGTAACATTGAATTGAAGAACATGGATTTGTAAATATGTGTGGGCGCTTGGATCACTGAATGATACTTCTTTTGTTGGCATCACAAACCACATGGTCAGTTTCATCAAAGGAAAATAAAGCAGGATAAAAGACCAAGAGTAGATGCCATCAGACGTGTTAGACATGGAATGAAACATTATTTGTGCCAAGACAGATAAAAGAAAGGGACACATTACAGAGAGACCGTCTCAAACAATATCCAAGGATGTTCTTTTGGTGCAGCAGAGAGCTCATCTAGTACACTTGGAAGATTGTGATCGTGGCTCCGCCATGTGCAATTAGAAGCGTTTCCCTGGAAGAAGAGGCGATGTTATGCTAAATGTGCTACCAGCTCAGGAGGCGAAGGGAGTAATTACACTATACTAAATTATAGTAATTATCGTAAACCATGATGCCAAAATATCTGATAATATGATTTTGGACAACATAATTGTTTTTTTAAGTTCTAGTTCAGGACCCGGTGGAGTTTAGGCTTTTCAAACGGGAAGATGCATAAAAAACATTTGAAAGTCCTTTAATTTGATATTCTAGCTCCAGGAGACTGAACTGTGAGGCGCTTTGCCCTTCCTCCTTTTATACAAATGTGCAGCAAAAATGAGTAGTAACCATTAGAGAAGAAGCACATACAAATACAAAATCTGCTATATGTGATGCACTGTATGCTGTACACTGAAAGTATGACGGTCAATATACACTTTGACAGTATGATGGGTCACTGTACACTATGACAGTACGATCAGTAAGCTATAATTGTTCATCTTCGACTCAAGATGTCTGCTAATTTGAGGCGATGGCGTGCAGGGGAGGGCCAAGATGGCCTGCAGTTCGACCAATGTCTTTGTCTCTGCCAACTCCTGGAGGGGCTGCGAAGGTCACCCCCCATCACGGAGGCAGTCCTGCTGATTAGTGGATTGATTCTGCTGGCTTTGATTCAAAGTGTGTGGGCTCCCTAGTAGACCAGTGGCAAGTAGAACCCTTTGAGCAAGGATCTGCACACAGTACACCTACAGGCTTCTGTTCACTGCTCGTCTTCACCCACGAAGCCAGCCAGCCCGTCCCCAAGTCTGGTTCATCCTCTGACCCGGTCTATCCTCTGACCCGGTCTATCCTCTGATCGGGTCACTCTCTGATCCGGTCTATCCTCTGACCCGGTCTTTCCTCTGACCCGGTCTATCCTCTGACCCGGTCTATCCTCTGATCGGGTCTACCCTCTGACCCGGTCTATCCTCTGACTCGGTCTATCCTCTGACCCGGTCTGTCCTCTGACCCGGTCTATCCTCTGACCCGGTCTATCCTCTGACCCGGTCTATCCTCTGACCCGGTCTATCCTCTGACCCGGTCTATCCTCTGACCCGGGACTATCCTCTGGGTTATCGGTGCTCCCCTGAAGCCCCCCCCAGCCTCCTGCTCTCGGGGACACTGAGTTCAGATACAGCTCGGCCCCAGTGCCACCAGCCCTCCACATGCTCCTGGGCTCCCCCTGTCTCCCCCTGTCTCCCCCTGTCTCCTCCTGTCTCCTCCTCCACCTCAGGAGACGCTGCTGACGACCTGCCAGGCTCCGGCTGAGGTGTTCAGGGCCAGCAGCTGGACAGCGTCCCCTGAGGGCTGCGGGGGACTCAGGACCTTGTCATCACGGCCCCTGAGGCGTTCAGCTGGTGACGTGCCAGTCAGGTGTGTGTGTGTGTGTGTGTGGGGGGCACAGAGGAAGCCCAGAGCCCTGTAGCTTTCCTCTGTCGCCGGTTGTGCCGGGCTGAATGTGATTTAATAATCCGCCTACGTCGCCCCTTGAATACATGTTAAAGGTTTAGGCAGGAGAAGACAAACCGGAAAGGTTTAATATTATTTCTATATTTCAATGTCAACGTGGATCAATGCTTTGAATCCATGTTCTTGGAGCCGCTACCGTCTGTCGGCTGATTGAGCTGGATCCCTCGTATTTAAGATGGGGGAAGATGTGCTCAGAGCTCATCTTCTGCTCTTATGAATAGGAGAGACTTGCTTCAGAGCAGGATCCAACCTTTACAGCAATCCTGTTCCAAGAGGGAAAGGTTTTAAATTCATGATGGTGAAATTTTGAATCATCATGCCAGGATATCGGCTACGATTTTGGGCAGCAATTTTGTTTTTGCGGTACAGGGTTAGCTTTATTTGTACTCATTTTTGCTGTATTTTGAAAAAGGATTTACAAAGATCATGTAAATGTCTTGTAGATATATTTTCTGTTTATCATGTATGAGCCACACTTCAGATCTCCCCCATGACCCTTTTTCTCTGAGAAAAACAGTTTGGCCTCGTAGGAGAATCATTCACAGAGTGAGAAATGTCCAAAGCCCATCAGTCGAAGGAGATGCAGGGCCCCCCCTACCTGACCCCCCCCCCCCCCCCCCCCCGCCCCCCATACATGGGCAGACATCCTGTCCTGGGTGCCCAGAGCTTTATTGGGACCTTGAGGCGCTGATCGTTCACGCCAGCCCTCGTATTACGATATACAATAATGACCCTTTACATTCAGTCAGTGAGGAGGAACATTCGAATCCGGCTGCGTTCCCGGGTCCTTTGTCCCAAAGCGACCTTAAGCTAGGACAAAACGTTCAACTCTTTATTGGCGAGCCGTCGCAGGATACCCCGACTGCAGGGCTGGCTGCCTCCTACCCTGATGATTCATCACTGCTTAACGAGACGTAGACACGGTCCTATCGGAGACCTGCCCATTGTTCTCTGCTCTCTGGCTCGTACCAAACGGGGCCACCTCTGGATTTACCTATTGGGTCATCGTTGGTGGAATAGTTTAAATAAAGGTTCAATCAATGTTCACAACGGATCAATATAGTTTAAATAGATGTAATTCACCACTTGCCTATGTCTGTGTGTGTGTGTGTGTGTGTGTGTGTGTGTGTGTGTGTGTGTGTGTGTGTGTGTGTGTGTGTGTGTGTGTGTGTGTGTGTGCGTACACTGTAGCAACTGATTAGTCCATCATTCATCTAAGTGGAGACTCCCACATTTGATGTCACCAAGTCCGAGGCAGGGTCGATTCTGAAATGGTTTGTAATGGCTTATCACATAATTCTGCTGAACTAGGTCGAATATAACTGTCATGAAGGTTGTGGGGCCAAGAGCTAGACACTGAATCGGAGGGACAATGCTAGAAAGCATGAAGCAAAAAGTGGCAACATATCTGGATGAATAAAGTACTGAGCTTACACTCATCGGGAAAGACTCAACTGAGAACACCAACATGAAGCTGCGGGGAGGGTGGGTGGGCAATGCAATCTCTGAAGTGTGTGTGTGTGTGTGTGTGTGTGTGTGTGTGTGTGTGTGTGTGTGTGTGTGTGTGTGTGTGTGTGTGTGTGTGTGTGTGTGTGTGTGTGTGTGTGTGTGTGTGTGTGTGTGTGTGTGTGTGTGTGTGTGTCATCAGAGAGTAAGGAGTCAGGTCTGAGTTATGGCTCCTGGCCGCCTCAATGAATAGTGGAACCACTATTCATTGCCTTGAATTATTAACGCAATGTCCTCGTCATTTAAATATTGATTATTGTCTAAAAAAGATTAACTTGGAATAGGAAGGAAACCTTCCAAATAGATCCTATTTGGAAGGTTTCCGATTCCAAGACGTAGTATTGTTGGTGTTCTGTGAACATTGATGCTTTGTTTCATCGTTTGATACATACACTGAGGGGCCCACTTTCAGAGGGTTGAGATTTAATCCTAACATTAAGGCCCCTCACATGTGAACCCTTATGGCCCCTCACATGTAAACCCTTATGGCCCCTCACATGTAAACCCTCATGGCCCCTCACATGTGAACCCTCATGGCCCCTCACATGTAAACCATAAGGGCCCCTCACATGTAAACCCTTATGGCCCCTCACATGTGAACCCTCATGGCCCCTCACATGTAAACCATAAGGGCCACTCAGGGCCCCTCACATGTAAACCCTTATGGCCCCTCACATGTACACCCACATGGCCCAATACAGGCCATGAGGGCCACAAGTAACATTCATGCTCTCATGTTCTATGCATAATTATACATCAATACATGTTTGTCTGTGTATGACTTCTAATTTGACTCAAACATGGTTATGGGCATGTTTATCTGTAATACTGAGATTGTAACAAAAACAGCAAGCTGATAGAAATGGTGTACAAATGGGAGAACGGCAGTAAAACTCTTCTCTTTCCAGGAGGGCTAATATGTTGTGGTAGCAGAGCGAGGGGGGAGAGAGAGGAGCGAGGGGCCCAGAGTGATGGAATGATAGTGCGCTGCGCTGTGGTTCACGCCGAGGTTAGCTGCCCGAGGCGCCTCCTTTCATTATCTCTCTGTCTTACAGCAGGAAGGCACAGAGCTCAGAAACAGCGCTACGCTCCCCACGCCGGATAGGGGGCCGTAAGTGATGGGCCTGCATGCGGCGTGTGTGTGTGTGTGTGTGTGTGTGTGTGTGTGTGTGTGTGTGTCCATGTGCTCAAACATGGACGCCATCATACTGTATATACGGAAGGCCTCCAGTCTTTGGTTTGAATGCAGCGTCTGCTGAGGTTCAATGACGATGAGGATGGTGATGAGTGAAGCCAACCGACCACACATTCAAGGTCTGATCATTTAATTAGCATGGTGGAAGACTAACCCTTGCCACTTGGAAGGCGGGAGACTCACTGGGACTGAGGTGACTCAGTCCCATAGTTCTGTACTCTCATTGGCTGTCAACTCTGTAACGTCAACCAGTGTAGCTCCGCTGGCTGGGTGGCATGAGGGGGAGGGGTTTATGGTGAGTGGGAGGGGTATAGGCGGAGTGGGAGGAGTTTATAGTGAGTGGGAGGGGTATATGACAAGTGGGAGGGGTATAGGCCGAGTGGGAGGGGTATAGGGTGAATGGGAGGGGTTTAGGAGCGTCAAAAGTATGATTGTTGTTAACAAAGAGAGGTACGGACTGGCCAGCATTTTTTAGCTGGATTTTTTATCGTAGAATATATTGATTATCTGTTATACAATGTGATTTTATGTAAATCACTATCAACCAGTAACCACTGAAGATATTTTAAGGGTTTTTAAGCTGTGAGCTAGATTCATGGCTCATAGTCGGCCACAAGGAAATGTGTTTTTCTATCAAGAACTGCTGTGTGGATGGACCCCTCTGCTGGCTTTTCTTCAGTGGGGGGGGGTTCGTGTCCTCATGGTCAGCCTGGTTCCGAAGGCCCGTTTCTCATTCTTAAGATGTGCTGCTTTGTAATCCTCTTCATCTGGTTCATTTCACCTCCCTCTGAACATTTTATTTAGTAAAAACAGACTTTTTAACTTTTTTTCCTTTTACGTCTATTCTGGTAAAAACAGATTTATTTTAAAGTTTTCTATTATTGATTTAGATTTTGTGACCATACATAGAAAAAATATACCAGCTTTGCATTTTGAATTAAATTGTTTCTGCTTCTTGTCTGCTCAGCTCATTTAGTACAAATATAATCTATTCGTTGATCAGAATTTTTTGTTTGCTTGCACGCTCACAACAATTACGCTACATTGTACTGTGGTACAGAATTCTACTATATATATCATCGAAGTCCACATTTTAGCAGCCTCTGTTAGCCTCACTAACCTTCTAAAGCTAGTCTTTCGGAGGGTTTTCCTCTGTGATCAACTGTGGGTCTGCGAGGCTTCACACCATGAAGAAGGCAGACGCTCCACTCCAGCACAAAGCGTCTGATGCTAACCCGAGTAGAGGAGTTTGACGAGCTCCATTACCGTCGCCGCGGAGGGGGGGGGGGGGGGGGGGGGGGGGGCGGGGTTGCAGCGCTGTTTACCAGCCATGCAGATAAAGACGCTCTCTTCTCTGGTCTGGTTTCGGTTGCACTGTTGATTCAACTGAATTGAAACGAGAAAACCAATTGAAACAAGGATTGAGTGGCATCTATAGTGACAGAACTCTACTCAGTCATTACTCGTGCAACTTCTACTGCGTTAGTTTCTAACGTAGCGTCAACAGCGCACATGGTGTCCCATGACCTGATCAGTAGGACGTGACCGCGTGCTCAAACAACCCTCACGTCAAACAAAGGGAAGACTCTTGAAGTAGCATTGCATAGAAGCACCGTCAGACTAAAGATGATTCCATTATGTCGTGAAATGCTAAATGATGTTGCACTAATCACTTGTGAACCTGTGCACACAAAACAACACAAATCAGCGACTAAGCAAACGGTAACCAGCGTCACATTTGAGTCACGGGCGCAGCTCAAATTGCATTAAACACGTTACGTTCTTGCCAATCATTACAATTATTGGGTTCAGACTCATAGCTTGGCTCTTCGCGTGAGCGGAGTTGTTAAAACACAAGGCAGTTTTTATGTTTTCGATTCAACGCAACATTGTGTCGCTTGATTTAAATGCCATTAAACGCAACAAAGTTAATATTGTCTTTACCCACCATGCTAAGAACCATCCCAATCTCTACAATTTCCCCAAAACGCTGAGCCTGGTGTGGACAGGAAACGTCCATTTTCATCTTACTACTGTTAAATATTACAGACGGTTTGTGGAATACTGAACAATGCTTTCTGTTGTGCTGAGCACCAGCCGGTTGATGGGACACGTAGAGCTGAGAAGGTTGGATTCATGTGAGATGTTCCACACAGAGTAGGACCTGCAGTAGGAGCATTTTGAACTACACCGCGGCCAACAAGGCATGAACAGACCCAGACCCTGAAGGACGTTTTATTATATGTTTTTGCATCGACATTGACCTAAGATGGGAACTGAGATGGAAAAAAACGAAGCAAGAAAATAAATCATACAAATGACAACTGTTCCAAGTCAGTGAACTGGTGACATAATCACACATTGTGCACCAGTGGCTGTGTGTGTGTGTGTGTGTGTGTGTGTGTGTGTGTGTGTGTGTGTGTGTGTGTGTGTGTGTGTGTGTGTGTGTGTGTGTGTGTGTGTGTGTGGGGGGGGTCTGCGTGGGGAGTAGGGGTGTGTGTGTGGGGGAAGGGGGACAGGTCACCCTTGTGGAACTGATGCTTTTGATATTATGCCTTGCCTTTCATGAGTATGTATTTGTATTGCCCTGTGTTTGTGCATGTGTGAATATTGCGTCTGTGTCTGTTTTTGTGAGAGTGTGTGTGTGTGTGTGTGCATGCACAGTCTTACCCCACCAGCCTCGCTTCCTGGCCACAGAGAGATGCTTGACAGCCAATTACATTCCGGCAACGTCTTAGAGTAAAATGGCAAGACAGAGATGTAAGATGATTAAGAAAATAAAAGCCCCCTCCAACAACCTCAGCTTCAGACAGATGACTCTGCTTCAGTCGGCCAATCAAATACACTCAACCATAAGAGATACGGCGGCCTGTGAAACACGTCTTGACTCTTCCTGAAACCGATCACTGCAATCGATTGTAATCTATTCTAACGCTGCTAATCAGATGAGCCCCCCCCTGTTGGCCGCCTGGAGGCAGGACCCCGTTGGAACACATAGGGGGTGGGGCCCACAGTATCCAGTAGCTTTCACGCTCCATTAGGGATGAGAACGGACAGAGACAACCCAAGGACCACGCCCAGAATCCCTCAAGCCAATCACCAACGTTGTCTGTCTAATGAGGCACCAATGATGACCCTCATGGAGGAGAACCAGTCTACAGGAAACACCTACTGGTACATTTGACCTTATGCACCCAGGAAACACCTACTGGTCTGACCCTGGTGAACCCAGGAAGGGTCAAAGTGCAGATGAAGAGCCGGAAGAGCAAATCGAGGGTTGGAGAGGAGGATGGGGCCGAGCGGTGAGAGAAGAACCTCCACCACACAAAAGAAAGGCAAAAGGCAAAAGACAGGCAAAAGACAAAGTGTTGTTCTGCATTAATGGTCCTGAGAGGGGGTCTGTCTCTAATGGCTGTATAATTACAGTTCTAATGGCCTGTTATGGGGCATGTGACGTTGTATCAGGATTACATTGTAATCCAATCCTCTGCGTTGATCCAATCAATAGGAACCTAAATTAGTGATTTCTGCTGTACGGGTGTGGAAGCTCTCCTCGGTTCATAGAGACCCACACCCAGGGTCATCAACAGAGGAGTATGTTTCTACAGATCGGAACATGACGTGTGTTCTCCGCCCTGCTACGGAGACGCAGCCTCGACAGCAGCAACGCCTTTGTTTGAAGGTAACAAAGGAGACAATATCTGTTAGGGATGCAGACACCCCTCAAAAGGACGACTCTGTCCACGGAATGAAGCTCAGTGCGGCAGCGCTACAGCTAGCGGGATACACTCATGGTACATCCATCGGGGACTTTGGTAAACGTTACAGATCCAGTTGAGTCGGGTTTGAGCTTGGATATTCTTTAGGGCACTTTGTAATTTTCCCCCTGGGCAGCTCGAGTCCGCTAGACTCTGCTGATCCACGCTATAGTCCACCGTCACAACGCTGTCATTCACCGTTAATAGCTGTCCATTATCAAATATCTTTTCAGCTTAAAAAATTCCAAAAACAGGTTTTACTGGTTAAGGATTTGCTTGAGGAAGACTCTCTTACTTATTAGACATATTTGACCGCTGAGATCCGTAGCCGTATCCACCACGCTACCCCCCAGCCAGCTAGGAACTCTGAGTACCTTTTGTTACGAACCCCCAGCATCACGGCATGTCAATCAGACTAGGTGTGTGTTTGTGTGTGTGTGTGTGTGTGTGTGTGTGTGTTTGTGTGTGTGTTCCGTTCTCATGTGTATACCACACACACAATTTTCTGTTTGAGGAAAGACCAGATTTTGTGTGCAACATAATCGATGTGTGTGTGTGTTTGTGTATCTGCTACCGAGCAAACAGCCCAAACAGCCTCTCACAGGTTGGGTGGGACCCTTCCTTCCTTCCTTCCTGTCAGTGCTTCTGCCTCGGCCACGGAACAAGGAAAAACAAGCCTCCTGCTTCTGGACTAAATAAAACATTAGGGCTTCACAGCAAGAGGTGAGCATTAGAGATGAAGCCGCTGGCGCCGTGGTGGTGGTGATGGACCGCTACGCACACTCCAGCCACGGCTCCTCACAACCTGGAGGAGAGGAGGAGGAGGAGGAGGAGGAGGAGGAGGAGGCAAATGGTGACCGGAATACAGATGCTCCCAGTACAAATCCCCAACATCAACAAGTCCCGTTTTGGACGGGTTAGGGAGCACTATAGTACATTTATAAATGGTAAATTGACCGCATTTATGTAGCGCTATTATCCAAAGCGCTTTACAATATTGCCTGACAAATCCCTCATTCATGCACACATTCACACACCGACGGCAGAGCCAACCATGCAAGGCGACAGGCCGCTCGTCAGGGAGCAGTTAGGGTAAGGTGCCTTGCTCAGCAACACCTCGACAATCAGCTAGGAGGAGCCGGGGATAGAACTAGCAACGTCGCGGTTACCAGCCAACCCGCTCTACCTCCTGAGCCACCTGCCGCCCCATTTGCAGAATTAGTGGAACCCCCGTCTGGTATAATGAACGTCCTGGTAGTGCGAGCACTGGGACGGAATAGTTCTGAATCTGTGTCATTCTAAAGCGTGGTTCTCAAGCTGTAGGTTTCCTTCCCGTGATGATAGGTACTGCCAGTGAGAACGCAACGGCGACAGTGAGGAGGGGCGAGACGAGGAGGAAACAAAAGGATGGAATGGTGCACCCCTGGCTGCTGGAAGGCGAGGGTTAATTAAGAATGACACTTCAGCCAGAGTGTGAATGGAGAAAAGAGGGAGAGGGGGGAGAGAGAGAGTTTTGAAAGTAGTATCCTTAGGCAAAGAACAGAGTTAAGTGTTCCCTCACAGTCTTCAGTGTGGAAATGAATGGTTGACTCTCCTTGAAAACAGAGTTGCTATGACAACCAACCTTTTTTTTCCTTTTTCTCTATTTCCACCCCCCAACCTCTTCCCGCTCTCTCTCTCTCTCTTTCTTCCGCTCACTCTATTTCTTACCTTGACACACACACAATCATACGTGCACGCACACTCACACGCACCAGTGCGGTACTATGGTAGTTGGGTTTCTCTTGAACAGTAATGGTATTTCAGTGGTGGTGGCTGGGGGGCTAGACAGAGGAGGATACCAGCATTACCACACTGCCCAGTGGTGACAGCAGCAGGGTGTAGAGGGAGGGGCGTGGGCGGGGCCTTCTGCCCAGCAGCTGGTTGGGCGGGGTCCTTGTCACTCCAGGTGGAGACAGGGTTTAGAGGGAGGGGCAGGGATTCAGCCCGGCAGCTGGTTGGACGGGGTCCTGGTCGCCGTGGGAGACGCGTGGGGACAGGTTGAGAGCTTCTTGGGAGAGAGCCTAAGGTCTCCTGGAGGCTACAGCTCCCATATGGGGCCCGTGGGGCCGGAGGGAGACGTCTGGCCCTCAGTGAAAGGCTCTCCTGGGTTTTCTTTCTTGACTAAACTGCTTGGAACTCTGCCTGGCTCCAACTCGTTTCACAAATAGCAATTATTAAATTACCTTTATTCTTTCCTTTCATTTCTTATGTTTTCTTGCTAGTTTGTTTATCCACCTGCTCCCACCTTCTCACACTTTCATAAAACGCTTGTTTCTCTTTGCCTCTCTAGACTTTAAAGATGTCAACACAAACATCCAACTAAACAAGAAACTGATAAACAGAATAATGAACTGTAATATATGTGGTATAGTGTTTGACCAATAGGAGCTAGGTTTGGGATCATGAGGACCAATAGGAGATAGGTGTGGTGTCGTGTTGACCAATAGGAGCTAGGTTTGGGATCATGAGGACCAATAGGAGATAGGTGTGGTGTCGTGTTGACCAATAGGAGCTAGGTTTGGGATCATGAGGACCAATAGGAGATAGGTGTGGTGTCGTGTTGACCAATAGGAGCTAGGTTTGGGATCATGAGGACCAATAGGAGATAGATGTGGTGCCGTGTTGCTCTTCTTGGGACCAGTTCTCTGAATGTGGATCTGTCTCTCTCCTGTCCTCTTATCTCTTCCCTCTCATTCAGCTCTGCCTCTCTCACCGTTAAAGGGAAATAGTGTGATTGGACGCCCCCCACACACACACACACGCACACAAAGACACACACACAAACACGCACGCACACGCACACACGCATGCACACACACACACACACACACACACAGACACACGCAGGGCAGTGTTTGAGGCTTGGCAAACATCTAACTGAATTAGAGCGAGCTCCAGACCGAGATGACTTCCTGCTGGTTCAATATTTGGGCCGTTCAGCCTCCGGGCGCGGGGGCTTCAGAGGCTCAGAGTATCAGAGGCCCGTGGTAAGAGGAGCAAACACCAAGGGGGCGGACTACTGGGAGGAGCACTGGGAGGAGCACTGGGAGGAGCACTGGGAGGACCAGGCCACTGGCCTGCAGGGTCAAGCCCACACTGGGGGCATCACTTTGACATTTCTCCCTGGTGGAGGTCCCTGAGCCGGCCTAGACTCCAGGGCCGTCAGAGACCACATGATTCAGGAGCTCTTTTGTTCCACGCTGTGTTGCCAAAGCCCAGAGATACACCGTTTGTTCAAGCACTGATGCTGAAAAGCACTTGCACACACAGCGGGTGTATTGGACTACGCACGCAATGGGTGCATTGGACTACACACACAATGGCTGTATTGGACTACGCACACAATGGGTGTATTGGACTATACACACAAAGAGTGTATTGGACTACACACACAATGGGTGTATTGGACTATACACACAAAGAGTGTATTGGACTACACACACAAAGAGTGTATTGGACTACACACACAATGGGTGTATTGGACTACACACACATTGTTACAGCCAGGATGTCAAGAGATCGGTTTTATGTCAGTGTTTTAATGAATGAAGCAAAAAGAGGAGGGGTACAGGAAGAAATTAACGACGTGCATAAAAAAGCATGAAGTGATATTGATGTGTGTCCCGATAGAAATTCCGAATCAGAATCAGAATTTATTTATTATATCTTATTGTAGAAATACACTAGTGTTAAATTCTTAGGCTTGGTTCCTCAACAGACACAGAGCAGCAACAGTACAAGATCAAATTGGATCCATGTTTTGAATATCTCTAGCCGGCTTGAATGTCAATGGAAAACAGAAAGCCTACTCTAGTCTTTATCCCCCCATACCCATGTCAGCATCTCTGACCTCCGCTAACGGCTTGTATGTGAAGCTACTGGCTGCTTCACTGCCTTAATGGAAGATTAAAATAATGATGTCTCTAAACGGCTCAACTGAGGTGTTACGTAGACGGTTCTTAATAAATCTGTTGAACCCTCGCTATATCGAACGGTTTGTTTCTCGAATGCCAATGAAAATGATATAAAAAGGGCTGAAAACACAGGCTAAATAATTGTTATAGGCTCATTAAAAAGATGTATTACATCAAAATGATCTTGTATATCTTCGATAAAAAAGGAATGGGTTGTATTCAGGGTCTGTTTTAAAGGAATTAATGAAATAAATGGGCAATTCCATTGTATTATATTATGTTTGACTTTTAAAGAAATGCGTGGTCGTATGGGTCCGGAACAAGCTGCTAGGGGGGGTTCCTAGTGAGAGGCATTCATTATCATGTTTTCAGCATCACAGGCCCCCTAACACTGTCCCTGAATTCAAACAGCAGACCCCTGCACTAATCCCCAATAGATAAACCAGTTGATACAATACTACGTTAATCCGTTGTTATTGTGCCCGACGTGCTCCGCTCCTGGTCGTGGCTCCGTGCTGCAGACCTTTACACTGTCCGGCTCCCAGCCTCTCATCTCCCCCGTTACCACCGCGGTGCTGCTGGAGCCCGGCTCACAGCGCCCTAACAAGTCCGCTAACAAGCGTCTCCATGGAGATAACTGGACGTAACCTGCAGCCACCCTCCCCCGCGCCTGATGGCCGTGAGGACACTTCTGCAGCGCTCCCGGTGCGTGGTCGTCTCAGCGCGAGCCAGCACAACGTGTCCTATAGGCCCGGCTTCCTCCCGACACTGGGCACATCGCATCCTATAGCCCCGGTGTCACACGCCCGCTGAGGCCCACGCCTCCCTCTGCTCTCCTGTGACTCCCGGAGTAATGAGCATTCATCCACAGCTCAGACAGCCGCAAATTGAGATTATTTGTGCCGAACTTCTCTACTTTATCTGTCAGCGGATATTGAGGAGTAATCTTCTGCAGAACACCGCTCCACATCTCCTTCCTGTCCGGGCACACATACGCTCATTTCCTCCTTTTTTCTGTGCACTGTAATTGTGAAAGGTCTGATACCCATTCCCATGGTAGAACGTCCCAAACCTCCCCACCGTGCCACCACAAACGGAGAGTGATGCGCTACTAGTTTGGAGTCTTTTACTTTCGGAGCTTTTCAGAAGTTTCAAACTTTAGAGCAGCTGTTCAGTGCTACGATCTGGCAGTCGTACGATTACTGAGACCTGGTTGTATTTTATAACTAGTAGTATATGATACCTAGTTTTATATGATACCTAGTTGTACTTGATACCTAGTGGTATATGATACCTAGTTACATGAAACCTAGTTGTGTATGATACCTAGTTACATGAAACCTAGTTGTATATGATACCTAGTTGTACTTGATACCTAGTGGTACATGATACCTAGTTACATGAAACCTAGTTGTGTATGATACCTAGTTTCAGGCCTACTTGATACCTAGGCTCGTTTTGAATTGAGTCATGATCAATAGCTGACACTCGCTAACGGGCAATCAACCGTTTAGTAATAAGAATAAATGTTCTGTAAAGAATGGACGAAGATCTGTCACCATATCATTTCAACAGAATTTCAACCCAATCTAAATGCTGATGTTCCGAAGGTACATTTTTATAGTTCATTTGAAAACCAACATAAAACAATGAGATATCCCAAAGCATGTTGTTGCTTTGAGGGAAAAACAAGCACAAAAAGATGGGGTGTTTTTACCTCAATGGACACAGTCAGTGCTTTTTCCTTTTGTTGTTTCATTCAATTGTCATGCGTCGGCTGGCTAAGGGAGACTTGTGTGAGCAGCATGTACACCCAGCATTAAAAAATACAACAATAATTATTACCAAGGCTTTTATTACAAACCCCTAATGATATCAGCTATGAAAGCACTTGGTTGTGATTAGCATATAGCAGGCTAACAGGCTATCGGTTAGTTTAAAGTGCTCCCAGTGACAACAAATCTTGACAGCCCGTCTGTCTTGCTGTTTCTCAAGAGGTACCTTGTAGCGGGGGTATGGCATTACCGCACGGGGAACAGAGTCTCTGAGAGCCAGAAACGCTTGGAGCTGCTGCTAAAAGCATGGATAAGCATTAATGACAATAACAACAGAAGGCCTAAAGAGTACGTCATCGCTGGCAACAGCGCTGAATAAAACAGCAATCTAAAAGCAAATGAACCTGAACAATGGCCTGATACTAAAGGGGTGCTAAGAGGACCAGGCTTGTTGGGCTGATCCACAGAACCTCATGTCTGACCATAGGAAGGATCTGTCAGTGGAAGGATCCAAAGCTCTGGAAAACAAGCTCAGACCAATGCAGTCTTGCTATCCTTAAAAAATATTCGATGAAATAATAAAATATTTATGATTATAATGAAGAGAAATAGACTAATTATTATTATATTTATTTCCCTGTTGAACTGAAAGTCATAATTGGTCATAATGATAATGCCAGTGAGCAGTCCAACGTCGCTGATACCAACGAGTGGCTCTAGGAGTGTGGAGAAGCAGGACACTTCAGACTGGGGGACCAGCGGCTATCGTCCCACGACACACACACACACACACACACAAACATAAACGCACACACACACACACAAAATGAAAAGATGACTCAGGAATGGCTAAAGTTGTATGAGTTTTGAGCTTTGTGTGATTATCCAGCATGCACACACATACACATCCCCACGCGCATGAAGAAACACGCAACCACACATACACACTAATATTCACACACACACACACACACACACACACACACACACACACACACACACACACACACACACACACACACACACACACACACACACACACACACACACACACACACACACACACACACACACACACACACGCGTACAAAGACACAGGCGCACACACACACTCACGCTCACACGCGAGTCAGGAGCTCCCTCTCCTTATTTGAGTCAAATGAAACACGTGGAGGAGAGGCTAATTGATCAGGAGATGGCCCTTTCTTTGTGCTCCCTCCATTAGGAGTATTCGAGAGGAGGCTGATCTATAAATGAATGTTTCATGTCTCTGAGGGGAAAGAGGAACTGTCACCAAGAGCAAATGTAAGGATTCAAAACGATCGCCAAATGCTCATTAACACCGAGACAAGCTCAGGGAAAAATCAACACTGTCTAGCCATCGCCTAAAATACTCTTTCAAAAACATATTTTTGAAAACTGGCAAACAGTAAGAAGAATTAGTTAGTGTTATTCCATTTCTTCTTTCACTGAGCGTTGGCCAAAGCGAGCATATTGATGTGTGATCACTGTGGGCCTCCTCCCAGACAATACTGATTGGCTCGGAGAAATCAGAGCGCTGGCTAAGGGAGGAGGGGCCAACACCGTTCAGCACGCACCCTCCTCTTCCTCCAAGACCAACGAAGAAGAACCAACGTCCAGCCCACTGGTATCTGGATGCTAAAACACACACATCCCCCTGGGACAGTAAAGATTTGTGAACTTGAACAAAATAAAGTTTGTAAAACCAACATCCCACTTGCTGAAACGAAATAACAGCGGCCTGTAGAACAACACACCAGCACTCTGTGTGTGAGAGAGAGAAAGGCTTTCTGTGTGTCTAGCCATCGCCTAAAATACTCTTTCAGAAACATATTTTTGAAAACTGGCAAACAGATAGAAGAATTTGTTTGTGCTTTTCCATTTCTTCTTTCACTGAGCGTTGGCCAAAGCGAGCATATTGATGTGTGATCACTGTGGGCCTCCTCCCAGACAATACTGATTGGCTCGGAGAAATCAGAGCGCTGGCTAAGGGAGGAGGGGCCAACACCGTTCAGCACGCACCCTCCTCTTCCTCCATGACCAACGAAGAAGAACCAACGTCCAGCCCACTGGTGTGTTTTGTTCCAGCTTTGATCCGCTGTGATCGTCACAGTCCTCCTGAAAGGCCCCCGCCCGTGCTGTGATCCACGGCCGCCTGTGGTTGGCTGCCAGCCTCCCGGTCCTTTGGCTCTCCTGGACTGGGTGAGGTGGGAATAATGGTGTGACTGGATAGTGCTGGTGGATGTGTTGGTGGTTCCTGTAAGTGGTGGCTGCTGGGTATTAAGAAAAACAAGGAGAGCAGTTCCCACTTCCCCCGCAACAACCATCTTATTGTTATCTTGTTTGTTCTTGATACTGGGAGTCAACGTAGAAAATAGAACAGAATGATATTTATTGTCATGATAGATATTATAAGATAAGATTTTATTTTGTCCAGGGATGTTGCATTGCTCCTCCCGAAAACCAAAAAAAATTGTCTCAAAGTGACACGTACATAAACAACTTAAGCTTAAACTTAAATTTAAGGCACTTGTTACAGTAAATTAAATTTGCACAGTTACAGACGCATGAGTGTTATGAATTGTCAGAGCGTCTCAGGGTGTCTCAAGATCTGAGGGTGTCGCAGGATCTCATTCTCAGTGGGACAAGATCTCCAACGAGACAAATCTATGAGCTCATGTTTTATTTGCTCTGGCACATGCGTCTGATTTGATTATTTCCAGTCAAACAGCCAATCACAACCCTTTATCTAATGCGGGCCGTGTTTTAGGCCTTTTCATTTCCTCTGGATCCACCAAAGTCCACATCGTGACTCTGGTATGGTCTAGTTTGGTCCGGTCTGGGCTGGTCTTCACCCATAACCAAGCTCCCCCCCCCCCCCGCTGACCAGCTGAATGTGCCAAGGCCTTTTGGGTTGTGTCTCTACTGCCGGGGTAATGGAGCCGATCCGATGGACACTCCGTGTGGGGCCCTTCAGCTATGGAGCCCGGGACCCCCGGTGGTGGAGATGCCATCAGGAACCGGCTCATCAGCCTGTCCATCTGCTGCAGCCCCACAACCAGATGGCAACACTCGGAGCATCTCTACCCCTACACTCTGAAGAGGCAGTCGAAGAAGAGACCTTCTACACCTGCCTGGATGAGACACGGCAACAATTCCAAAGAGGACGGGATGAGGACATCAACCCAGGGCTTGGCAAGGACACCCGCCCCCCCCCCCCCCTAGAGGAACGCTTTCTCAATCTGAGATCTCCTCCTCAGGAAACGTCCTCACACCCTCACCATCACCAAGCACTCTTTCACCAGAGAAACACACTCAGCATCACCAAGCACTCTTTCACCAGAGAAACACACTCACCATCACCAATCACTCTTTCACCAGAGAAACACACTCACCATCACCAATCACTCTTTCACCAGGGAAACACACTCACCATCACCAAACACTCACCATCACCAGTCACTCTTCAAACTGAAGAGGAAAAGAGCACGGCTACATAAACCAGTTCATCAGACTGAAGGGGAAATGGAGGTCCAAAAGAAGACTGGACTTTGAGGACCTGAGAGAAACGGCCTCTCAGAAGCTACTTCATGCCTCTCTGGGGAAAGCCTACAGCAGGACCGATCACATCCCAGAGCCCTGCACACATCAGAGACAACCGCCCCAAACGACCATCCTCAACTCTCTCAAACCACCCTCTGGTCTGAAGAGAAATAGATGGAGCTCACATCCAAGAAAGGAAAGCCTTTTAAGATGGGTCATTTCAAGGGCTATGGGGCGTTAGGGAGAGCAGTAACCTAATGGTCTCTGCAGAGGATTGTTTCTATAGTCGTTCTAGAGTATTTAACTGAGTCAGGCTCCTGGTTCTTCAGGACAGGAACAAAAGAACAACGTTGAACCCACCAGAGCTGGAGAGCTCACCGGGTACTGGTTCGGCCCCTCTGCCTGTGGGATAGATTCAAGATGTTTTTTTGACTGATTGTTGAAGACAGGAAAGTTAGTAACCTTTGTTACACAAAAAAACAAGGAAGCACCATTAATCAATTAGATCAGGTGAAACACACGTAGTAACAAGGTGGACATGAGTGACAATCCCTTGGGCGAGCGGAACGGATCAGATGAGGACAGAAGACTGACATACTCGCTGTGAGGTGGCAACATGAGAAGTTGTCAGCTTTCATAGATTTGACATCAAATTACATAAACTACTGAATACATTACCCCAAAAACATTAGCTCAACATTACGTGATTCAAATTTTCACAGACAGGATCCAAATAAATGTCATCAATACATGAACCATGTATAAATGATAAACACTAGTAAGCTGTTGGTGGCAGCTTGATGTAGAAACTAAGATGAGTCTTGAGGATCGGCAAAGGCTACTGACATGAAGCCCGGTTGGTCGCCACAGTAGTGAGACTCCAGGGTCATCAAGTGGCTCTATCGGAGACCAGGGAATAAATAAATATCAAGTCATGAACGGCACTACTTTCTCCATCAATTTGTCTTTATTCAGCTTTGCAGGGCATGAAATGCTAAACACAATCTGTATCGTTTTGGTACTTGGTACATTTAAATTATGTATGCATATGTGTGTTCCTATCTGGATGCTAAAACACACACATCCCCCTTGGACAGTAAAGATTTGTGAACTTGAACAAAATAAAGTTTGTAAAACCAACATCCCACTTGCTGAAATTAAATAACAGCGGCCTGTAGAACAACACATCAGCACTCTGTGTGTGAGAGAGAGAAAGGCTTTCTGGGCTAGACACATTCTTAGGCTGTGTTCTTCTAATTCCTCGCTTGACCCCTGCTACCGTCCTCTGCGAGCCCCGAGGCGCTGCTCCATAAATACAGTAATTACTTGTACACAGGATGATGAATGTGCTGATGTAACCTCAGCCTACTACAAGAGAAGTCGTGTCGAATGGATCTCTGCCAAGGAGGACCAGAGAACTGGGACATTAGCTGCTTTCTATTTTATTATTTCCCAGTAGAGCCAACAAACAAACAAAATTATGCTCATATTTGATCTGGCATAAACTCAATGTATGTCTCTGTATCATTCTCCCCTCTGCTGTTATTGCCCTTACAATGCTTACATTTATATTTGTATTCAAACTGCATCTCTGTTGCACCCTAAGGAAATCCTGTTATGCAATTCGAGAAAATGATCTGAACGAAACATAACCGTTGCATCCCTTGGTATTAATGAAGCTGTGATGACCACTAAGGAACTCTCCTCTGCATGTCTGTGATGTACTTTAAAGAGCAGCTGGTTATCAGTGTTAGCTGTGACATGCTAGGTGCTGTACATCCTACCACGATGTCTATTGGTCATATTCAGGTTCACACAAAGCTAAATCTCACTGTGTGGCCAACTGGGCAGGATGCTACTCAAGAATATCATAAATAAAGAAGTGTTACCAAATTCATAATTTATAAAGCTTTTTTCCTTCATGAATTCCTATAGCTATTCATACTTATAGCTAAGTATGAAATGTATCATAACAACACAATAATTATTTATAAGAATCAATATGTATAAAGCACAAGTTGATAATTAATAAACTACTCCCATAGTGTTATAATGCTTAGGCCAAAGTTCTAGTAACGTTCTAGTTCATGTGTGTTTTAATTTGTGAATGGTAGCAGTCGAAAAGTTAATTGGCATATCATCAGGTCTGTCTGATGATTTGTAAATACCTGTACTACCCATGTATTGCTACATTATTGATAAGTGTTAACAAAACATTCACACACAGCATATCATTTAGACGTATTATTCTCAGTCATTATCTAATTTATATTTTATAAGTGATTATTCATTGCTTGATAATGAGTTTTCATGCAGGAACAATGCTTTACAAATCCTGAGTTCACTATTAGTTCACTTATTACTACTTCATTAATGCTGCAGTCGCCGCTGATCCCCGCTGATTTCTTGCTGAATCCTAGCTGAAGGAGACTGCTCCTGATTCCTAGCTCATTCCTTGCTGATTCCTAACTGATGGAGACTGCTCCTGATTCCTAGCTCATTCCTAGCTGATTCCTAAATGATGGAGACTGCTCCTGATTCCTGTGTGATTCCTAACTGATTCCTAGCGGATTGAGACTGCTCCTGATTCCTAATTGATCCCTAGCTGACTCCCATCTGATTCCAGCTGATGGAGGCACCATTTGAATCAAAGCCAGGGTAGCTGCGTGCTTTGCATTTCACCTGAAGATGTTCCAGTCAAATTTCAGAAAACCTCTTTTTATCTTGTAATTCCAATGAATTTATATTGAAACCGAAATAAAATAGCATTTTATTTTATAATGTTTTCTAAGATTGAAATTGCATTTTAGTACACAGCATTTCTTCGTTGTGGTTTTGGTTTACGCAAATGAGCAGGGTTGCGTGCTGGGAAGGTTTTCCTCGGCATAGGCATTCCGCGTACATAATAGGTTACCCGGTAGAGTGTACTCTGCTTTCCTCCATTCTGCAAAAAAGGGTCCCAACCCCCCCACCCCTACCCCTACCCCCAACCCCTACCCCTACCCCCAACCCACTGTCTGCTCTGGTGTGGCACTAACTGCTAGAACAAAGTTCTGCATGAATTTTTTTATCTTGTGCTTCCAGCTCTGTAATCCCCGCCATACACTGAACCTTTTCAGACATGAATACACGTAGCAAATACTAATCCAAGGCACTGGACTGTAACGGGCGCACACACGAGCACGCACACACGAGCAAACACAAGCACGCACGCGCACGAGCACACGCACCTACAAGCATGCACACACACGAGCACGCACACACACACACCCGAGCATGCATGAGCACGTACACTCACACACACAGGCACAAACATGCACGCACACGCACAAGCAACCTTTGTTGCCTTCTACAGAGACTTTAACTTCAGTTAGGGTTTTGCAGGTTTTTTAAATGTTTTTATTTGCAATTATTTTCCTCTTTCTTGATGTTTGTTTTGCCCTGACTCCATTCTCCATGTATCCCTGGTAACCAGCTTCTCTGTCTTTCTCTCTACTCCCCCCTCTCTCTCTCTCTCTCTCTCTCTCTCTCTCTCTCTCTCTCTCTCTCTCTCTCTCTCTCTCTCTCTCTCTATCCTCTCTCTCTCTCTCCTCTCTCTCTCTCTCTCTCTCTCTCTCTCTCTGTGTCTCTCTCCTCCATCCCTCTCTTTTCTCTCACCTCTCTCTGTCCCTCTTCCTCCCTCCCCCTTCGCTCCGTCTCTCTCTCCTCTCCTCTCCCTCTCTCTCCTCTCTGCTCTCTCTCCCTCCTCTCTCTCTCTCTTCTCTCTCTCTCTCTCCTCTTCTCTCCTCTTCCCTCTCTTTCTCTCCTCTCTCTCTCTCCTCCTCTCTCTTCTCTCTCTATCTCTCTCTCTCTCTCTCTCTCTCTCTCTCTCTCTCTCTCTCCCTTGCTCCCCCTTCTCTCTCCTCCTTCCCTCTCTCTCCGTCTCCGTCTCTCCCTCACTCCCCCTTCACCCTCTCCCCCTCCTCTGCTCCAGAGACGCG
>NC_079434.1:15996139-16021139 GCF_026213295.1 Gadus chalcogrammus | reverse complement strand
CTATGCGCCCAAACTCTCGTCTGGATTTGAATCAGCATTCTAAACAGGAGGCGACCATGTGTGACCTGCGGCCGAGGACAACGCACTGTTTAGTTGGGCTTCTTTTGTTGGTTTGGCAAGACAACAAACACACACACACACACACACACACAAACAAACACACACACGTAAGTGAACACACACATGCAGGCAGGCATGCACACACGCGCCCACTCACACATTTTGTTGATGATATAAACTAAACGTCTGTCCTCTGCCTCTGACAGACTGATGTCTGTACCGTAGTCGTGTACACAGTGAGCCGCAGAGAGGCTAACTAGCTAGGCTTCCCCCTCCTCTCCCTGACCATGTCGTCTGGCTCTTGGATGAAATTGGCGGTTTGAAACAGAAAAAAACACCCAGCGTTCAACTTTCTTTATTTGACAAGTTGATTAACTTCTGCCTGAAATATTATTTCCATTGCATTCAATTTCATTGAAGTCGTTTAATCATCAACTAAATATTTAATAGTCACCGCAGTCACCGGTGGCCTTCATCACGTGGTCTTCATCACGTTGTCCTCATCACTCGTTCCTCATCAGGACTTTGTGGAATGAAGCGAGGCGAGGCGATTCTGGGCCGTAGACCTCAACCTCGACAGCAAGGATAACAGCGGCTAACCACACACACACACCGCATACACACTGATCCAACTTAAATTATCGGTTCCTTAATCATGGTTCTGTTATAAAACAGTGTGTCATGTGTGCATTATGTTTGCATTTGTCAGATTTGTTTGGCTAGTTACTCTAAATGCTTGGCTGGTTATTATCAATGTTTGGCTAGTTCCTCTCAATGTTTGGCTCGTTACTCTCAATGTTTGGCTAGTTACTCACAATGTTTGGCTAGTTACTCTCAATGTTTGGCTAGTTACTCTCAATGTTTGGCTAGTTAATCTCAATGCTTGTGTAGCAATGTAGAAGCATTTCTAAACGGTGTTGAACATAGTGCTCTTGAACACAGCATGAAAATGGCCCAGTCCCCTAATCAAGCACCTTATATAAAGCAGGTGTGATGTGCCTCAGTATGGATTTGTCTCTGCTGTGGCTGGTGACCATCTTTAGGATATCCCCCAGTGACCGAGTGACTTTCATGCTTACCCCCAAACCCGTGGTGGTGAGTTGTGAGTAGATTGTAGGCCACACCAATTGATCTACGTATGCAGCATAGTGAGCCGTACTTAATTATATTTTCCTCCATTTTGTAGGTTCACTTGCTGCTGTTTTGCCCTGTTTTGCTTTGCCTTATTGTTTTGTTTTTGAGTATTTATCGAACCAACTGGGGGTTAAATGTTTGTTTTTGATTGATGTTTTCATAGTTATTGTTTATTTAGGCTGGAGCTGGGGGCCAAACTGTAAGGAGGCTAGGCACCCCTGGTGAGGTCCCGTCACTTGCATGTGAATTAAAGCACAGGGATATAACTAGTTTTTCACCAGCTTTAGTGTGTAGTGACTGTTGATGTGAGACACTTGTGGTGAGTGGTAGCACTCCTCGGCGTAGTTTGCCTCTCAGCAGTTGGCCTGAGCTTTAGTTTTGTTTAAGTCGGGTTGGTTTTGTTTAAGTTTGGGACTGCTATTTTAGATATTGTGACTTTTAGACGTTCTATATAATGAGTTTTAGCTGTATGTAATAAAGATTTGGTTTATTTTGAATCCCTGTCTCTGTCTTATCAGTTAACCGAATCTGTTTGCTTTATCAGCATTGTTGATATTATTTAACATAAAAGTTACATCTCTTTGATTATACTTTATTTCCAGAGGTGTAATTCCCCTGGTGCGGCCCCACCCCCCCCCCCTCCCTCTCCCCTAGACTTTATCCCATCCTCATTGCCCCACTCGCTACACTTGGCTGGTTATTATCAATGTTTGGCTAGTTACTCTCAATGTTTGGCTAGTTACTCTCAATGTTTGGCTAGTTCTCTCACTCTCAGTACCACAAATGATCCTGAGCACCAGAAATCGACCCACTGTGTGAGAAGTAAGATAATGGTGTTCATGTAAACTAACATCATACAATAATGGTATAAATGTATACATTCTTTAATAGGGTAGTGTTAACCTTAATCCTAATCCTAGCTGCTATGCTAATGCTATACGATGATGCATATTACTGCATTGACTAATGTGAGAGTGGTTAATTAATGTAGCCTGGTTGTAAAGTGTTACCGCTAAATGTGTTATATTCAACATATATATCATAACAGATATGTATAGCCCACTGCCATCCCCTACTCATTATCCCCCAATTTACATGAAACAACGTTCCCGAGAATGCTGTGCAAGCCAAATTAACTAAGCATAATTAGAGAATTCACTGAGTAATTAGCAGTCAATTAGTCAACGGCCCCTTTACCATCCCGGCTAACTTTGCGTGTGTTCGCCTGCTCCCCTCGTCACAACGATCTGGTCCACGTTCAGCCACTGGCTTAATGTGGAGAAGCCGCTCTCCAGCACGGAGCAATCACCGACACCATAAGCACGGGGTGTGTGTGGGTGTGGGTGAGTGTGTGTTGGGTTATGTGCGTTTGTCCCAGAGAGTGTGACTGCGTTTGGTATGTGTGGTTGCCCATCCCCAATCTAATAGCGTTAGCGGTACAGGCTAGTGTGTGTGTGTGTGTGTTCTCGATGAGAGGAGGAAGATGAGCTATAATATCTCTATATATCAATGTATACCTCTCTATATGAAAGAAGATGTAGGGTCCACTAGAGATATATCCAACCCGGTCTCACGAAAATACGTGATACTGTCACGTTATTTGCTCTATTGAAACGTGATCAGGGACACTTATTTTCAAATTTTTCGTGTCAAAAAGCACAAATTTCTAACTCGTGTGTTTCAATTGGAAGTATTTGTCGTGTCACTAAGCACGACTTCCATACTAAGGTTCTGTCCGGGAGCGTTCTCCCTAACATTTTTTGTTAAAAATTGTCTGTGATAACAGACAATTGACAGCTTTTGGCCACCCGTTTCTACTTAAACTTGTCTGTGATAACTAACAATATGACAGCTTTAGGCTACCCGTTTCTACTTTCACCTTTGATTCTGAGAAATTGTGACAAATGCAGGTGCGCTGCTCTGTAGGCAAACCGCGAAGGAAAAATGGGTAGCTGCTTCATCTGTTCTTTTTAGAATTGTATGTTTTGATCTAGCCATAGATCTATTGTCTTGTTTTTGGCTATGTGAATGGCGTCGATGCCTCGCAAGTCAAGTGTCGCGAGCGGACGTTGCCATGACATCTAGAAATCGTACTGTATTTAATGGGTTATCATTAATATTGATGTGTAGGGGTTGATTATAACTCGTGAATAATATTGTTTATACCACAGTCTGGGGGAATACTCGTATTCTGATTGGCTGCAGGGTGTGTATTAACTCCTGATATAGGCCTACAGACACCTGCTAAGTAGTTCAAGTCAGTGTTTAGATTCTCTGCCCGAGCCCGACCCAATCCGACCCGCGGGCCGGTGTTGTGCCAAAAGGTGATCAGCTGCTAGAAAGTGATTTCAGCCGCGGGAGCGCGCACAGCCTGTTAAAGCTAGGCTATATCGCCTCGAAACATGTATGCGGCAGCAAAGTATGATCAGTCATACTAGTTAATAGCACTACAGGACTATTGTCCGCTGTATTAACACATATGTATTTTAAGGTGGGAAGACGTCAACGTTGTACCAACGTCTGATCAGTCATACTAGTCAATAGCACTACAGGACTATTGTCCGTGAGTCAATTATCCTTCTTTAGCCTATATCCTTCAAGTTCATTCTTCGCCAGAGTGAATTCAATTCTCTAGCACCACACAAGTGGCTGCTGGTCGAGGTAAACTTTTTTTTTTACGCAGCAACCATCACATTTGTATTAATTTAGATTTTGTACAGTCTGAGATATTGTTACTAATGTAATACTTTTTTTCAGACAATTGAGTGCTACCTCAGAGCCATACTGAATGTGAAAGAAAAGGAAAAGAATATCCACAACCATTATTCTGCCGGAGTCATAGTTTTTGGAGCACGGTCTGCCATGTCCAATCACTCATTACGCAAGGTAAAAATGCTAAAATTGTATCAAAGCTAACATTATTAAACATTTAGAAGATGAAAAGCTCTCTAAAATATGTTTGTTAATAATTACAGCTTAACTTTGACAACTACAATGGAGTCATAGGATGCATGAATGTTGCAAATAACCACTGGAAATCTTGGTAACAACCTTAATGAACATGTTACAAAATATATCCTCAATAATAATACTCTGCCAATAGTAAAATTCTGATGAAATGTAATTTCTCCTTGTATCTCTAAAAGTTGAACCAAAATGTGTTTGTCATGGATTCCTTGGGTCAAGATGAGGACAAAGAGTCAGGCGTTGCTGCGGAACGGTTTCGGTAGGGTCCGCTAATAATAATGTAGATTACGTTTTAATAAATGTTATCAGTTAATTTTGTTTTAATTTTGTATTATTTTTTATTTAACATTAAGAATGATGTAATGTAACAACGTTTTTTTGTTTGTTTGTAGCAAAGTAGGCCCTCATCGAATTAAAATTACAATCAGGATAAAATATGTTTTGAATCTTTCAACCATCACTACAGCCAGTTCTTCAGGAGGCGGCAGAACCGCTAACAGAAGACTGATTGGGTGGATGTAAAGTGGCAGCAAGCCTAAATCAAGCACAGCATTCAAAAGGATGGTTGTAACTGGTGTTTTCGTCATGAAGGTAATGTATTCATCCCCTGATAAATAGTTTGAATAATTTTTTATTTATTTTTTAGGCTTGATTGTTGTAAAAACATGACTGCTATGGGGTTGTGCTGAGTGCAGAACACAGACAAGGAAAATGGATGAAGTTAAACTGATTTATTGTTAGAAGAATCCTGGGCAGTGAAGTGGCTGTAGCAGGGGTAAGATCAAAATGGTGAAGTGTCTGGGCAGGGGTAGCTGAGTGGCAGATGTCTGGCTGGACCTCTGAGCATCATAACAAAAGTATGAGCTTGGTAGAACATGAACCTAACTTGACACTTGGACAAACTATCCAACTAAGAGGCAGGAACGCCATAATAATAATGGCATCCTTAATTATTTATATCCTAAAAGTTTCTACTTTGTATTTCTATGATAAAACGGATGGCTACAGACATGGTGGAGGCTTTTCCCGTTGTCCCCCAGGGAATAGAAATACCCACATCACTAAAGGACTTAAAAGGCCGGAGGATCACCATGACGAAAACCATACTGCAGTGCTCTGGTTTGTAGAATGAACAATGATAATAAAAATTGGTACTGTAGAGTAACTTCTTCAAAGAAACAGTTATTATTATTAGTCTTAATTATCCATTTTATTTTATTCGTTACTCTGGCTCATGACCCATCCACCAACATGGAGGGAGCAGGATAAATGGCATGTGATGGGGAGTTGGCGTATATTTGTGTTTATATCCATTATTTACCCCACCTTTAATCAACAGTGAAAGTAATTTGTAAAATCACTATATTTTAGTCTTCAGTGAAACAGACCATTGTTCCAGTTGCGGCCAGGAGAATCCCACTGGACAGAAGGGAAACACAAAATGGGTAATTTAAGTTAACATTTTTGAATACGCAGAGTAGCACTGTAAAATCGCCCCTTCAATGGATACGGCTTTGGCTTTGGCTAACATTTGATATCAGATATACAATTAGCATTTTTTTTTTCAAGAAAGCCTAATCTAATGTGATTTAAAATGTATTTCAGGTTGAATGCACTAAATGCAAGAGGTGGTACCATCCGACCTGCATGGCCATGTCGGATGAAGAATGGGAAAAAGAGGAAGTAGCATTGAAATGGTACTGTGGCCTTTGCTGATTTACCGTACAAGATGTCTACGTTACATATCTGACTTTGAATGTGCCTGGTATGTGTGTAATGTATAAAGTAAACATAACGGATAGAATTCCTTCCAATTCCTGGCTGTAAAATTCATTTTAGTTTAATCACTTTGCTTTAGCAACTCGCAATTAATGCTAAACTACCTGAAAGGTTGTATGTTTCATGCCAAAATAAATATTTGCATGCTTGATCTAAATTAAGAGCAGCAAATTCTGAAGAAAAATAAGTCAAAATAGAAAATGAGAAATGCATGTAAATGATGCTCACTGTTACTATTCTGTCTAAGAATCTTGGAAAAGTGTTTTAAAGGGAAGCAAGAAGCTGTGAAATCTTCAATGAGTTTATGAACACATCGGTTTGGTGGTTTGGTGTTGATATCTTTAAAAACAAGGGAGGTATTACAAAACATTTTTTTTTTTGTGCTAATCCACAATGATTTTCAATTTTGAAAGCATGTCTTGTGTTCAAGGTTTTTTATTAAATGTCCCAAGAGGGCAAATTAGTTCACAGCGAAGGAGGTAGTGGCTAAAAACTCACGACAGAACAAGACATCAATGTGTTGTCTTTTTAGTGGACTCTGCATTAACATGTGGTTCATCCGACTCCCTTGATATTGCTTGATTAACAAATACATTTCTTTTTAACAGGGAACAATGTAGCCAATCAAATGTCTTCCTCGTTTTCAGCAAATCACATGAGCGCTGAACTTGTCTCTGTATTTAATATTTCCTAAAGTTCAGAGATTTTTTCCCTGTAATTATACAAAAAGTTTTGATTCCTACATAAACTGATTATTAGTGTGATGAAATAAAAAGCTGTATATGTTATACCATTTTAACTACAAGATTTGGTTTGAGATCAAATGTGTTGATGATTATCAACACATTTTAAAGCATATAAACATTTTCAGTATCATTTTCTTCCAGGAAAACTCCAATGTGTCATATTTTCGATTTAAAACATATGACAGCTGATAAAAGAGACAGGATTTGTTCTTATCTACCCCATATAGCCCACATGAATGTTATAGTGTCAGTTTGGAGCAGAAATATAATTTTAACTACAAGATTCGGCTTCAGATCATTTTCTGGCAGGAGGGAAACGACTGAAATGTCTTATATTTGCCCATGTAAAGGTGGTTCAGCTGGTAATAGACACTGGGTGGTATATTATCTATTTACTGTGATACTCATGTGATACTCATGAAGGTTATCAACTCATTTAATGCATATAAAACATTTTAGTACCAAAAGAGGGCTTGAGATCATTTTCTGGCAGGAGGGAAATGACATGTCTTATATTTGCCCATGTAAAGGTGTATCAGCTGGTAATACACTGGGTGGGATATAATCTATGTAATGTGATGCTCATGAATGTACTCAACTCATTTTAAGGCAAAAAAAACCTTTCAGTACCAAGAGAGGGCTTGTGATCATTTTCTGGCAGGAGCGAAACGACTGAAATGTTTTATATTTGACCATGTAAAGGTGTTTCAGATGGTAATAGACACAGGATGGGAGATAATCTATAATGTGATACTCATGAATGCTATCGACGCATTTTAAGACGTATAAAAGATTTCAGTACCAAGAGGGCTTGAGATCATTTTCTGGCAGGAGGAAAACGACTCCAATGTGTCATATTCTCGCTTTAAAACGTATTGCAGCTGATAAAAGAGACTGGATTTGTTCTTATCTACCCCACATAGCCCACATGAATGTTAGTGTCAGTTTGAACCCTAATCTATTTAATGTGATAGGACCTACTCATGAATGTTATCAATTCATTTTGAGAAGAAAAAAACTTCTTGAAAAATCTATAAACTGGGAAAATAATTCATAGTAAGAAAATACATGTTTGTCTGTATGGTGTGAGGTCCTTTAAGATCAAACACAGAGCTGAAATAGCCTCTCACTGTTACCAGAGGGCGCCGGACCTGCGTTGAGTTTTACTAATTAACTCGCCTGCCATGTGGTTTTCTTAATCAGTTAATTGGTTGCATCTGGTGCGTTTCACTTAAGAGGGAACCGGACAGTTCGTTTTTGTCCTCCACTGTTGGGCAGTGTAGCGTCTCCCAAACGCGGTATGTTGTGTTCCCAGAAACCCCAACGTGTGTGTACTGTTTTGAATTCTGTTGTGACTTATTTGACATCTCTTCCTGTTTCACAAGTTGAAGACTTTTTGAAGTGAAGAGGAGCATCTCATCTGAACCTGATGTGAGTAGAATTGTTTGGAAAAGCACAACTTACGTGACTTGTAGCCTATGTTGAATATAATTCACTGATAATGTGTGAAGGAAATCGGGGATTGTGGCGGATTAACTCGCATTTGAAATTTAAATAATGATTCTACCTGAAGGTAACATTTTAGAGACTATTTTCAAACTTGTCAAAGTAAGAGGTAAATCACTCATGACTAATGACAGTCAAATAATTAGTATAACTTGTATTACAAAGCTGGATTAGTTAATTATCTTAATCATTATTTAAAGGTTGGATGATCCCAAAAGCCCTGAATTTGTATTGTCATTAATTTATCTGATTTAATGGAGATGGTAGATGTGGGACAGTGCCCAAGTTTGGGGACCATGAGTAAACTGTTCCTTCCTTCAAAGGTCTATCATGGATATTTAACTGCAGTTCTGTGAGTATCCCAACTTAACCATGAAGATGAACTGCAAACTGTAAGTCATAAGTTTCTCACTACTCTTGGGCACATTGTATTTGGCTTCCTGGTGAGTTAACCCGTTAACTGAAGGTTGATCTCAGTAACAAGGATGTTTTATTGGTTCATGGTAGGAATGCACGATATAAACAAAAAAAAAATGGCCTACGATAGAGATTTTAGTTATATTGCTCTATCGCGATAATGCATGTTTGACGCGATCTATCCATGACCCGTGAAATATAAAGAGCGGGTCATGGGTAGAGCTACGAGCTGCAACCGTCTGCAACGCATCGTCCGCGACCCGCAAAATTTAAAAAGCCACGAGCTGCAACACATCGTCCGCGACCCGCAAAATTTAAAGAGCTGCAACCGGCTGCAATGCATCATCCGCGACCCGCGAAATTTAAAGAGCCATGAGCTGCAACCGGCTTCAACGCATCATCGTCATCTAAGCAACTATGGCTGAAAGCGAAACGGAGGAGCTGGCGATTGCCCTCATTTCATGTTCATTTTAAAATTGTATGCGTTCACTTTGCGCTTTTATGTTTTAATATAAAGTATCTGTGTGCACACTTGGAAGATTTTTCTTTATTTAAAATAGCCATGCCTAATATGTATTTCCCTAATTGACAGTATCCGTTTCTTTATTAACAAGACACCACCAGTTTTAATTTAATTAAGAGAAGTATACGTCATTACACAGAAGATTTTTTTCTTTGCTAAAGTCTCTGCAGCTACAACATTATGTTGTATGATTACAGTTTTGCACAATAAATGTTCTCAAAACCACATAGGCCTACTAAGTTTCTTTCTTTTGTTTTATACATTTAGCAGTTTGGCTTTCCTTAGTCTATGTAACCTGTTCTGAAATGGTTCTATTATGATTTATATATCGTGATATATATCGTTATCGCAATGGGTTGCAATGTATATCGCAATATGGATTTTAGGACATATCGCCCATCCCTATGGGTTACTTTGTGTTTGGTTTATGTTGGTTTTAATGATTTGTTAAAATGGTTACAGGCTCCAAGTTATTGTTGTAAGCTGGTGTAATGGGTTGGGTTCTGATGTCTTCAGTCTTCTTTCCAGCTACTCTCCTGAGCTCTGCATCTTCATCACATGAGTGTTGCTTTACTGATGAGGTCGTGGTCTGAGTGAGCGGAGGTGCATACTGGGATACAGAGCTGTCTGAATTCTACAGGTCTGTAGACACGCCCCCTCGGGGGATACAGAGTGTTTGAGAAACCGTTGTGACGTCAGTTACATGGACTAGAATGTTCTTTAAGATGGAGACGGGGATTCAGAAGGAGAAACGCCAGGGGGAGATGAGGGGGCTCCTCATCTCAACAGCTAAAACACAACTTCAGTCTGACACAGAGAACCATGGAACACATTCAACAGTCCCCTCCAGACATCGTGACTCCTCAGGAACAGTTTCATTACCAAGAAGGTCTTAATTGGGGCCATTCCAAGATGGATCTTGCTCCTCAAGAGCCACCCCCCTCCACTGGGTGGTCTTCTGAACAGATGACCTCCTTCCTGTCCTCAGGCTGACTAAAGCTGCACCGTTTGCATCTGTGAAGGCCCCTCATTCAGGAAACCACTGGACTACAAAGACATGACTTCAGAGACGTTGAATCAACCTGGGACACATTTTGGAGACGCCAAGCATAATCCATCACCAATGTGGGACGCCACTGAAAAATGTTGCACATAATTTACTTCTCTGGAGACATTGGTTGTTCTGGGTGCCCTGGCAGGGGAGCTGGGGTTGGATGATGGAACGTTATTTGGCATGAGGTTTTTACCCTGCATGATTGTTTGGCCTTTTGTGGCTCAGTGGTGTGTGTGTGTTTGGGTTTGACATGAGATGGATGATTGTTGATCGCTAGGGTTCTACTGTGTGTGTGTCTCCCACTCACACCTGGCATGGGGTTCTACGTGTGTGTCTGGCCTGCTTTGACAGTGATAATGTTCACACGGGGGTCTGTGTGATTTGCTTGCGATATTGGAATGGTCAACTAAATCATACTTGATGGACGGCCACACGTTTACTTACGGGCCTCCAGTAGACATGAAGAGCCCAGAGCGACGCTGCAGAGCGATATCCAACACACTGGGCAGGAAGGAGGGTATCCACCTCAAGTGTAAAAGGATGCAAAAAGCGTGTTCAGATCAGTGACTTCAAACTAGGACTACACCAATCAGGATCAATGGAGGATGGACACCTAAAGGAATTCCAAAAGGAGAGTGACGTTGGAAAGGGACCTAAACGGATATTCAAGATAACCTTCAGACCTGTAATGAGACGGCTCTTCCTACCTGGCTGGATTGATGGAGAGCCCTGTGAATCTTGTCTTGCTCTCAGTTGCACGGCTTCTCAGGCTGAACTGTATTTGTTTCGGACAGGACTAGCTGAACGATTGGTTCTCTTAAATCAGAACCAATCTGGGAACTCCAACTAGTGCGCTCTTCGAGCTGAAGTTGTGCTCTTCGAGCTGAAGTTGTACGCTGAGGAGGTAAGGAAACCTTCACTGGGGCTTCAAGGTGTAAAGAGGAGGAAGTTTCAAAGTGTTCGATGGTACTCTGATGAAGACCGTTGTTTTGTTCCACTGGCTGAGAGGAAGAACCCTCACTCCTCCTCTTGGCCTTTCTTCTCTGATAATCCTGGCGCCATCTTGAAGGATATTCCAGCTCATGTAACTAATGTCAAGACAGATTCTCAAACACTTGGTTCCTCCTGAGGAGCGTGTCTATAGAACTGAAGACTTTAGAAAGCACTGTATCCCAGCATGCATCTCTGCTCACTCAGACCACACCCCCATGAGTAGGATGCAACATTCTTGTGATGGAGATGTAGAGTTTTATAAGTAACGAGGGAGCAGACAAAGGTAATTAGAACACAATGGCATGTCAAGTCTGTAAATCTTTAAACCATGAAGATGGTTGGATAGTTCAGGAATAGGGCTTCTTTTTATTATGGGCGGTCCTTTCACTCAGATGCCCACTTCTCACTGGACCTGTACATGTGTTGGCTGGCTGGCATGATTTGCTGTTGGTGATGAGGCGGTCAGGGTGACGTTGCAGGGCTATGGTCGGCTCTCTGTGAGCTCAACGTTTAGATTTGCTCTGTATGGTTTGTACCCTGAATAATCTAGATAATTGTAAAATGTAGACACGGTTTTGATTTGAATGATTTTAGGTTTAAAGTTGTTGTGGGACGTACATGGTAGTTTGGTTCTTCGTACGGTTTTGAGTGATATAACTTGTACACACTGGGTGCATAATAATGTAAAGGTACACTGAATAGAAGTAATGACCAACAGCAACAAACTGATCTCCTCAAGGTAAGTCTGTTGGCTGTTTTTTAATGAAGACCATCGCTGGACTTCAGGATCTTCCGCCGTTCAGCTCAAGGTGAGGCGCTGGTTCTGTTTTTTCTTTGGTTGGTTCCGGCCGGAATGTTCGGATTCCAGTCGGACGTTCTCTGCTTCCCGCCGTGGAAGGTTCTGAGTGCGGTCACTTTATTTAGTACCAATGGTTAGCATAGAACGTTGTAGTCTTGACAACCATAAGAAACCACCTGGCAGTTAGTTGGACGGGAGTCCCCTGAGGGAATCTGGCAGAACGTTCAGGATTGTATTCGCGTAACCTCGAGCTGTTGCCAACTATTTTTCAGTCGTTTCCATTGGGAATTGTTGCCCCTTATCTTAAACAACTTAAGTTTGATATTAAATACATACTGACACGTACGTCGTACAGTATGTTGATCATTTCCGATGGTTGCGCCGTACTTTAACCACGATGACGTGACGGGACTCTCGCTGCGTACAAAACGGCGTTCTACTTGCGGGCCCATTTTTTACATCAGTGACGGATGAAAATCATTTCAAGGTGTCATTTCAACGGAACCCAGCACCTGAATATGGCTGAGTATATTTGATTTAATATCGATACTGCTTAGTGTTCTTTTTTGCTTCAGCTTTTGTACGTTCTAAATATCTGCTGTCATTAATTGCCACAGAAGTTAAACCCTACCAAATGGAATGATGTTAAACAACGACTTTGGTGCAGAGTTACCAACTGGATAATATCAAAGCTAAAATAATGGCCGTCCTTCCAACATGTTACAGTAGAAGATGCTCTAGAACTGTACAGGTTAAAAAGGTAACATGTAGTTTGTCCCAAGGTGTCTGCCTCCTCACCCAGAGCAAGACCTCCACCTCCTAGCCCAGAGCCAGACCTCCACCTCCGGCCAGAAGTCCTCCAAAACAGGTCAGTGCTCTGGTGTGTGAGTAGAGTCTGCTCAGGTCAGTTTCAATGCATGGCCTGAATCACTTCTTTAAACTTGTGGACTGCTGTCTTCATTCCCAAAAACGGGATGCTCATGTCTGGCCTCTAAAGTCTTTTCTAGCCTTGAGTTATAAAATAATAGTTCAATTAACTGTAACTCGGTTTCGGATGTCAATTAAGTTTATTGTTGGGCAAATGCTGATATAAATCTGCTGCTGTAGCTGAAAGGTGAGGCTGAGAGGCTGGGGACCGGAGGCTTGTGGTGCCAGGATGGACCAGAGACTGAGGCTGGAGACCAGGGGCCTGCAGCACCGGACCAGAGGGTAACCATCACCAAGCTCACCTGAAACACTAAAATCCACGGTAGTTTAGGTCTGGTTTTGATCATCTTATGACCTTAAATCTGTGCCAAGATGTGATTTTGAGTTAATTCATACAGGGGTTATGCAAGAGTCATATGAGCCATTATTGTTACTAGTGCTGCTACGACCGTAGCGGATGAATTGCTGAAAGCGAGAATTTGCAGACGTTGTCTAATTTAAGTGTTAAAATATGTTTAAATTTGTCTTCACTTTTACAAGTGAACTTCAGATGCAGGTGGTAGTGTGTTGCGTCTCCAGGTGATTTACTGCTGAGACCAGTGTTTGTAACCAGACCAGGAATATATGTCTGGGGGAGCCGAGCTGATGGAGGAGTCGTGCTGAAGGCCCTGCCTGGTGGAGGAGCTGGTGGAGGTCCTGCCTGGTGAAGGACGTCTGTCGTGGGGTAGATGGAGCTTGACTCTGAAGTGATCTTCACACTCACAGCAATTTCTTGTAGAATTCTGCTACCACAAACTACCGGCGTTTGTACCATATATACCAGACGACTACATCTGTTTTACCACAGGTTGAAGCAAGTCTTCCGCTGTTTGTTCCAGACCAGGAATCTGTCTGAGGAGAGCTGCTGTATTCCTCGTAAGCTTGTATTTACTTACATGGTTGACTTAAAGGGAAAAATACAGCTGTTCCTTTGACATGCGTTAACCAACTACCGCTGTGTTTTCTTACTAGAACGTGTTTCTGGAGCGGAGGCGAGCTGGTAGGGGAGCCGTGAATCTGGAGGATGACCATCACTCTACCAACAAGGATTGTAAGTTTGTATTAACCGAACAAACTGGAAATAAAAGGCTTAAAAATAAGACAAACTACATGTTTGTTACCAGACTTTAGGGCCAGACTCGCGCTGTTTGTTCCGGACCAGGACTCTGGCTGAGGAGAGCTGATGGAGGAGCCAAGACTCGAGCGAAGAGGACGACATCACTCCACCAACCAGGATCCTCGTAAGATTGCCTAAAATAAACAGAGTGGACATGTTGTAACGCAGGATTAGTTTGTCCGGTACAAGTTACGGCCCAAGTTTGTTACGCGCCATTAGAGCCCAACTACTCCGGTGTTTGTGACCTTACATTAGAGACAAACTACTACTGTGTTTGTTACCTGATATTAGAGACAAACTCATTTGTGTTTGTAACCTTGCATTTGAGCCCAACTACTACTGTGTTTGTTACCTTACATTAGAGACAAACTACTGTGTTTGTTACCTTTCATGAGAGACAAATTACTACTGTTTGTTACCTTACATTAGAGACAAATTACGTTTGTAACCAGACCAGGAATCTGGAGGACTGATGGAGAAGCCGTACATCTGGAAGGCAAATCCTGAGGACAACCAGGACTCTACCATAAAGGATTCCTCGTAAGTTTGCATTATCTGAACATAGTGGACTAGGTAGGGGGTTGGGGGTTCAACTCTCAAACCAATGTTGCCGAGTTCAAGTCTTCAGAATACAGTGATGCGTCCTTGAGCAAGGCGCCCTAAAGCCTGCCTGCTCCTTAATGACTTATCTTTGGTTCAGATAATGTTACATCTTTTGACTTGAACCTAATCAATGTCCTTGTTTGGTCCGGGCAGACACACCTGAGCTGATCCTCTTTGGTCGGGGGTAGACACACCTGAGCTGAACCCGACCTGATCCTGACATCCTGCTGGTCCCGTCTCCTCAGTTCATCTGCGCCTCGTCCTCCAGAAGACCTGCTGAGCTCAGCAGTCTGAGGCTGATGTATCAATGACCTCCAGTGGGAGTTATCTTCTTGACCCCACATGTAACGTGTGCTTCCACACGCCTTTCCCTCACGTCTGTCACTAACCTCACTAATTCTCTACTGCTTCCTCTTCTTCTTCCTTCTCTGTTGTTCGAACCTTTACACTGAAGGCGCGTCTTCCTGCCCTCAGAGGGTTCAGCGTTAGGGTTGAGAGTCAGGGATTAGAGTCAGGGACAGAGCTGGTCAGGGAGGACTGCTTTTATACAAACCTCTTCACTTCCTTTCAGAATGGTGGTGACATTTTGAAAAGATTAATTTGGGATAATGTTTTCCTCTGCTTTCTTTTACAAAATTGTACTAAACTTCTGTCAAGTGTTTTTGTTTATATATTAAAATCCCACATTGACAAACTGCATGTTTGTTACCAGACTTTAGGGCCAGACTCACGCTGTTTGTTCTGGACCAGGACTCTGGCTGAGGAGAGCTGATGGAGGAGCCAAGAGGACGACATCACTCCACCAACCAGGATCCTCGTAAGATTGCCTGAAATAAACAGAGTGGACTTGTTGTAACGCAGGATTAGTTCGTCCGGTACAAGTTACGGCCCAAGTTTGTTACGCGCCATTAGAGCCCAACTACTCCTGTGTTTGTGACCTTACATTAGAGACAAACTGCTCCTGCGTTTGTTACCTTACATTAGAGACAAACTACTGTGTTTGTTACCTTTCATTAGAGACAAATTACGTTTGTAACCAGACCAGGAATCTGGAGGACTGAAGGAGAAGCCGTACACCTGGAAGGCAAATCCTGAGGACAACCAGGACTCTACCATCAAGGATTCCTCGTAAGTTTGCATTATCTGGACATAGTGGACTAGGTAGGGGGTTGGGGGTTCAACTCTCAAACCAATGTTGCCGGGTTCAAGTCTTCATAATACAGTGATGCGTCCTTGAGCAAGGCGCCCTAAAGCCTGCCTGCTCCTTAATGACTTATCTTTGGTTCAGATAATGTTACATCTTTTGAATATTGAACCTAATCAATGTCCTTGCTTGGTCTGGGCAGACACACCTGAGCTGAACCTCACCTGATCCTCTTTGGTCAGGGGTAGACACACCTGAGCTGAACCCGCCCTGATCCTGACATCCTGCTGGTCCTGTATCCTCTGTTCATCTGCGCCTCGTCCTCCAGAAGACCTGCTGAGCTCAGCAGTCTGAGGCTGATGTATCAATGACCTCCAGTGGGAGTGATCTTCTTGACCCCACATGTAACGTGTGCTTCCACACGCCTTTCCCTCACGTCTGTCACTAACCTCACTAATTCACTACTCTACTGCTTCTTCTTCTTCCTTCTCTGTTGTTCGAACCTTTACACTGAAGGCGCGTCTTCCTGCCCTCAGAGGGTTCAGCGTTAGGGTTGAGAGTCAGGGTTTAGAGTCAGGGACAGAGCTGGTCAGGGAGGACTGCTTTTACACAAACCTCTTCACTTCCTTTCGGAATGGTGGTGACATTTTGAAAAGATTAATTTGGGAAAATGTTTTCCTCTGCTTTCTTTTACAAAATTGTACTAAACTTCTGTCAAGTGTTTTTGTTTATGTATTAAAATCCCACATTGACTTCTACATGTTTGGTACGGTTAATTTAATTGTCCTTTAACTTGGTTAATGTCAAGCTAAACTCCTGCAAAACATTTAATGTATGATTGTTATTCAGCAATGTTCACATAATCTATTGTAAAAATATTAAACCTCCATATTACTACAAAATTCAAGCCTATTCATGTATTTAACAATGCACATACTGCCCTGCAGGCCATTCTCTGCTACTACAACACGTTCAATCCACCAACCCGTCTCACATCAATGTACTATAGCTACGTTGGTTCGTTGGTGGAACTTGGTGCGTTTCCTGGAGCTCTGAGGACGGCAGGACGCGTGTTTACCTGGCCGATTAGGCCCTGAACGCAGACCCTGAACCCAGAGGGTATAATTTTTGGGTTAAAAAAAATAAAGTAAAAAGATTTATAATTATTTATAAGTAGCCTAGTCTAGATAGTCCTTCTGGCAAGAGAAACAGTTTAAAAACATAAACTTTTTACCACCTCAAGTGAATTAACCTATCATATCCCCAGTCAGATATGTGTGTGTAAAGTCTGTCTCACTTGTATTCATTTTACTCTGAAACAACTTGAATGGAACTTTAGACATTTGGGGATAAGCAGCACAGCAGTCAGGTAGCTATTTTAAGCTATAATAAACTGTATTTTGTTTATTTAGGTGAAGCATTATGAAAAAAATATTTTAGCATTTTCATTTTCCTCAGCCCCGGATGTTTATGAAACCTAGAAACATCCCTGCCGTCGACGGCATTCCCGTCGACGGACCGGACGTCAGGTGGTGGAGGACGGGGTCCGACGGATGGCAGGGGGCCACAAAGGGCCTCCAACGCCCCCCACTCCAGCTCATACATAGCCAGTATCCTGTGTACTTATACTCATACTGAGCCAGTATCCTGTGTACTTATACTCGTACTGAGCCAGTATCCTGTGTATTGATACTCGTACTGAGCCAGTATCCTGGGTACTTATGCTCATACTTAGGCAGTGTCCTGTGCACTTATACTCAGTGGAATCACAAGGCTGTTTTATTCGGGGCTAAAGCGGCAGATATTTTTTAATTAGCTCTGAATACAATTTTTGGGTAAAATGAATAAAATAAAAGAAGAATATTTTGATGGATGGATTGATAGATAGATATATAGTCCCACTTGCATTCATTTACTCTGAAATAACTTGAATAGAACTTAAGATGTTTGGGGATAAGCAGCAAAGCAGTCAGGTAGCTATTTAAAGCTATAATAAACCGCATATTTTTGTTTATTTAGGTAAAGCATTCAGAAAACATTTCCATGCACAATAAAGCAGACAAAAAAAAATTAAATTGTATGCCCAAAGGGATACTTTTATTTTCCCTCTGGGCTAAGCCCCGGATGTTTATGCAACCTAGAATCGCCCCTGGTGTTAATACAGCGGACATAGTCCTCTAGTGCTATATACTAGTATGACTGATCAGACGTCGATCCCCGTACAACGTTGCTGTCTTGTCACCTTAAATAACATATCTAATACAGCGGACAATAGTCCTGTAGTGCTATTGACTAGTGTCTGATCACTAGTGTCAGTCTATGACTGATCAGACTTTGCTGCCGCACTCACGTTTCGAGGCGATATAGCCTAGCTTTATCAGGCTGTGCGCGCTCCCGCGGCACCGGGTCGGGCTGATATTTCCCACCGCTGTCCTCGGGCCTGGCCTTTGATCGAGCGTTATTTTTATTTTATCATTAGTTTATTGGCCTAATCTGAGGAGAAATCTATGCCATAAACAGAAATATTATCGGTCTTTATTATTTGGGTCTTCTCAATGCCGTGGAACGCTCCGTTCACTTGCATGGGTAATAGTCCGGTGACTTGTCAACCCCAGCGTCTTCCGTTGCTATGCGACGTAACCGTCTTTGAGGACAAATTATTTCTCTGCTGATCAACTCTACGAATGCTGGTAACGAATAAATTGTAAAAAAGACAGTTATTATTTCTTTTTTGGCAAGTAGCCGTGTAATAAGCGGAATAATGTATAGAACGTCGCCGGTCATTATCGAAAATAAGACCCTTCAGGGCGAAGCAAGACACCTTCGCTGCGCGTCGGTGTACTGTTCGCCCTGGCGGGGCTTATTTTCCCGATAATGACCTGCGTTCTATACATTATCCCTTACATATATATTTAGCAGAGTAGGCCTAGTAACAAATGTGTAAAAAAGTTACATATGTATTAAAAAAAATGTGGGGTTGAAATCGGGCTCGGGCTCATAATTACAGTTAATGTGTCGGGTCGGGCCGGGCTCGGACAGAACGTGCACGGGCTCGGGCTTGATTTTCTTTATTAATCTTTATTATCTGAATGGGAAATCCAATAGGCCTATTTTAGGACCGAATCACCGTTAAACGTGTTTCTAATAACATTTCTAGCGAGAAATATACTTTTTACTTGCATAATCTTTAGTCAGTGATTGTGTCTGATCTTTAGTTTAGGAACTAAATTAGGAAGATTTTGTCGGCTCGCTCACATGTTTCAACGATGTCAGGTTGCTAGGGACGCTGCTTTCGCTAAACTAGCAGCTCACATGACTGCGGTCAAGCCAGCCGACTCATCAAGATCGGCGGTCAAGCCAGCCGACTCAGTTTTTTGCCGTACCTGTATATACTAGCCATTATACGGTAATAGCGTCTCAGAACTAGTTTAAAATAAAAGCATTCTTCGGGTACATACAAAAAGACAGTCAATACAAGGAAATACTATCAAAGGAAGTGTACGGCCGTTGTGGTATTTACTTTCAAAATAAAAGCCCACCAAACATTCCAATATGAGACGTATTACATATGATTTTGAATACGATTTAAAAGAAAATGCCCTGTTATTCCAGGCTCATTTCACTTCATGGTTATAGTTCACGACCCCATGGGGTCAGGCAAGAAGTTTCAGAACATTCTGATTTGGAGTTTCAAAATAAAAGCCCACCAAACATTCCAATATGAGACATATTACATATGATTTTGGATTCATTTAAAAAAAGAAATGCCCTGTTATTTCAGGCTCATTTCACTTCAAGGTTTATAGTTCACGACCCCATGGGGTCACGCAAAAGGTTTCAGAACATTCTGATGTGGAGTTTCAAAATAAAAGCCAACCAAGTTTTCCAATATGAGACATATTACATATGATTTTTGATTCAATTTAAAAGAAAATGCCCGATTATTTCAGGCTCATTTCACTTCAGGGTTATAGTTCAAGACCCCATGGGGTCACGCAAAAGGTTTCAGAACATTCCGATGTGGAGTTTCAAAATAAAAGCCAACCAAAGTTTCCAATATGAGACATATTACATATGATTTTGGATTCAATTTAAAAGAAGAAAGATAATCCAAAATCCTATGTAATACGTCTCATATTGGAATCTTTGGTGGGCTTTTATTTTGAAACTCCACATCAGAATGTTCTGAAACTTCTTAGGTGACCCTATGGGGTCTTGAACGATAACCATGAAGTGAAATTAGCCTGAAATAACAGGGCATTTTCTTTTAAATTGAATCCAAAATCATATGTAATATCTCTCATATTGGAAACTTTGGTTGGCTTTTACTTTGAAACTCCACATCAGAATGTTCTGGAACTTCTTGGGTGACCCTATGGGGTTGTGAACTATGACCCTGAAGTGAGATGAGCCTGAAATAACAGGGCATTTTCTTTTAAATTGAATCCAAAATCATATGTAATATGTCTCATATTGGAATTTTTGGTGGGCTTTTATTTTTAAACTCCACGTCAGAGTGTTCTGAAACCTCTTGGGTGACCCTATGGGGTCGTGAACTATAACCATGACGTGAAATGAGCATGGAATAACAGGGCATTTTCTTTTAAATTGAATCCAAAATCATATGTAATATGTCTCATATTGGAATCTTCGGTGGGCTTTTATTTTGAAACTCCACATCAGAAATGAGCCTGGAATAGCAGGGCATTTTCCTTTAAATTGAATCCAAAATCGTTGTAATATGTCTCATATTGGACATTTTGGTTGGCTTTTATTTTGAAACTCCACATCAGAATGTTCTGAACTTCTTGGGTGACCCTATGGGGTCCTGACCTATAACCATGAAGTGAAATGAGCCTGGAATAGCAGGGCATTTTCCTTTAAATTGAATCCAAAATCGTTGTAATATGTCTCATATTGGAATTTTTGGTGGGCTTTTATTTTGAAACTCCACATCAGAATGTTCTGGAACTTCTTGGGTGACCCTATGGGGTTGTGAACTATAATCCTGAAGTGAAATGAGCATGGAATAACAACCCCCATTTTCTTTTAAATCGAATCCAAAATCATTTGTAATATGTCTCAGATTGGAATGTTTGGTGGGCTTTTATTTTGAAAGTAAATACCACGACGGCCGTACACTTCCTTTGATAGTATTTGCTTTTATTGACTGTCTTTTTGTATGTACCCGACGAATGCTTTTACTTTAAACTAGTTCTGAGACGCTATTACCGTAATGGCTAGTATATACAGGTACGGCAAAAAACTGGGTCGGCTGGCTTGACCGCCGATCTCGATGAGTCGGCTGGCATGACCGCAGTCTCACGTGTTTCCTGCGTTTGTGTTATTAAACTGTTACTTTATTTAACTTTTAATGATATCATCTTGTTAGAAACACGTATATCTGAGAGCCAACCCAGTCGCCAAAAGCATACATTGACAGTGTACGTTTTTGTGAACACTGGATTACGTCGCATTTCAACCTAAAATAGCGTGTTACACACGCACGCACACACACAATGCATTTCGCTGCTTAAACAACAACAAATATTCCCTCAAATATTATTACTTTAAAATAGATACATATAGAGGCCATAGTGGAATATCTTTTTTATTTGGGCTGCTTCTAAGATATTTTGGGTGGATTTTGAACGGTATGTGGGCAGGACGTTTTTTGCAGGACCTGGCAACCCTGTGCTGTTGCCCGAGGTGCTGAAATGCTCCGGAACAGATCTGGATCCACTAAGGCCAAAATACTTGTATGCCCCCCCTCCCCCCTGAAAAAAATGGCAGAATAAAGAATAAATTCATGCATTATCATTCAACTTGAACATGTGTTTTTTCAGTATAGTGTGGTGGTTAACACAATTCACCCACGGAACTAAGGGTGGGGGGGCGTGTTTAGCACGGACCCTTTTAGCGGACGGAACGACCGTCCAGTTCAGTCCGGTTGGACTTTTGGAATGTACGTTTTATTGTGTGGTGTTCATTAAAACTTTGTGCTGGATACTCCGCCTCTGACTCCCGTCTCTCGGCACTACACTGGTGACCCCGACGTAGGTCTCGCTGAAGCTTCAGAGACCAAGACGAACATGGCGAATAACGCTTTTATTAAGTTGCCGGAGTTCTGGGAGTTTCCACCGACGGCGTGGTTCGCGCAGACGGAGGCGCAGTTCGCCATCCGTGACGTCACGGACGACACCACACGCTACTACCACGTCGTGTCGGCGCTGGGGAGATCCACTGCGACCCGGGCGGCGAATTTCATAGCGAATCCCCCGGACCACGGCAAGTACAGGGACCTCAAAGCGTACCTCTTGAAGACTTTTGGGCTGTCGCAGTCGGAGGCAAAGAGGTGCCGGTCCCCGTGCAACTTCAAGCCGACGGGAAACGCCAAGGCTTGCGCTCATTAGTGGCCGTGAGTGCAGGCTATTGTTCATCAGGGACACTCTCTCCGGCCGCGAGTTTCTTTGCGACACAGGCGCTCAGAGGAGTGTCCTGCCGGCTACGGTGGAGGACACCGCCCCTGGCGTCCACGCTCCACAGTTGAGGTCCGCTAACGACACACCCATCCGCACGTATGGTACAAGGACCGCGGACCTGTGCTTTGGAGGCCAGCGATTCAGGTGGGATTTTGTCACGGCCGACATCTCCTTTTCCCCTCCTCGGCGCAGATTTCCTTTGTGCGCACAATCTGCTTGTAGGCGTGAAAAACAACCGCCTGGTGGACGCACGGACGTTCTCCTCGTTTGAATGTGCCCGCGGTCGAGCGGCTTACGGCGGGCTCTCCAGCTCCCTCTCCGAGGGGGACGAACATCAACGCCTGCTCAGGGAGTTCCCCGGTATAACCCGACCTACCTTTTCCACGGTCACAGCGAAACATGGTGTAGAGCATCATATAGACACCAAGGGCCCACCCGTCTACGCTAGGGCCCGACGACTTAACCCCCGACAGGCTGAAAGTCGCTAGGTCGGAGTTCGCCAACATGGAGCGCCTGGGCATCATCCGCCGCTCGGACAGCCCCTGGGCCTCACCACTCCACATCGTTCCCAAGTGAGACGGTGGGTGGCGACCTTGTGGGGATTACCGCCGCCTGAACGACGCAAAGTCGTCGGGCCCTAGCGTAGACGGGTGACCCCATGGTCGGAGGCCTGGTCCACGCTCATGCGGACGTAGTCAGCAGAGAAATAATTTTCCGCAAAGACGGTGACCTCGCTTAGCAACGGAAGACGCTGGGGTTGACAAGTCACCGGACTACTACCCATGCAAGTGATCGGAGCGTTCCACGGCATTGAGAAGACCCGTGTAATAAAGGCCTATACTATTTCTGTTTATGGCACCGATTTCTCCTCAGACCCGGGTCGGGCTCGGTCTCGGCAGAGAATCTAAACACTGACTGGAACTACTTAGCAGGTGTCTGTAGGCCTATATCAGGAGTTAATGCACACCCTGCAGCCAATCAGAATACGAGTATTGCCCCAGACCGTGGTATAAACAATATTATTCACGAGTTATTATCAACCCCTACACATCAATATTAATGATAACCCATTAAATACGGTATGATTTCTAGATGTCATGGCAACATCCGCTCGCGACACTGGACTTGCGAGGCATCGACATGGATTTCCATTCACATAGCCAAAAACAAGACAACAGATCTATGGCTAGATCAAAACATCAAGACATACAATTCCAAATAGAACAGATGAAGCATCTACCCTTTTTTCCTTCGCGGTTTGCCTACAGAGCTGCGCACCTGCATTTAACATTCTCAGAATCAAATGTGATAGTAGAAACGGGTGGCCTAAAGCTGTCATATTGTTAGTTATCACAGACTATTTTTAACAATAAATGTTCTGTACGGAGCTCCTTAAGAGACATTAGGGAGAACGCTCATGGACAGAACCTTAGTTTGGAAGTCGCGCTTAGTGACGCGACAAATACTTCCAATTGAAATACATGAGTTTGAAATTTGTGCTTTTGACACGAAGATTTTGAAAATACGTGTCCCTGATCACGTTTCAATAGATTAAATAACGTGACAGTGTCACGTATTTTCGTGAGACCGGGTTGATATATCTCTATAGAAATATAGGTATATATTTTTTGACACAAATTTTGAAAATACGTGTCCCTGATCACGTTTCAATAGATTAAATAACGTGACAGTATCACGTATTTTCGTGAGACCGGGTTGATAAATCTCTATAGAAATATATATATTTATAAGTAATAAGATGTGGGGTCCACTAGAGGTTTCTCTATATCTATAGACATGTATACATATAGATATGTATGTAATAAGATGGGGGGTCCACTAAACCCTCCCCCAACCGCGGTGCACGAGGCATTCAGGTGCGGCTCATGCGAGCGCCGCCGAGCTCGTCGCCGCAATGGTGGTTCCCATGGCGACCGAGTGATCACTCAGTCACCGTGGTATCACGGGCTAATCAAGGCTTTATTGTGGAACTCTGAGATTTTTCATTTTAATTGCACCTGTCCCTCCAGCTTGGAGGAGACGCGCTATCTGCACATCAGGACCGGTTCTCCGCCACCGCCTAAGCAGACACCGTGATCAATGTGCTGCTGAATGAGGACTCGCACGCTGCCTTTATTCAGGCCTCAGCTGCACACACCAGCAGCGCCGTAGGAAACCGGCCCCTTACACGACACCAATGCCAGAGTGGGTCCAGAATAAGAATCTCGGAGTTAGTTAGTTAAATTTGTTTGAATGCTACAATGGCATGTGAAGACCAAATCCAACCGAAACTAAAGGATTTAAAGAGAGCCAGTGTGTGTTACTGGCACTGCCACCAACGTGGTGCTTCCTGGAGAGCTGCCTGATATTACTGTTGTGATGATGATGATGATGATGTAGTTCTGATGTAAAGAGCTTTTTACTAATTACAGTCCCTGAGGCTTAACAAGGCCGTGTTCCGATGCTATTGGATGACACCCCCTAACTCTCAACAGGCCTCAACCACTCTAACTAGAGGAATGGCTCATAACATAGCAGATGAAACATAAAAAATAAATGATGAGAGTTCAGAGAGAGCTAGGCATCAATCAGTGCTGAAAGCATTATTTGGTTTTCTAGTAGTAGATGGCAAAATGAAGGGGTTAACTGGTTTCTGTTTTTTAAAGTTTTCCGTGACAATCATGACAACGTGAGAAAAAAATCTAGAGAG
>NC_079434.1:15981139-15986139 GCF_026213295.1 Gadus chalcogrammus | reverse complement strand
CCTCATCAGGAACCTTCCCTTGTAGTCATTAACCTTGCGGACTAATTGCTACTCGGAACCATATGCTCCTTCCCTTTGAACACCTACCTGTGGGACTCACCGCTTACTCCACCTTCTCCCTCCGACTCCACCGACTCCACATCTCTTCAGGCTGCCGTCACTGATGGGAGGAAACAAACGGTTTTGGTTAAGATTCCATTTGGAGCCCATTGTGTGGCGACAAGGAGCAGATAGAGGGACCGGGAGACGGGATAGGATCAGCCCATCAGGGCATGACCGAAGTATATCAAACCAATGAGTCTCAGGTGGATGGACCGACGCACCCCCCCCCCCCCCTCACACTCGCCTCTACCTCATCTCATGGATGAGGAGGTGTGCGATGAGACCCTGATATGGACTCAGGAGAAAGAGACGGACTCTCCATCAGAATGAGGTACTGCCTTATGAACTCTACTGAAGGCTCTCACTAGACTCTATAACTACACTCTAACTCTGAACTCTGTACTGTAGGCCCTCACTATTCTATAACCATACATTTACTCTATCTATTAACTCTATAGTGGAGGCTCTAACTAGACTCTATAATCATAACTATACTTAAACTATGAACTCTATTCTATATGCTATAACTATCCTCTCTCTGGCCTTTACTGTGAGGTACAGAGATACAGGGTTTGCACTCATCTTCAATCGAGAGGTCCTCCTCTGTTGTACGAAAGCGTCTGTTGCCTGACTCGAAAGTGCCTGGGACAGGAAACCCACCACTGGAAGGGGCGGACTCGCGCCTTGTTTCCTGTTTAATTTCCAGGGTTTCAGAAGTGTATTTCTTAGGTTGTTAGTCAGCACAGTACGGAGTGGAGCTCATAAAAACCTGGCGAAAACAGTTTACTGCTGCCAACCGTGTTTGTGTTCCCTGATTAAAAGCTCACAGATCCCGCCGCCATCTCCATGATTGGTCGAAAGGAAGATTTGGCGTAAAAATATGAAATGCTCCGTTTACCAAAATCTGAGCTCAGTGGCCCTCAGACTTGATATGGATCTAAAATCTGGGCTCCGACCCGACCTTAACCCTGACCCTAACCCTGAACCTCATAGACACACTAACCCGCTGAAGAGCATATTAAAAAAGCTAACGTAATGTTGGGCATTTAGTTTTTCTTTCAGACAATTGTTGCTGCCAACTTTGGTCGAGGTAATGCTACATGAGGAGCCGTCGCTGAATTGATAGCTCATGGAGAACATTTACTCCTGAAAAGCTTAGCGATGAGAAGGAATATATTGGCTGAATAAATAACCGTTGATGCTTGTAAGCGTGTGCATGGTCAAGCAGTTACCCATGTATCAGTCACTTTCATCAGTCAAATGTGTTACAGTTGGGTGAACGAACTGGGAACAACACTCACTGAATTGTCTTCTTCAATGTAACTCAAGCATCGCTGTGGTTGCGTCTGGCTGCTTCACATCATCTCTTTTTTTTCCTTCTTCTTCCACAAAGCTTCAGGGGGGTTCATGTTAGCCTTCGCTCAGTGGGCTCAAACGTCTCCACATGCTTGGGTAGGCATCATGTTTTATGGAGAGACAAGAGAGAGCTAGAGTTAGGGCGTATAACAACAAGGTGTTGATCAAGGCTGGAAGCTCATCAAACCACTGCCAAACTTTTGAGAAGATCCTGCTGCTGGAGAACGTTGGAGAACGCTGGAGAACGCTGGAGAAGGCTGCTCCTTCACCTGGAGAACGCTGGAGAATGTTGGAGAACTCTGGAGAGCACAGCTCCGCCAGGCTGGCGCTTCTATCAAGAGGGGCGGACAAAGCAGGGATCATCTAAAGCTTTTTTTTACAGTTATTTAAAGTTACAACATCTTGTTGAATAAGATGTTGTTTCTTCTCACTCCCCATAATTCTGGCAACATTTTGCAAAACACACCACGCTCTACAATCGCCTCTTCTCTGCACCGTTGAAGTTGGTGAAGTTGTCACTACACAAACTGTAACTGAATGCCCCTAAACTTTTGAGCCGAGCGTCAGTGTCCGTCCTCTGGACCCCCTGCCGAGCACCCCTGACCGCTGCCGTTTGTTCTCCTCTGTTCCCCGCCGCCGCCGCCACAGAAACAAAGAAACGGAGAAGACGGCGCGGAAAGTTTTGCGTGATGCGTGATATTTAATTTGATCAGACTCGGTGTGACGCCCACTCGTACAGGAGCGTCACGTTGACAGATTCATTAAGCGGTAGGCTCCGATGGCGGGGGTACATGCACTTAAATAGATCTCCCTACTCCCACTAGCACGCTCAAATCATCTCATTGCACAGCAACGATCACGCCTCGCACAATAGCGAGCGGAATGACGCTCTTCCCCTGGATACTTTGTGAAGGTCACCACACCCACGCCTCCTTCACTTCATATACCTTGTAAACAAACTTCATCTGAGCATAGCTGCCAGGCTCAGTGGCGAGCACCAATCACAGCCCTGCATTACTTTTCATTTGGGTAAATACATTGTTGTGGCGGGGGGGGGCTGTTCCTCAGTGTTTCCATGGAAGCAGAAAGCAGAGCGCCTAGATCAGAAGATAGAAGAGAAGGAACACTGGGAGAGGGTCTGGACCTCTGGAGCGGGACTGGAGATAGTAGACGAATTAATCAATGAAATGATGTAGTGACCCATATTATTACAACAGAAATGTACATACAAAAACATTCTCATTAATGTCATTTATGAACGATGAATGTATGTGGATGTTTATTTTATGAATCTAATTGATCTAATTGATCTTAGCGGGTCTTTGGGTCACAACGCCCCCTACAGGACGGGAGTACACATGGAGAACAATATGGGGGGCATATTGTGTGCGTGTGTGTGTATGTGTGTTTGTGTGTCTGTGAGTGAGCGTCAGTGTGTGTGTCAGTATGTGTGTGTGTCTGTGGGGTGGGGGTGTGCCAGCCCCAACGCCTTTGTAATAAACAACAGAAGTGTGAAGGGAGAGAGAGAGGCTTACCCGAGGTGCGAGTGGTCTGTAGGGAGAGGACAGACTGGAGACGTCTTAATAAAGCGCTATGCTGCCCCCCTCTCCCTCCCTCCCTCCCCCCCCCCCCCATGTTCCTCTCCCCCCCCCCTCCCATGGTCTCTTACTTCCTTTCCTCGGTGTCGTTGGGCGTGGCTCTCACTTGTGCATCAAATGTTTCCATTTGACACTACCTCTGGTCTCTGCCTCCCTGTCTGTATGCCTCCTCCTCTCCCTGCCTCCATCAGGTCCTCCTGCCCTCCCTGTCTCCACTCACGTCCTCCTGTGGATCTGCCCTCCCTGTCTCCTCTCAGGTCCTCCCGTGGTTCTTCTCCCCCCTCAGTGGTATGACCCGTTCCAATATGAGCTCCCAGAAAACCCCCAGAATTCAGTCTGATCCTCAATCCTTAATGTCTCTGTCTTCCATCGTTGTGTTGTTACACAAACAACGACTTCCGTTCCTACAACGCAATGTCCACAATTGCGTGACTTCATGACATGACTTCACCAAGGCCATCGAGTGAATTGTTGATATATAAATGGGGTGGTTTCGCCTTCGTACATCGTGGTAATCGACTTTGGGTCGCCGCATTCATTGAGATTTGACCTTGGATCTGGAACGTGAAACGACTAATCGGTAATCAGTAGTCATTGCTGCCTGACGACGAGGGCAATGGTTTTGAAACGCTAATAGCAATTAATAAAGAATACAAAGCAGAGGGTAAGATGAAGGCTTTGACGACAGGCGGATGCCTCGAAAGGACAACAGAATCCAGACCTTATTTTTCGCTGATTTGAAACAGTCCAAAATGAGGCTCCCATTCACTTTGATAGCGAGGAAACTCTGTTTTAAATTGTACAATTTTAAACATACGCTGATTGTAACTATAGGACGCAAACGGAAATATAAAACAGGACGGCTTATGCTGACGCAGATTTCCCGAGAGGCGCAATGCATACTGTGGTGCACACCAGTAGAATCAGTATTCTCACCTTCCAGAGCAAATCAAACTAATGGGCGAAACGCTCCAAGGTTTGATTAAAAAGGAACAAATAAAGTAAGGTGTGAAAGCTCTCTGAAACCAAGGTTTCCTTACCACATATTGGAGTAAAACACCAGCCAGGGAGCGGTATGGGTTTAGGCAACAGGCTCATTAGATGAGAATGCTTGATGGAGGCCCTTCCCCACTACTTACCCCAAATGATTCCTATTGTAAGGACGAAATCAGCCTGATCCGGGCTTCCAGCCACACTGAGAAACAAACCGACCGCCTGCTCCTCATAAATCTGTTTTTTTGTTTTTCACAAATGTTCCAATCGGGAAGACTTCTGTTTCCACGGTGTCGTTTCTCATTAAGGGGGGAATAGCATCACTGGGTCCTTGTGGTGAGATTACACTGCATCACGGCTGAGAGCTCATTAAAAATGGATATGAGGGGTTGACTAACAGGGGCTCCGGGCCGCCCTGTCTTAGGGGTCCCGGCAAGACGCTTTTCTCTTGGTTACACATTGTTAAAAAATTCACACTGATGTGACACAGAGGGGCACATTACAGGGGGGAAGAGGAGGCGGGGTGGGGGGGTAGTGATTCATGGCTCTCATTTCGGTTGGTGTGTGTGTGTGTGTGTGTGTGTGTGTGTGTGTGTGCGTGTGGGAGGGGGCCATTTTAGGTGGGAATGAGAGGCGGGCCGAGAGGGAACCGGAGAAAGCACAAAACGTATTTCAGGTGTGGACCTTCTCTCAGGAGACAAGGGACGCTTGTCTTTTAAACTTCCTGCTATCCAGTCTCTACAAAGTGGTCATGCATGTGGATGCTATGCTGTGCACACACATCCACACGCACTCACATCCGCACAGACGCAGATACACATACACATGGACACAGACACGCACACAGTCACTCACACACACTGGAACATGGGGTCCACACCCCAACACACACACACACAATCACAGACACACACACACACACACACACACACACACACACACACACACACA
>NC_079434.1:15968639-15976139 GCF_026213295.1 Gadus chalcogrammus | reverse complement strand
GGTACCACTGCTTTAAACTCCCCTCATGTTGTTTTATTCAACAGAATCACATGTACAGAGTTAGATAGAAAGTTGTCAAGGCTGTTTGAATCATGACACACATCTACTATGTGTGTGTGTGTGTGTGTGTGTGCGTGCGTAGGAGAGAGAATGATGGTTGTAATAGTTTTGCTTTTAATTGTTAATAGATTTGTATCGCCGTTCCAGCTTTTTATTTTAAATTCCTCCTTGACTGCTGAATGAATAAAACCTTTAGCGGACTGTGTTGTGAGGACAGAACTCTTCAGATCCGCTCCTGTCCATGGAGCTTCAGAGGTCAACCGTTCACAGCCCAAAGGTTGTGCCTGAAGGTTTCTCAACAAACCATCCTCATCTCAGGGGTATCTGTTTGTAGTTCCGTCCAGCAGTGTTTCACTACAGCAGACGGAACCTAACCTGCAGCACCTCATTCGGCTGTCAGGTTCTCCTACACCGGACAGCTTACCTCCCTGCCGACCGACACTTCATGTGTTGACCTTTAGCATAGAGCAACGCAAGACCGGCATGTTAGGTTTAGACGTGCAAAACTTACTTTCTACAGATGGCCAAATCTGGGAACAGAAATGTAAAGAAGCCTCCATCTCTATGATTTGTGTTGACGTAGACCAACTGCATCCATTTCTTTTCTCTATCGGTGAGGCCTTGCAGGTCACCTGATGTGTTAATCAGCAGCAAAGAGACCAGACACTGGTCCTACTGGACTCTGGGAATACTACTGACCTGGTGGTTGGTGGCACCGGCCGGAGATCAAAGGAAGACCATCACTGATACGACATACTTCAGATACGTTTTTTATTAAATGCACAAAATGACTGAGATGCATCGTCGCGGGCAGACATTGGCCCACAGAGATGCTGACCGGATGAGGCGGTCGGGGCGATCTCTTGCAGGGTTCACCGTCGTCGTTGTATTTATTTGATAGTATTACTGTAAGAGTTGCATTCCTGGGCTTTAGGGGGGAAGTGCCGTTTGCCTGTTTGTGTTTTTTATCCTTTGAAACTGCAGCTGGAAAAACGAATTTCTCTTTGAGATGGTTCTCATTATTTTGCGATGACAAACCTCTGAACCAACGAGGTGATCAATAGAAGAACAGGGACGAGACCCACACATACACAGCAACACACACAGACACACACGCACACAGGCACATGCACACATACACACACAGGCACATGCACACACACACAGGAACACACACAGACACACACGTATTGACCCCTAAACATCATGTGGCCACATAACTAGCAGCTGGAAATGATGAACCAATGAGGTGATCAATAGAAATACAGAAACAGACATGCACGCATGTGATCCCACACAGAGAAACACGCATGTATCCACACCTAGCTATGATGTGGCCACATCCCTGGACGGGGCCCAGTTAATGGTGGACAACATCAGAGGAGCCGGTGTTAAGAGTACAGGAGCGGGAGGGGTGGGCGTCCCTCTCCACGGGGGGGCCCGGCCTAATGAAGACCCTGGGAGACGGGGGCAAGAGGGGCCGGCCCTCAGAGGCGACACACACCGTCCCACAGGGGCTCACCTTCCCTGGGGGGCGAGGGGGGGTCTGGATGGAGGTATCCTCACAGTCCTGCTCCAGCTCACCTCCAGTTGGTCTTCAGGGACCTTGAATGGTTTGAGCCACTGGTTTAAAGGCTCCTTTAAAGACGCAAGACAGTCCTGTGTTCCAGAGCCCTTGTTGAACGAGTCCCCCCCCCCCCCCCCGCTGAGGTTTAGAGAACTGAATGAAGACGAGACGCAAAGACATGAGGAGGTGTCTCCGCGTAACACGGTTATCTGGAGCAGCCTGGAACTTCTCAGCTCGTTCCTACAATATTATGCCTGAACAGGCAACATTATAGGTAATATTAATTTAGTTATTCATGAGTTTCATCAACTGCGTGACAATGCATTTTAATCATCCTCCCTATTGCCTCGGAGGCCAGCCTGTCATTACGGCGACGCAGGGACACAACGTCGCCGGCTCTCCGTCCGTTCCACGTCTTACTCCTCTCTGGCGCGGTGAAGGTGCAATCCTTCACACTGGATCTGTCTCCTGGCCCCCCATTTGCGGAGGAGCAAGCGGTGCACTGTGTTCTGCCTTTAAATAGATCCTAGTCCGCGGACCAGTGTTTTACTGCTGCTTGGTTACGGTTTGAGAGCTTACTGTGTAGCGAATACCGGGAAACAGAGAAGCTAATGTGATGGAGGTGGTGGGGACGGTGGTGGTGGTGGGGATGGTGGGGATGGTGGTGGTGGTGGTGGTGGTGATAGTGGTGATGGTAATGGTGGTGGTGGTGATGGAGGCTGAGATGGTGGAGGTGGTGATGGAGGTGGTGATGGAGGTGATGATGGAGGGGGTGATGGAGGTGGTGATGGAGGTGATGATGGAGGTGGTGATGGAGGTGATGATGGCGGTGGTGATGGTGGTTTTGGTGATGGCGGTTGAGATGGTTGTGGTGGTGGTGGAGGTGGTGATGGAGGTGGTGATGGAGGTGGTGATGGCGGTTGAGATGGTTGTGGTGGTGGTTGTGGTGGTGGTGGAGGTGGTGATGGAGGTGGTGATGGAGGTGGTGATGGAGGTGATGCTGGAGGTGGTGTTAGAGGTGATGAAGGAGATGGTGATGGTGGTTGTGGTGATGGTGGTTGAGATGGTTGTGGTGGTGGTGGAGGTGATGGAGGTGGTGATGGAGCTGGTTAATAAAGAACAGCAGAAGGCTCCAGAAGGACAGGGCGCTGACACAAGGCCACTCTGCTCGGCTGTGTAGTGTTGAAATAAGGAGAAGCTTTCTGTGTTTCAGCTGAACTCAGCTCAGAGAAGAGAGAACACGTCTGAAAGGCCTGAGCAAAGACCTACAACCTCAAACACCTTCAACTGTTGAATTCATTAAATGAGGATTCAGCCCAGACCCGTCCATCAAACATCCCAAGGATCTGAGACGTCCTTGACACGAGTCGGACGTGTTTCTGGGCTGTTGGGTCGTTAACGAGAAGCCAACAATATTTTCATCATTTTCATCATCAGGATTATAGTTATTTTGACTACATACATATCTCCTTCAATGACATCATTAACAAACTCTTCTAAGGATATAATAATAATAATAATAATACATTTAATTTAGAGGCGCCTTTCAAAACACCCAAGGTCACCTTACAGAGCATATAGTCATCATACATTTTTAAAAAACAAGACATTGTGGAAAAAATAAATAAATAAATAAATAAATAAACATAAGCAATAAGAAATAAATAAAACAAAAACAAGACAAAACAAAACAAAAAAACAAACAAAACAGTGATCAGTTAGACGTTGTGTTCGAGTTTGAACAGGTGAGTTTTGAGTTGTGACTTGAAGGTTGTAATGGTGTCTGACTGTTTTATGTGTGGGGGGAGGGATATATCTTAATACACCTGACACACACACACATTCAGGTGGGAGGAGGCCTGTGTGGGGTTAGATGATCTCCATAACCACAGCAGGGGGAGGGGGCCAGCATGGGGCTAGATGATCTCCTTAATAACCACAGCAGGTGGGAGGAGGCCTGCGTGGGGTTAGATGATCTCCATAACCACAGCAGAGGGGTGGGGGCCTGCATGGGGTGGGATGATCTACTTGATAGACCCAGCAGGACGTCACAACGACCAGAGACGACTTATCTCTCGGATCACACGACAATTGATCAGAGGATCAACAAACAGCCAATAAAGCGTGGAGAGGAACATCCACTCACACCGGTAGGATCCGGTCTGCCTGTGTGCGGCCGGAGAAACCTCAAAGAACGATCAGGGCGGCATCATGTGATCTCCACATGGGCGTGGTCGTGTGTGGATCCAAGTCCAGCACAGGGGTCATGTGACACATGGGATGGTGAAGAGAACCAAGCCCTGGAACAGGGCTCCATGTTTGTGGAGACGAAGAAGACATTCCTGATGCCCAGTGTTTCTCTGATCCGGAGGCTTCGTGTTTATCTGCTGTTGCTCGGCCGGTCTGTTCGTTAAATCCTTTATTGTGCTGAAGAGGCAACAGCCCTTAGTTAGTGAATACCACACGTGCACACACACACACACACACACACACACACACACACACACACACAGGCGTACACACACACAGGCGTACACACACACACACACACACACACACACACACACACACACACACACACACACACACACACACACACACACACACACACACAGATGCACAGCCACGCACACACACAAACACACTCATTTACATTTGCTGAGGCACGTGCCCTAACACATGCACACGCTCCCCCCATTTGACATTTTCAATTAATTAGCCGTAACCATGGAACCAGTCAGAGCACAGCGGCGCTCTGACAGGAACCAATACGCTGATTAGCATTAAGCTGCGGCGCAAAGACAACGCCGTCAGCCACGGACCTTTAGCCGCTCCTCGTTATCACCGGACCAGCTCCGCAACACGGCGCCGGGCGCGCAGCGTTCAAACAGCCCGCGGCCGGGGGAGGGGCGTGCGGACGCCCGCTGCCGAACGCGCTTGAAGGGAATTTCCTTTGAGTTCTCTTTTTCCCTTTTTGTTCGCTCTGCTTTTGTCTGCATCCCTTTGAGGGGTTCTGCGGCCCCTCCTGCTCCCTGGATTCTCCTCCTTCCCCCGCTCAACACACACACGCTTATGGAATCAAAGAGGTTTCGGAATCAGAACAGATCCGTCCCAATGGCCCGCTCTGTGGAGCCTCCGACTCAAACCTCCGTCATGTTTTGCTCCACCCAGCAACAAGGAGGCAGGAGGCCAGTTCAGCTGCGGACCTCATCGCTTCTCACACACATCTGCGTCCCTTCCCCCACCCCCGACCGGCCCCCACACACACAGTCATATGATGTGCATGCACGCATAAATTAATATGTGAATAAACACACACACGCACACACACACACACACACACACACACACACACACACACACACACACACACACACACACACACACACACACACACACACACACACACACACACACACACACACACACACACACACACACACACACACACACACACACACAAAGATAAACATACAATAACCGTAAGTCATGGTTCTGCTAAGATATGAATTATATTTGAATAGGGATTTGTATGTTGTGCTCATTGATAAAGCTCTTGATGATGTTGATGATATGAATGCTGCATAAAATACTATAACAGTTTGTTTCAGTTAGATCTGACTGGTACCATAAGTACCGATTAAAAGACAACACAGAGATCACGATACAAACCTGTTTTAGGAGGGGAGTGGATATGAAGCATAAAGAGTCAGTGTAGCGTTCAGCGGAGACTTCCCCCTGGTCGTCCTATCAGATACCATACCACACGATCTCTCTGCGTTCAGACCTTCTTCCTGCGGACCGTAATGACTTTCTCGCTCCAAACCAATTGATGGCCCTCTAATGGGTCTGTAATGTTACCCCCGCGTGGAGAATTAACAGCACTGCTGGCAGCCAACACACACACTTAGTCACTTCTTAAACTCTCAATAATTTCAACCGCTTTTCTTTCCGCCCGTGCCGGAGGAGAAGAGGAGCGAGACGCAGAATAGACCTCTTCTTATTATACATTCCTATATGTTTATTATACATTATTATTCCGCTGACTTCCACCCACACTCTTCTCTATTGCAATGGACACACAAGCCTGTGCGATATTGGCCTACCTCAAACAATATGCGAAGGAACACAACATGTTAATGAGGTCAGAAGGAGAGAGAGTCTTCTCTGCAGGACGCTCTTCTGACGGTCTCTCCCCTGGTGGTGAAATTGACTGATACTATCCCCTGACGGTATCTGCTCGGGCCAATCAGAGGCCAGCGCTGTCGGTAAACACGCCGTGAGGATATCAAAGCTGACTGAGAGACCGGTCGCTCCGGGAGAGCCCCGCGGCTGTAGAGACAAGAGTCTCTAGAGACAGGCTGCTCCGGGAGAGACCGGTGATTCTAGAGGTTGCCGGTCTCTCCCCTCGGAGGCGCAGGTGGGGGGAGAAGTACGGTTGTCAGGGTTACAGAGGTCAACGTTTGATGCCAATGGCCTCTTATAACTGTGGCCGTTTAAGGGTGTGCGCACACACACACACGCACACACACACACACACACACACGCACACACACATGCACACACATACACACACACAAACACACCTGAGGCGTGCTCTCTGTAAAGCCCTGTAGCCGCAGCTGTCGGCTACTGACTGGCACTCATAAAGTGTGTGTGTGTGTGTGTGCGTGTGTGTGTGTCGTGTGTGTGTGTGTGTGTGTGTGTGTGTGTGTGTGTGTGTGTGTGTGTGTGTGTGTGTGTGTGTGTGTGTTTGTTTCTGTAGACCCCTGCTGGGTCCTGTCCTCCCTGAGGTCCTCAGGTTCAGCCTCTCTCTCCAGAGGGGGGGTAGTTCATGATGGATCCTCTCTGACATGCAGACGCGCATCTTTACCATCGGACTTTCCTCAACACTAAATCTTAAGATTTGGGTCTACAGAGGATCGTGTCTCCAGCTTTTCAGAGGAGCTTGTCTCCATCTCTAAAGAGGATCGTATCTCCAGCCTCTACAGAGGAGCATATCTCCAGCTCTCTCTCTCCCCCCGTGAACACTACACAGCACAGAAGAGGGTACCTCCAGCTCTCTCTCTCTCCCCCAGAACACAGAGGATCGTATTTTCTGGAGCTGCACGGTGACGTTTAGCTGGCAGGAGCAAACGCTGGGTGGATGTTCTCTGCTGAAGGACAATCACAGGTTGTTCATCTCCTTTCATTCTCTTCCTCCCTTTGTCTCAGTTTCCTCTGTGAAAGACACTCGTGTGTGCTCTCAATTAGGACCAGAAGCAAGAGTGCACCGAGTACACACACGCACGCACATGCGTGCTCCCGCACACATACATACGCACACATACTGACATGCACACGCACTCACATTTCACAAAACAAACACACACATCACACCAAACAGAATGACACATGCACACACCACGCACACCTCGCACCACACCAAACAAACACAAACACACCGCAAACACACACCGCACACACACACACATCACACCAAACAAACACACACATCACACCAAACAGACACACACATCACACCAAACTAAGACACAGACACACGCACACCGCACACACACATCAGACCGAACAAACACTCACATCACACCGAACAAATACACACAGACACACAACACAGGCGCACACAGACATCGCACCAAAGAAACACACACATCACACCCAACACACACACACACACACACACACATACACACACACACACACACACAAACACACACACACACATACACACATCACACCAAACAAACACACACACATAAACACATCACACCAAACAAACACACACGTCACACCAAACACACACACAAACACACACACACACACACACACACACGCACACACACGCACACACACACACACACACACACACA
>NC_079434.1:15941139-15963639 GCF_026213295.1 Gadus chalcogrammus | reverse complement strand
GTGTTACCATATAAATATATATACGTATATATATATATATCTGTATCTGTGTGAAGACGCCTCTGGGGATGAGTGGTGGGCGTGGCTGGGGGGTGGTGCGGGTCGGCGGGCAGGCAGGCTGTAGATGGGGGCGGAGGAGACTCAAGCACCAGCTGACAGAGAGGACAGAGGGCACTTGTTGGCTGATCCGGCTGCTCTCCCATCCGTGGTCAGACCGAGGAGGGTCATTTGTACTTGAGCCTGCAGCCTAATGCCGGGCACGCACCACTCAAGGCGTCCACTGCTCTGCCTGCTCCTGAAGGCGTCCACTGCTCTGCCTGCTCCTCAGGCCGTCCACTGCTCTGCCTGCTCCTCAGGGCGTCCACTGCTCTGCCTGCTCCTCAGGGCGTCCACTGCTCTGCCTGCTCCCCAGGCCGTCCACTGCTCTGCCTGCTCCTCAGGGCGTCCACTGCTCTGCCTGCTTCTCAGGGCGTCCATTGGTGCTAACTGATTTCCGTTCTGACCCAAGGTCACGTTTGCTTGGGGCTGGCTTGAGTTTAGCGACCTTGAGCTCATCTGGGGGCAAGAGGCACTGGACAAAGCTAGGGTCAGAGTTTAACCCTAACCCTAGCCCTACTGATAATACTGAACAGAGTTAGGGTTAGAGTATAACCCTAACCCTAACCCTACTGATAATACTGAACAGAGTTAGGGTTAGAGTACAACCCTAACCCTACTGATAATACTGAACAGAGTTAGGGTTAGAGTATAACCCTAACCCTACTGATAATACTGAGCAGAGTTAGGGTTAGAGTTTAACCCTAACCCTACTGATAATACTGAACAGAGTTAGGGTCAGAGTATAACCCTAACCCTAGCCCTACTGATAAAACTGAACAGTTAGGGTCAGAGTATAACCCTAATCCTAACCCTAATGATAATTCTGAACAGCTAGGGTCAGAGTGTAACCCTAACCCTTACCCTAATGATAATATGAACAGAGTAAACCCTAACCATGTGTACTTGAACCCAGTGTATGTAGCTGTAGACCACTACGGCCAGCAGAGCAACCAACCCAACGATTTCAGACTTTTATTCCTCTTTACTTCCTATCATACATTTCACTTACATTATTTCAAAACAACGCGTTCGCCCCACGGTCCGCTCTTATGATTTCCAGGACCATTAAACTCGTGCACGGAGATGTTAGAGGACGCAGTCTAGTCTCCAGGCTACGATAGCTTAATCTGGGAGGGTGATAGCCTTAGCCTCTTGGCAAGTAAGCTTCTTATCTGCTTGGGATGAGCAGCTGGAGAGAGACGGCACTCTGTCGCTAGCTGTTGATCTCCAATATCAGCAAAATAACACAAAAATAAAAGACTATGTGTATCTGACAAAGTATGTATATTAAAAACCGCTAAAGAGACAATGTTGCCCTTTAACACATGATAAGAGCAGGATAACAATGTGGCTATAATGAATTGAGCTACTCCTAGGCCATTTGCTACACTAGCATAAGCAAATATGCCAATGTTCATTTTGAGACTTTTGAGACAGCTACTATGAAATCTCAAAGGGGAAGGTTTTATAATCTTTTTCTATTGCAAGAAAAATCGAATTTGTCTACGATTTGTACGTCCTCAACGGACGCTAGTTTTTGAACTTGTTTTTTTTACAATACTACGAGAGATATTAAAGTGTTCTGAAGGGACGGACTGAAGAGGTTACAAGGGGTTGCATCTCCTTGCTCTTCCCTCTCGGAGCCCCGTTATTCTTTCCTTTGATTCCACCGTCCCCCGCTTTTATTTTTTCATTTAATTCTCTCTCTCTCTCTCTCTCTCTCTCTCTCTCTCTCTCTCTCTCTCTCTCTCTCTCTCTCTCTCTCTCTCTCTCTCTCTCTCTCTCGCTCTCTCTCTCTCTCTCTCTCTCTCTCTCCTCTCTCTCTCTCTCTCTCTCTCTCTCTCTCTCTCTCTCTCTCTCTCTCTCTCTCTCAGTGGGGTCACCCCCAGCTCATTCAGGCACTTGGTGAGTGCTGGATCACTGCTTATGGATTTACCACTTTTAGATCCGCAAATTGCTGTTATTGCCTGGATTTATTCCCCCTGGGGCGAAGGCTTTCCAGGGGGGCGAGATGGGGGGGGGGGGGGGGGGATTAGATGATTTGCATGGAGCAAGAGGTGACCCACCAGCTCACCTTGTTAACTCAGGCAATTAAGGTCTTGTCATACATGCATATCCAGACGATTACTGTAGGCTCAGCATGGAGGCAATGCAAATGAGGCTCTGCATAACAGAGAAAAAATATAAAAGCAAGTGTTATTGTTATTGTCTTATTGTTGGTCGTTAGCTGTTAGAAATGCAAGCCGCGAAGGCCAGTCTACAACAGATGGAGATTCATTTAAATCTAGTCGGGTTTCAGTCGATTACGACATGAAGTTAAAGTACGGAAAGGTTTCCATTACAGCAACTAGCTGTTCTTGGCACATACACAAAATGGCACTGTATAAGCATAATTACAGTTTTTCTCAATAGTTTAAACACTTTTCCGAAACTATAGCTCGATTTCTCAAAACTCTAAACACAAACCTGAGAGTAATTAAGAGTTTATCATTTTGTCAAAACTACACAAAAAACCTCTACTCAAAACTGTTTTTTTTCCACCAAACAGTAAACACAGCTATCAAATGAATATCTCTTGGAGGGCATCAATTAAACACTGATGTGATCAATTCAAAACACAAAATACTATTTACATATGTTTTGGCTTTTTGAGGCCATGTTACATATTCCATTGTATACAATTGTTTAAGATAGCTTTCTTTTTTAATGTTTCAATTAGGTGGGTACATATAGTATAAAGACTGTTCCCATATTGTAATACAATACTGTGAATATATCACATAAATATTGCATTGACACAATCGTATCAGAATAGGATACAATGCATATTTGTCTATCCAATGAGCTCCAATGGGTAAAACTCACAATCCCATCTTCCCAGAGTCATGCTGTACACCTATATTTGATGCTGCAACATTGCTCTGTCAATACACCAATGTTACCTAATTTGGTAAATGACAGTACAGTTATTGCACTGATAAGTCAAATGAAAATCACTACAGCAAGAAAATGTGTAGACTGTCTTTCGGGGGATGAAATTAGGAAATCAGTGCAAGTACAAGTATAAAAAGGTAAAAAAGCTAATATATATTTTTTTACTGTAATACAGTAAAATGTTCAGCTGAACTGACTGCATAAAGAGCTTTTCGTAGGCCAAAAATAAATAAAAATAAGAATATAAAACGTGAAATAAATCTACGTGTAAATAAGTGTGTATTCCACCTCCGATCCTGATCAGGCCAAAGGACCATATCTACAACACAGTAGAGCTCACCGAGTCCTCTTTTATGCTCTGACACATAATTGAAGTGTTTTGTCAGTTGAGTTTGAACAGGTGAGAAGTGAGTTAGACTTATTGGTAATTAGTTGTTGCGTTTTGAAGGCCAGTGTGACCCAGGTGAACCAAGTGTGCTAAATGATGAGATTTGTGCTTAGAGTTGAGCAAAAATGTGAAAACAGTGGAATGGTGCTTAGAGTTTAGCAGTGTGGAGTCTTGTATTTGATACATGATCTTAAAGTTTTCAGAATTGTGTGCATAGTTCAATTTTTTGTGTGTTGTATACAATCGAGAAAAAATGTAATAACCCACTGTGCACACACTGTATTGCTCACACTGTATAGTATACACATAGTGTACACACTGTATATTGTACATATCGTGTGCACAATGTATATTAATCACTGTATGTATATATATATATATATATATATATATATATATATATACATATATTGTAGACAATATTGTACCACAAAATTATACAAATCAAAAGGCAATTTACACAAATGGAAATGGAAATCAAACTATAAACAATAAATATACAATCTATATTTTTGTTTGTTATATATTAGATTAAGATATAATGAATATGCTAATTTATATATAATGTTTTATAGATGTTCATATCTAAACATTAAAGACATGAATCCCTGCCTCACCCGACACACACACACACACACACACACACACAGCGCTCTCGTTTATATCAGCAGGCTGTTCAGATGGGACTTGATGAAGGAGGAAGACTCTTTGATGTCCAACATGATTAGCTGTTAAGGAAAAGCTGTCTCTATTATGAGGTGGGGTGGTGGGGGGGGGGGGGGGGGGTTTAGAGGGGTGGCAAACCGTCGAGCCATGCAGAGCAGAAGGAATGAATCCCTCAGAAAATGAAAGCGTTCTGCCCGAGAGTGACGGATCACGGGCAGCATCAGTGAAGAACGGTGTTAGAAAAAGGGGAAAAGAGATTTGGTTTGGATCAGCACTAAGGGAATTATCTCAAAGAATGCAGAGGAGGGACGGGGTCCCGGTTATGATGACTTCAGAAGGAGGGCACCCCCCAAACAGACAGCGGGGACATGATCCCACCATGTGTGTGTCTGTGCTGCACACCCCAATAGAAGTGTGGGAGGTGGGGGCTTTTTCGTCTTCACCCTGCTGTGGCTGTAGGACCCCCGGGGAGGAGGGGATCAGGGGGGACACAAAGCTTCATCAGGACCCCGCAACAATTAGCTGGTTGTAACGGCTTGTAATTCCCCCCAAATAATGGGCAGTGGCTTCGTAAAGGGAATTCAATTAATTGCTATTTTAATTATGTTTGTGCGTCCCCCATGACTTATTTATCTCTGGCGGCGGTACAGTTTCTCCTGGAATTATGTTCGTTTACATCAGCCTTCGCGATAATCTGCTCTCTATCTGCTTTAATGAAGCTAAGGAGATTAACAGATTTGTGTGCGTTAGTCTGTGTGTTCTGAAACACACACACACACACACACACACACACACACACACACACACACACACACACACACGCACGGCAACATGAACGTACACAATCACACCCAGGGAGACGTGTGCAAACACACATGTGCTCAAAGGGCCGCCTAATCCTGATGTGCGTTCAAAAAATAACGCCTTTTCAAAGTAGCCTACATGAATACTACTGCAATACTGCAGAAATCTCATCCATTATGGGATTGTGTGTGTGTGTATGAGTGTGTGTGTGTGTCACAAATTAGCAAGGCACATCCTTTTCACAAAACTTTGTGGAGCTGTTGCCATATACCTCCCTCTCTCTCTCTGTCTCTCTGTCTCTCTCTGTCTCTCTCTCTCTCTCTGTCTCTCTCTCTCTCTGTCTCTCTCTGTCTCTCTCTGTCGCTCTCTCTCTCTCTCTCTCTCTCTCTCTCTCTCTCTCTCTCTCTCTCTCTCTCTCTCTCTCTCTCTCTCTCTCTCTCTCTCTCTCACTTTCACTCTCTCTTTCTCTCTCTCTTTGTGTGTAGCTGTTGCCATGGTGACTTAGCGACCTTGGCCAGGTCTCTAGCGTTGTTGCAGCCCTTCCTGATGATGAGCTCCGAGGCGTGGCTCATGGTGGTTCTGATACCAACCCCATTGTTCACCTGGCCTCATGCAGTAGACACCTCGAGGCTGCAAGACTTCCTTACTGATGGAAACCCGCCTAAAGTACGACAAGGAGATTGGTGGTGGTCTTCGGTCACTCCCGGCCGTCTTTAATGTCGGTAGTTGGAGCTTCGCTCTCTGTTCCTTCTGTAGGGATGTCACTAGCCTTCTGTAGGGATGTCACTAGCCTTCTGTAGGGATGTCACTAGCCTTCTGTAGGGATGTCACTAGCCTTCTGTAGGGATGTCACTAGCCTTCTGTAGGGATGTCACTGGCCTTCTGTAGGGATGTCACTTGCCCTCTGTAGGGATGTCACTAGCCTTCTGTAGGGGTGTCACTAGCCTTCTGTAGGGATGTCACTAGCCTTCTGTAGGGATGTCACTAGCCTTCTGTAGGGATGTCACTAGCCCTCTGTAGGGATGTCACTAGCCTTCTGTAGGGATGTCACTAGCCTTCTGTAGGGATGTCACTAGCCTTCTGTAGGGATGTCACTAGCCTTCTGTAGGGATGTCACTAGCCTTCTGTAGGGATGTCACTGGCCTTCTGTAGGGATGTCACTTGCCCTCTGTAGGGATGTCACTAGCCTTCTGTAGGGATGTCACTAGCCTTCTGTAGGGATGTCACTAGCCTTCTGTAGGGATGTCACTAGCCTTCTGTAGGGATGTCACTAGCCCTCTGTAGGGATGTCACTAGCCTTCTGTAGGGATGTCATTAGCCTTCTGTAGGGATGTCACTAGCCTTCTGTAGGGATGTCACTAGCCTTCTGTAGGGATGTCACTTGCCCTCTGTAGGGATGTCACTAGCCTTCTGTAGGGATGTCACTAGCCTTCTGTAGTGATGTCACTAGCCCTCTGATGTCAGCCTTTAGTCTACCCGACCACATAGGTTTCTGGAATCCACTAGGTTGAATTAACCAATCACAGCTCACGCCTCGTTCAACATATTTAGACATATTATCTTTATATATTTTATTTAATTTTCTTGATTGTAAAATTATATTTCTTTTAATTCTAGTACCGACCAGCACTACATTAGTGTTGATTAATACTGAATGGATGTAACTTGTTTTTGCAAAGGGGATGTTAATCCTTTGTCTATCCACATTAAACCTAAAGCAGTAATCAGGAGTATCAACAATGTAACCTCATCATATATGAGGATACAGCCTTAATAAATCCTATATGAGGATTTAGCCTTAATAAATATAATAAATGAGGATTAAGTGTAATTACATTGGATATATGAGGAGCCTTAATACATCCTATTTATGAGGAGCCTTGATACATCCTATATATGAGTAGCCTTAATCATCCTATATATGAGCCTTGATAAGTCGATGTGTTGCGTTTCTCCTAGATCAGGCATAGTGATTGGTGAACAAACTGTTCCTGTGTGTGTGTTTGTGTGTGTGTGTGTGTGTGTGTGTGTGTGTGTGTGTGTGTGTGTGTGTGTGTGTGTGTGTGTGTGTGTGTGTGTGTGTGTGTGTGTGTGTGTGTGTGTGTGGTGTATGCTTGCGTGCGTGTGTGTGTGCGTCATGGAGAGCCGTTGCCATGGTGACATGTCTTATTGAACCCTCCGGGAGCGGTCACCAATGAAGGGATGTTCTGGGTTAGATCAGAGCTTAGCCTCCGTACAACCACTGACCTGTTGATCCAGGAGAAAGAGAGAGACACATAGAGAGACAGTGAGGGAGAGAGAGAGAGAGAGAGAGAGAGAGAGAGAGAGAGAGAGAGAGAGAGAGAGAGAGAGAGAGAGAGAGAGAGAGAGAGAGAGTGAGAGTGAGAGTGAGAAAGAGAGAGAGAGAGAGAGAGAGAGAGAGAGAGAGAGAGAGAGAGAGAGAGAGAGAGAGACATAGAGAGACAGAGAGAGAGAGAGAGCGAGAGAGACAGAGACAGAGAGAGAGAGAGAGAGAGAGAGAGAGAGAGAGAGAGAGAGAGAGACACATAGAGAGACAGTGAGAGAGAGAGAGAGAGAGAGAGAGAGAGAGAGAGAGAGAGAGAGAGAGAGAGAGAGAGAGAGAGAGAGGGACACACAGAGGACCAGGAGGAACGTGTCCCTCCTCCCTCTGAACAAAGCCTTCCACTTGCCCTTCATCACCACCTCCGTTAACAGTGAGCAGCTCTTCAGTAGTGCAGCAGTCATTGTGGGTATGAGCTCGTCAACCTGTCGGCATTTGTTATTTGTGTAGATTTTTGGTTTTTAAACTTTTCAAACAAAAACTGAATTTGAAGAATGGAATCTTTTTTAATCAATGCCACTAAAGAGCCACCTCACATCCTTTACGGCCGGGGTTGAGTGTGTGTGTGTGTGTGTGTGTGTGTGTGTGTGTGTGTGTGGGTGTGTGTGTGTGTGTGTGTGTGTGTGTGTGTGTGTGTGTGTGTGTGTGTGTGTGTGTGTGTGTGTGTGTGTGTGTGTGTGTGTGTGTGTGTGTGTGTGTGTGTGTGTGGTGTATGTGTGTGTGGGGTGTGTGTGGATGTGTGTGTGTGTGTGTGTATGTGTGTGTGTGTGTGTGTGTGTGTGTGCGCGCGTGTGTGTGGTGTATGTGTGTGTGGGTGTATGTGTGTGTGTGGGGGGTGTGTGTGGTTGTGTTTGTGTGTGTGTGTGTGTGTGTGTGTGTGTGTGAGTGTGCGTGTACCTTTTCGATGACCATGAGCTGTTGATCAGCCTCTAATCCCCTCCTTTGAGTGCAGAGCACACTACCGGGGATGTTTACCTTTAATAACACACACACTTACACACACACTTACACGCTTACACACACACACGCACACACACACTTACACACGCACACATGCACAGAAGGCAATCAGCACTCCAGAACTTGCCACTTCAACCAAGGCTCACAACAAAACATGTCCAGCTCCAGCCAGCACCTGAGGCGTGTGGATTAACCGGCCAAGACAGCCGCAGAGAGCAGCGCTGATACACACTCACTGTGTACTGCCACAGCGCTGATACACACTCACTGTGTACTGCCACAGCCCTGATACACACTCACTGTGTACTGCCACAGCCCGGATACACACTCACTGTGTACTGTCACAGCCCGGATACACACTCACTGTGTACTGCCACAGCCCGGATACACACTGAATGAGTCTCATTATAGACTCTACTGCTCCTCTACTGCTCCTCTACTGCTCCTCTTACTGCTCCTCTACTGCTCCTCTACTGCTCCTCTGCTGCTCCTCTACTGCTTCTCTGCTGCTCCTCTACTGCTCCTCTACTGCTTCTGTGCTGCTCCTCTACTGCTCCTCTACTGCTCCTCTACTGCTCCTCTACTGCTCCTCTACTGCTTCTCTGCTGCTCCTCTACTGCTCCTCTACTGCTCTCTTACTGCTCCTCTGCTGCTCCTCTACTGCTCCTCTACTGCTCCTCTACTGCTCCTCTACTGCTTCTCTACTGCTCCTCTACTGCTTCTCTGCTGCTCCTCTGCTGCTCCTCTACTGCTCCTCTACTGCTCCTCTACTGCTCCTCTACTGCTTCTCTGCTGCTCCTCTGCTGCTCCTCTACTGCTCCTCTACTGCTTCTCTACTGCTTCTGTACTGCTTCTGTGCTGCTTCTCTTCTGATCGTCACAGAAGCTCCAACTCTCATGCCACAAGTCCAAATGTGCATGAGGATATGAGATACAAACGTAGGAGTGGGACATACATTAGATATCCATTAGATGTACGGTAGATATAGATTAGATATACATTATATATATTAGCCATACATTAGATGTACACCAGATATACATTTCTTTACGATTGGTTGCACCGGTGCCACCCGTCCACGTTCAGCCCGGCGGCGTTGATGTACCGGCTGATCCTGAGTCTGATCCGGCCGTCCCACGCCGGCAGTCCGCTGGACATGTCGAGTTCATCTCCACGTGAATTATGCACAGTGATGCTCCTGGAAAAAGCACTTCAATAAAACATAAGGTAAAGGGCAGTCCGACGTCTGGTTATCCTGATCACAGGCCGTCTCCGCGTCACAGCGGACCAGCCCTGATCCGCTCCCTTGAGCTGTCCGTACATAAAGACGTTCACCGGAGAGGGAGTGCTCGGTGGGGCTGAAGATGCTTATCTTCAGCCCCGGGCCCCCCAGGGATCAGAACGTGTTCTGCGGCCCCTCAAGAGCACACAGGGGCCACAGGTGGACCCTCAGGGTCAGAACTGGACCGCCCTAATGCAGCCCGCAGTGGCCTCTACGTAAAACAAAGCCCCCCCCCCCCCCAAAAACCCTTTTAAATGCAGCATGATGTTAATGGCTCTGCAGATCTCCAGAGTCTGTCATGCTGGGTAACATGTCCACACCAGAGGATGTTATTCTGAAATGTATTTAACATGGCAACCTGTCCTGTTCATGTTGATTAAATGATGAACCGTTTGCATTAGCAGGAGAAGCTTTTTTGTATGCCTTCGTTTAAACGCTAAGGCGTCTCTTACTTTATCAAAGTCTATAAGGCATCTCTCCATCAATCCATCTTCCTATCTATCTTCCTATCTATCTTCCTATCTATCTATCTATCTATCTATCTATCTATCTATCTATCTATCTATCTATCTATCTATCTATCTATCTATCTATCTATCTATCTATCTATCTATCTATCTATCTATCTATCTATCTATCTATTTATCTATCTATCTATCTATCTGTCTATCTATCTATCTATCTGTCTGTCTGTCTGTCTGTCTGTCTGTCTGTCTGTCTGTCTGTCTGTCTGTCTGTCTGTCTGTCTGTCTGTCTGTCTGTCTGTCTGTCTGTCTGTCTGTCTGTCTGTCTGTCTGTCTGTCTGTCTGTCTGTCTGTCTGTCTGTCTGTCTGTCTGTCTGTCTGTCTGTCTGTCTGTCTGTCTGTCTGTCTGTCTGTCTGTCTGTCTGTCCGTCCGTCCGTCCGTCCGTCCGTCCGTCCGTCCGTCCGTCCGTCCGTCCGTCCGTCCGTCCGTCCGTCCGTCCGTCCGTCCGTCCGTCCGTCCGTCCGTCCGTCCGTCCGTCCGTCCGTCCGTCCGTCCGTCCGTCCGTCCGTCCGTCCGTCCGTCCGTCCGTCCGTCCGTCCGTCCGTCCGTCCGTCCGTCCGTCCGTCCGTCCGTCCGTCCGTCCGTCCGTCTATCTATCTATCCATCTATCTTTCTATAGATCTATCTCGACACACCCCTTCCTCCGTTGTTTGCTGATGTTGAACCGGAGCACTCATCCTGGTCCAAAGACCACTGGAGCGTCATGGCAACAGAGCGTTTGCCCTGCGGAGGGCTGCCAGTCTTACATATGTCATCACATTTCTGGGATTGCCACAAATGTCCTTTTTTCAATTTCCACCCTGACAATCGTGGTGGAAGCCGACTGCATCTAATCACGAGGCATTAACAAATGTTTGTGCTTATGCCGCTTCCCCCTGGAGGGCCAAATCATATGGAAATTGATAATTATTCTGTACTGCGATTTTGTTTCTAGGGACCATGGATTTATTGAAGATTTATTCTCAGAAGGATGCGCAACAATTTGCCTAATATTGTTTTGTTTCCCATTCTGTGATAATTCCATTAATCGAGCTGGCAAGCAGCTTTATGGGTCTATGACATTGAGATATTGCCCTATTAGATGTTTGATGCTGGAATATTTCAATATTACAATGATTAAAGTCTCTCTCCGTCGTTGCTATGGAACTCTGTCTCTGGTTCAACAAGCACATCCCCCAGTTTCATTAAATAACGCTAGTATTATGGTATGGTAGCCTTGTCCCCCAACCGTTGTTACGTAAACTCTCACAGGGTCCTAAGCTTCACCCTATTGGCAGGGGAGCAACCTGGTTCTACTATGGTAGAAGTGTTTAACAACCTCTTCCATGCTCAGGACCATGAGAACCCCATATACCTTACTAGTCACCATAAGACCATAGGATTAGTTTCTTTACATGCATGTTCATCTTCTAAAGTTCAACCGGTTGATGGCGCCCCTTCTGGAGCACTGCAGCGCTGACTCCTTTCCAAGCTAGCTTTGTTACCTTTTTAGCTTCCACATTGTTAGGTTCATCTTCATCGATCCGTTAAACCAAACTGTCCAGAGGAATAAATCGTTCCTCCGACTTGAAAAACTTGTGGCCAACCAAAACAAACATCAACGCTTCGAAGCACGTTCCATCTCCTTACATCGCACCTCCACAGACTACCGGTCGCCACGACAACGGCGCACCTTCCTTCAGGTCGCCACGACAACCGTGCACCTTCCTTCAGGTCTAGATCAAACTCATCTGAGATTACAGGCAGCCGTTCGATAGTCAGAACATTACGTCTTCTGTTCTTTCCTAACCCTTCACTTGACCTCATGAGGCCAAGGAAATACGGGAAGGAGATACGTGTAATGAATAAATGATTTCACCAAAATGCAAAAATCCCAAGGGCACACACCCACCCATACTCATCACAGTGAAACATATATTTTACGTGATGACAATCCCGTACATTTCTCCCTCGCAAGCTTCATTTCAGAGCTCATTTTCTCCTCCTGCAGATCATTGACTTTTCCTTAAACTCACATTGTTCCTGAACATTTTCCCCTGCGTGATCACAGAGGCTGGTGTGTGTCTGCCAACTAACACAACCCTGGAGTGCCACGCCGCGCGCACAACTCTGAGGGATCCCCTGTCCAGAGAACTGAAAGATGAGCCTGTCATCCAAGATTCATGAATTTTCATTTAAAGTAGCATTGATTAATACGGGCTATTAAGGCTTGCTCAGGCGGCTCCCTAGTTACGTTAACATAACTGTTATGTTAACTACAAGAGGGGTCCCTCCTGAACAGAGCCTTAGTGACGTCATGTTAACATGACCGTTATGTTACAATGACCGTTATATTAACATGACCGTTATGTTAACATGACGGTCATGTTAACATGACGTCACCGAAAGATCCTCTGTTTCTTCAGTGCAAACACCCACACTCGCACGTTCGCACACAAACACGTATTCACCGCACACACAGACACACAGCGACTAATCGACTTAACCGAAGCCCTACATGGGGTCTTTAGGAGCCCGGGACAATGTGTAGATTAGCGTTGTCTTCAGACACAGTACAGTAATCGCTAAGCTCCGCCGCGAGGAGACCAGAGCCTCTGTGCAGTCTCTCTCTCTCTCTCTCTCTCTCTCTCTCTCTCTCTCTCTCTCTCTCTCTCTCTCTCTCTCTCTCTCTCTCTCTCTCTCTCTCTCTCTCACTCACTCTCTCTTAAATTTGGGATACACACACACACACACACACACACACACACACACACACACACACACACACACACACACACACACACACACACACACACACGCACACACACACACACACACACACACACACACACACAAACACACACACACACCTACACACAACTACTCATTTATACACACACAAACATACACAAACACACACACACAAACACATGCAGGCATGCACGTGATTGTAGTTAACTGAAATTCTAACTGAAATCAACCAAAACTGATTGAAAAAGCAAACCAATAACATAAAAACAACTGAAACTGCAAAAACAAACTAAAACTAGATGGAAACCCAGAACCCAAAAACAAAATAGAAATACTATGGAAGGTAAATATCAACAATTTACTTTTCTTTCATTTTCCACCAGTTTTTTTTCTCATTCCCCAGTGATTTATTTGCAAATAGATGCCAGTGTTTGCAATGTTTCAGAATGAATGCTGTGGTGATAGCGGCAAACAAGAACAAAAATACTTCCTCAAGCTCAACCACAGGTTTCTGAGTTATTTTACGCCCTTATTCCTCGTCAAGCATTAATGGTTTTATTTATCTGAGTGTAAAACAGGATGGTTTGTTGGCTGTTTTCAGTTTTTCTCGTTGTCCTATAAGCGTTGTTAATACTGGGGTCATCATCATAATCTCTATTGTAGCTGTTAGCAGCAGGAAGAATGCTGGAACATACAATAATACAATGCAGGAGTTATTCATTTTTTTCAGAAACTTGTGGGGCTATACCTTGACCAAACCCTCGTTGGGTTTCTGCTTGGATCAATCCTTCGAAGTCAAATGGAGGTATTTGTTCCTTTACGCTTAACATTGGGCCCTAGACAGACGGACAGACAGAGGAAGGTCTCCCTGGCTGTGACAGGAATGTGAACCCTGGATTCTTTAGTCGATCGCGATCTCACATGATCATCCCCCCAAGGTAGCCAGCAGGTATCATATCGATCACTGTTTAACCTTCTCAACACACTGGATGCATATCATCGAAATGCATGGGCAAGCTATCAATTAAAATGTAAATTAAATAAGAGCCAAATGTTATTACATGTCTCCTGTCAGCTGTCACCTGTCAGCTGTCACATCTTACGGACACAATCCCAAAAATGTTTGAGCAGGGAGGAACTCTAGGAGACGAACGCTTACGTCCCGAAAACCTCAATCATTTCTCAGACTATTATGAGGCGGTAACTTGTACCATAACATACCCATACCTCTATATATTACATCTCTCTCTCTCTCTCTCTCTCTCTCTCTCTCTCTCTCTCTCTCTCTCTCTCTCTCTCTCTCTCTCTCTCTCTCTCTCTCTCTCGTGTTTAACGAGCAATCTGTCTTCAAGTGGGCAAACTATTAGAGACATGATCCATTTACTTTTATGGCGCTGTGATGGAGTGTGTCATTTTGCTCCTGGTTCAGCTGCGATCGCACGACTTCATCGGTGACACATAAAGCTGGCAGTCATTAACGCCACCTCATCCATAATGCTGAGGGGGAATCTGCTTGAGGAGCAGCGATTTCACGTAAAGAGATTAAAAAATATGATCTCTAACAAGGGCCTCTGCGGCCCAAGGGCCCAATAAAGGGAGAAAGACGTTTTGGGCACCCAGATGTGAATGTTATTGTCGTGGAGAAAAGATCATATCATGAAAAACGCTACACTTATACGCTGTCATAGCAAAGCGCATTACACGTTTTAGGGTGTTTTGAAAGTGTTATCGCGCCCCATTGACACGGCGTCTATTTGAAGTGCCACTTGGTTATGTGAGTTTGTGTCGTGCTCAACGGAGATATCTGTCTGCATCACACAGTGGGCGATCTCATTTAAGAGCAGATGGGTTTTTCTCTGCGATGTTATGTGACATTCGAAAATAATATTCAGCACGTCTGAATGACTCTCCACCTCGGCGACTTATCAGTCCGGAATAATAAGCTCTGGAAGTCGTCCGCAAAGTAGGATTTATTCTTATCCTTCGTGACGAATAACCAGCATTGCTAAAGAGAATGATTATACTGAGGTAACATGGGTGTAGAATAGGTCTGATAAGTACGATGCTGGCTTATCACGGTCCTTTAACCAAACATTCCTCTCTCTTCTAGAGGAGCAGAAACAAGTTAATGTCCCGTCAGAGCTATGGACAGGGCGTGGTCCAAGAAAACTCTTCTGTAACAGGAACCAAGAAAGTACTTATGTTTTAAAATGTACCATTAATGTGTTACGTTGATTTCTTCTGCTTGTTCAGATTTAATTCTTTGTATCCCAGCAACCACAGCAGAAATAGAAAGACTTTGAACAGGATGTTTGCCACAGTTTAGGACATAGCTTTCAATCAATTATACAAGTCAAAATAAATGGCCACATGTTGTTAACTATCTAAAATTACACCCTTGGTAAAATGTTTTTTATTCTCTCTCTCACTGCAGAAAGCCATGGTCTGATTGTCAAATCTAATTCCTGCTTTGGCAGGTCGTAATTAGCAGTTGAGTCGGAGCAGAACAGAATGATGAGGGTTAGAGGAAACTAGAGTGCTCTTTGTAATTTATGCTTCTTTGGAAAATCCAAAGCGAAATAAAAATTCAACTGCACAGATTTGATTGTGATATAAATGAAAATTGGCCATTTTGTTTCTCAGTCCCAGTGTAGTCTATGATTGAACCTTGACACCAACCAGTGTGATAATTAAGAAAAACTATTTAAGATCTTTAATGAACTCACGACAAGAATCGCCACAACCCGACCCTCCATCTCTCCCAATGCAGAGCAGCCGTTCTTGGTTCCGCTTTGCGCTTCACTGCTCATCAACACAAAGACTTAAAGGTACGGTTTGTCTCGTTGACGCAAAGCCTTTAAAATGGCTACGCATTAATTAAAATATTGGAGAAAGTTGTTGGAGAGGGTTGCCAGGCTGAGGACCCTGAACTCACTCAGGTTGCCAGGTTTAGGACCCTGAACTCACTCAGGTTGCCAGGTTTAGGACCCTGAATTCACTCGGGTTGCCAGGTTTAGGACCCTGAACTCACTCAGGTTGCCAGGTTTAGGACCCTGAACTCACTCAGGTTGCCAGGTTTAGGACCCTGAATTCACTCAGGTTGCCAGGTTTAGGACCCTGAACTCACTCAGGTTGCCAGGTTTAGGACCCTGAACTCACTCAGGTTGCCAGGTTTAGGACCCTGAACTCACTCAGGTTGCCAGGTTTAGGACCCTGAACTCACTCAGGTTGCCAGGTTTAGGACCCTGAATTCACGGAGGATGAGCGGAGAGCCGCATCATATTTTGAGACGGGTGCAAATTTTATTTTGAGGCGATTCAATTATCAGTGAAGATGAGTCCTACATTGTAGGTTGATTAACTAAGGTATATACATTTGCCATTTATTCATTGTTTGCAAAGTTTTACTCCAGTAGCCTCCGTCTTGAAATCCTCCAGGGATCTGAGCGGTCTTCATCTTTCAAATGTTGCCGTGTTTCAGTGTGCCGCATGGTTTGCGTAGGTGTGTCAGTGTGTGTGTGTGTGTGTCTGTGCGCACAGTTCAATGGCAGGATTGTTTGACGGGTCAGCGGACAGTACCGCCTCCGGCCCACCAGGTGCAGCAGGACCTCAAGGCTGCTGCACCGCCCATAAACCCACATGGAAGTACTTAGGTTACACTGCAGAACTACATGTAAATGACAATATTTACTACATCTGTACGTCCCACTGCCCACATGGTAGGCTACGTGTCTTAAAGGGTTCAGCAGCTAGGAGAATGTTAGTGGTAAACATGAAGGTGGTATATATAGTATATAGAGTGACACTTTACATTATACGCAGGCCCTCCCTACATCTTGCTCTGGGTGAACATCAAGCAGTGAAGAGTGTTGACTGCAGGGTGACGATTCCCCTTTAAGGGGAGATGGCAGAGTGGCAGTCACCTGCCAACCCCCCCCCCCCTCCCCCCCTCCCCCCCCCCCCCTCAGCCTGCATGCAGCAGATATTGCACACTTTGACTGCTTCTGTCTGGACTCCATAGATAATTGTGTTTGTAGCCACGAGTCTCAATGTTGATGTGTGGGTATGTGTGTGTGTGTGTGCACGTCTGTTGTGGGCTTTCACCGATATTAGAAAAACTAATTAAAAGCTTTGACCACTGATCAAACATCTCTTTCATAGACACCCCTTCGGACCTGTTTAAATATAAATAATTGATTGTTAGAAAGACACATATTTGGCATGTTTGTTGGGGAAAAACATTTCCAATGATATTCATAGAAGATAGAAGATGTTATGTTCTATTCACATGTTTTGAACACTATCACTGGATTGAATGGGCATTATCAGTCGTTAACTTTTCAAATGCAGCCGGTAGTTCTTGCTATTGCCAGTATGCAGTGCTTCAGGAAATGCTTATGCTTGATATTCTAGACTGATTAACGTCATTTATTTAATTTAATTTGCATTGCATTGCACTTAACTGGCGCAACCTTTGAATCATGTCTGTACCTTCATATTAAACGTCTATTGTCCGTCTACATATTCCTTCTCCCCTGAAATCTAAACTCTGAACTCCAGCCAGGGCTAAATGAAATCAGTCCAACGAGATTCTGACCCTCTGCCCCCGGCTGTAAATAAATTGCTTGTTAGGGCTGTATACTTTAGTCACTAGAAAATAAAAAGTTAAGTGTAATTTAGTCATTTAAATAGCACTTTGAATCCTTGAATAGTCAACTTTTTTTATTTGGCATAATTTGTAGTCTTGAAGTTTTGCAGTGATTCTGCTTTAAAAAAATGTAATTTGTAAAGCTTATTTTTCTCTTGAACTGTATTTTAATTTGATTGATTTTATGAAAATTATTGGGTGAACCTGGTTTTTAAACTGATTCCCAATAGGGCCTTTGTTTCTTTGAGTTTTTACATGATATATTTGCAGTTCGATAATGATCTTTGTTTCACCTTGCCTCAGGTTATTGGCTACTTTGAGTTAGCCAATAGTTAGTTTGTAACTCACAGATGTTATCAGGTCGTTTGGTCTGGAAGCGTAACTCTGTCGGTGTGACTACCTCTACTTGGTCATTTATCCCATTCATTAGGTTGGTTTGTAATTTATGTGTTAAAAACACAAATTTATGTGTCGTTTCTCATTTATTCTATTTTAAAATAATGATATTCCCCCATCGTCAGAAATAAGTGGTAAGAGAAGAAACCATAAATACCCACTCCAGAGTCCCACTCCAGAGTCCATCGCTGCTTCAAATCCGTTTCCACTCTGGTCCACACTGCCTGCTCTCTCTCTCTCTCTCTCTCTCTCTCTCTCTCTCTCTCTCTCTCTCTCTCTCTCCCCCTCTCGCTCTCTCTCTCTCCCCCTCTCGCTCTCTCTCTGTCTCTGTCTCTCTCTCTTTGTCTCTCTGTCTCTCTCTGTCTCTCTCTCTCTCTGTCTCTCTGTCTCTCTCTGTCTCTCTCTCTCTCTCTCTCTCTCTCTCTCTCTCTCTCTCTCTCTCTCTCTCTCTCTCTGTCTCTCTCTCTCTCTCTCTCTCTCTCTCTCTCTCTCTCTCTCTCTCTCTCTCCCCCTCTCTCTCTCTCTCTTTCGCTCTCTTCTGTTTCTGGAGTGACCTCGTTTCCCGACTTGCTCCTGTCGTCCAGTCAAGGTGTGAAGACGCCAGGCGTCGGGGTTGAGAGAGCGGGTTTAAACCAGTCAGCGCTGGCTGGCTGTTTGTGGTGGTCAGCTTTGGAGCTCACCAAACAGACCAGCAAACCTGTTTGGTTAGTTGGGTTAGCGGAGTTGGTGGTGGAGGTGTAGGTGGAGGTGGTGGAGATGTAGGTGGAGGTGCTGGAGGAGATGGAGGTGGAGGTGGAGGTGGAACACGAGCTGGCGCCACCAATAGAGACGGTCGGGGTTTCTTCTGGCTACACCACCCAGGACAACGCGTCGAGCGTGTATACAGGCGTCCACTAACAGGTAGTCAGGGTAACCGGAGGATCCTGAATGAAGCCATCGCTGTTAAAGCCATCGCTGTGTCGTTTAAATGATTATCCCCCAAAAACCTCTTTCTCACGCCACCCGGCCAGCCAGGCTACGTGGGTTCACTTCTCTACGTTTATCAGCCCTTGATAGTGGACAGAACTCTAGTACTGAGATTGACTAGGATAAAGTCTCACCCCTTCCCAACTTGTCTTTAAAACCTCAATCCCCCCCGTTTCCCGCTCTGCACCAGACTCCCGACAGCAGTTCTCTTGCTCGGCCGTCTCCTGGACTAAAGAGCTCGACTCCTCCAGTCTGCAGAGCTCCTTCCACTCAGGACTCAAGACTCAGGCAGATTCAGCGGGCTGCCATCAGCCAACCGAGCCGTCGGCAATCAGCAGCCTCCTTTGCGTTGAGAGGCTGCTGACGGAAAACACGCTGACGCACAGCCTTGTGAAGACTAAGGCACAAATGTCAGCCTGCAACACATAATGCCCACGCCCATTGCTACCGAATGAATTGTAATGCAACAAGAGTTGTTTCTCACCTGGAGTGGCCCGTTCATTAAAGGATTCAGAGCGTTGACCGGCATTGAGAGTCTAAACTGGGCTGCATTCATTCTCTTAGATCGTCTTTGAGAATGAAACAAATGCTGTTTGTTTACAGACACTTCCCCATTTCAGCAAATAAAACATACTCATGCACACTCACACTCACACTCACACACTCAACTACACACACACACACACACACACACACGTGATGCTGCGGTGTGGCTCAGCGCTCTCTCGCCCCGGAGCTGGTCCTCATTATCGTCCGTCTTTGGTCTGATTCTCCACCTCGTGGTTCACTGAGCCGTCGCAGCGTTCCTCGCCCGGTGTCCTCTCTCTGCTCCCCCCCTGCGGTGCTCGTTTGAACCCCCCTGAACACACAGGCTAGGACGGGGTCCCCGAAGCCCTATCAGGAACAGGACCAGGTAGATATGGTCTGGTTCCAATCGCTCCAATCGGTTTGATTGTTTTGTCTTCAGCCCGCGACGTCGTTAGCCTCGGCCTCAATTAGCATCACAGCGGCGGCCTGTGTTAGCATGAAGTCACTGGTTTTAATGGTATCTGATCTCAGCATTGGGTCGGGGGGGGTTCACCTGGGCCGTGGTCCTTGTGGTGTTGGGCTACTCCTCTTTACACCTCATTATTTATATTATGGATATATATAGATATATTATACAGTATACATACTGGTAGTGAGACCAGGATCAGGTTGTGGAGAAAAAAGAAAAAAGATTACTTCTGAAAGGAATAAGTTAACTTCATTATACGTAGTCTTTACCCAGGGGGCACCTTGGTAATCGTGCATTTCCCAATACTGATAATTGATTGATGACTCTTTGATAAGTAAGTAATAAGATACCATTTTCTAATACCATACAGACACGCACACACACACACACACGAGCACACACACATGCACACGCAAGCACATGCACACTCACACGCACACAGACACACACACACACACACTCACAAACACATACACACACATACACATACGTACATACTGACCGACACACACAAGCACAAACACACACACATACACACACACACAAACACACTCACACACACACACACACACACACACACACACACACACACACACACACACACACACACACACACACACACACACACACACACACACACACACACACACACACACACACACACACACACACACACACACACACACACACAGAGTGCACCTGTAAGCCTAATGAAAAGCAAATGTAAACACCCAGCCATAATTAGCAGACAGACCAGCGCTGCACAGATTAGTTTGAGTCTCTTAAGCCAGTAGCAGACATCGGCGAATTAGAGAAAACCTTGGATTATGAGCAAAGTCAAAAGCAAACATTTGACCTGTGCGACTGCATTGAAACACAGTAACACACAATGTATTCCGACAGACTGGATTCATGACAATCCTAACACACACCCACAGTGCAGTCACACAAACACAGCAAATAACAACACATACATTGATGCAGGAATGGGTTGCTGTTCGGAGTGTCGATCGCTCCTCAACTCTGCTTAATACATCCTTAGGCGACTTCGCTTTATCGACCAAACACATACTCCAGGCTTAAGGATTGGTCCACCTTTTATACATTTATGTATATTGTATATAAATGTCTCCCCTAACATGAACTAACACTTACACACTCATTGGTCTTGTGTCGCCTGCCTCAGTGAGGCGACACTAGACCAGGAGGTAGAGCGAGTTCGCTAGTTCGATCCCGGCTATGTTTAGGTGTCCATGAGCAAGGCACCTCACCCTAACTGTTCCCTGCAAGCTGGCTGTGTCCTTTCATCGTCGACGCTGCTGTCGTTGTGTGAATGTGTGCATGAATGGGTGAATGTTAGGCCATAAATAAAGCGCTTTGGGTTTCGAGCTTCTATGATGTGAGTGTGATTCTGTGCAAATGATGACGGAGAAATGAATGAATGAATGAATGAATGAATGAATGAATGAATGATTCCTTGAACCTCCTTTGCTAGGGGATACATCTGGTCACATGGTTAATGCGGGTTAATGGCACAGGACTAATGACTCCTCTTGTGAGCAGGTGAGCGGGAAGACTTTATTTACGATCATTATGTAGGATTTAGGTCAAAGCCATCTGAGCTGAGGAATTGATTAAAAGGCGTTTTTGAGCTGTTATTATCAGTTACTCCGTTGGTGCGTGGGCGTGTGTGTGTGTGTGTGTGTGTGTGTGTGTGTGTGTGTGTGTGTGTGTGTGTGTGTGTGTGTGTGTGTGTGTGTGTGTGTGTGTGTGTGTGTGTGTGTGTGTGTGTGTGTGTGTGCATGTGTGTGTGTGCGCTACAAACGCAGGCATATGTAGGGATACTAACAGAATACCCCCTCCCCCCCCCCCCCCCCCCTTGGACCCTGATGACCTGACCTTCTGAAGCTGAACGGCGAGAAGCCCCTCCATGGGGGGGTCGTCAGAGAGACCCCCCGGGATGGGGTCACTGAGAGAGAGTGGGAGGGGAGAGGGAGGGGGGAAGTGGGAGAGAGGGAGAGCGGAAGATAGAGAGAGAGAGGAATAAAGAAGGAGAGAGAGAAAGGGAAGGAATAAAAAAATACACAGCGGGTGAGAGGGAGGGGTAAGGAAGGAAAGCGAGAGGGGGAGTGTGGGGGTCTTTCTCCTAACCCATACAACAAGCAGATGGGAGATCCATAATACCCCCCCCCCCCCCTTGCTGTTTTATTCAGACTCAAAGGAAATCAAATCACAGAGAGGCTGCGTGTGCGAGTGTGTGTGTGTGTGTGTGTGTGTTTAAGCACGCTTTTGTGTTTGTGTGTGTGTGTGTGCGTGTGTGTGTGTGTGTGTGTGTGTGTGTGTGTGTGTGTGTGTGTGTGTGTGTGTGTGTGTGTGTGTGTGTGTGTGCACGTGCTTGTGAGCACATGTGCGTGTATGTGTGTGTGCATACGCTTGTGTGTGCTTGTTCACCAAGAGAGAACATGATGGACAGGTTGACTGGACCAATCCGATGGGACTGGGAGGAGGGATTTACGGGGAGGATGAGGAGGGAGCAACAGAGGCGTTATAGGGCCCTGCCCAGGGATACATAACAACAGAGGCGTTATAGGGCCCTGCCCAGGGATACATAACAACAGAGGCGTTATAGGGCCCTGCCCAGGGATACATACCAACAGAGGCGTTATAGGGCCCTGCCCAGGGATACATAACAACAGAGGCTTTATAGGGCCCTGCCCAGGGATACATAACAACAGAGGCGTTATAGGGCCCTGCCCAGGGATACA
>NC_079434.1:15929548-15941039 GCF_026213295.1 Gadus chalcogrammus | reverse complement strand
GTAGAACTTGAACCAGTCGCTGCGGTGATTAGAACGAAGGACTCTCTCTCTCTCATCCACCTAGTCATTGAGAACCAATTTGTTGGAGGAAATATTTGACATTAAATTCACACAACAGTGTTATGTTTTAAAATCACTTCATAGTGATCGATCTCAGTTGGATTTGAACCCAGGATCTCAGAGCTTTTCACAAGAGCTCCATCCACTGTAACACAGAGCCAGCCACTAACATGACCGCTAGTAGTTATTAACGTTATATTTTCACACAACGACTTCATGTTTTAAAAACAGCCAAAGTAAGAAGGACTTGAACCCGGGTCTCCTGTACTCAGTTTTAAAGTCAAAGACTTCCGTTTCATCCTCTCTATTCTCTCTATTTTTCCCTCTGATATCAACCACTCTGCTACGACCCCCAGTATGTAACATAAGATGGGTCCTACTGCGGTCTACATTCTGAAGCACACAGGCCAGGGTGCTTTATGAACACAGATCCAGTTGTGTGTGTCTTATTTATATTTATTATGTATTTGATTTAAAATTATTCTATTTTATCATATTTTCTGACTAATTCTCAACTTGTTCTGATTAATGATAATTATAAACCATTACTGGTTTTGCACCATGAAAGGGGGCACACCCCTTTGTTTGCAGCTGCTTTCATATTATTCATTATGTCAGAAGTCACTGTAAGAAGGTGATCATTTATTATTAGCTGATATGAAACAACAGAGACACAACAAGAGATCCAATACTAACGCTGGGATTTTTTTTAATTCAAAATCTGTACATTTCATAAGCTTTCTACAGTGTAATAGGTCACAAGTATAATGATTATTGGAAAAAAATAAAACCCTCAAGAGAAATATGAGCATAGGTTAAGTATAAAAAAGCAAGAGGATGCTATAATCATCACAACACAAAAGGTTTTGTCTAAAGGTGAAGAAAACACACATGAGTCTGGGAGACGTATAAACACATTTGGAAACCAAGTTGGTGGAGGTTAATGTGTTTGAAACACTATATCAACATGAATAAGTCAAATTTAGTTTGGAACTTAATAACAAACTACAGATGAATATCAACACTCTCCACACAAGAATGAATGAAAGAAAATGAACAATTCTATGAAATATACTTCTTGTAAAATAACATGGAGTAGATATAATCAGTGGTAGTTATATCAGAATAAAATAATATTCAAGATGTTTCCGTACATATTTTTTCCTTCAGACACTCACACACATACAGTGCACAGTCATAACAAGACAGTAGTAATTTACAACATGACCAAAAGGATATATCTAAATATTTCCAACGTGTACATTTTTTACAGTTGTTTTCAGTAGAATATCTTAGAATATTATTTCAGCTCTTACAATGCACTTAGAGCGTATATACGTGATGGATCCTGAATACCCGGCAGCATTGTTCTTTAAAGCACGAGCCGCACTGGCGGACACTTCATAGCGATGATAGGAGCCGTACCTTGATTTAAAGTGCTTCATGTTCCTGCCTCAAGTCTCCACTCTCTTTCTTATCTTTTATTTAAGTGCTTCAGTGATTACTATAAAAATAGAAAATTTAGGGCCGACAGAATGAGACTTTGTACACAAAGTTACTCTCTGAACCAATGGGGAAAGCAAAGTCGCGCATGTTATTGCTACTAAAGAAAAGGACTTCACAACCGTTGGCACTTTGAATCGTTCAGGGAAACACAAGCCGCTTAGAACTCTTAACCCATCAACCAAACCAGAATCGAGTTCAACAGCACCTCGGCTTCAACCTTCAGGTGTGCCTCGTTTACGCACGACATATGCTGTGATCCTCCGAAGCAAACGACTAGCTTGACATTTCCGAACGTTGCGTTTGTAATGCGGTGAAGGGGAGCTGAAACAGTTGCAGATCAGAATGGAGCCGATTGCTGCACAAGTGAGATCTCTCTATATAGAATTATTCCTTTTCACCAAGTTTCATAGCATTATCAAGAAGCGCAGACTCAGCCATGGAACGTCACTGGAAAAGCCTCCCCAGTGTTATCCCAGCCCTCCGGAATCTGCGGCTGGTGTCAAATAAGATGATGTCAGCGCAGACGCTGGAGAAGGTGGTCTGAACATCTACATCTGTGTGACCACGCCCCTCTGGGGTAAGCGTGATGAGGTACACCAAGCTTTCTATCACTCTGATTGATTTCGTAATCAACGATGAGGAGCTCGAGTCTCCCCCACTGGTCGGCAGAAAGCAGAAGCTCTGCAGGGGCGGTTAAAGCGCAGCAGAAGCAGAGAGGAACATAGTGCTGTGGTCTGAGGAAATCAGGTTCAATAAGCCACCTTGAGGTCGTCGTAAACCAGGTCTGATAGGGCTTTGGTTGAATCAAAGAGATGATCAAATGTAAATAGATACATGGCTTTCTTTTTTCGCTGTAAATGGTCTAAGGAACAGAGAGTTCCCTACCAGTGTCAATGTGAATCTGTTGCAAAAACATGAAACAAGTCAACTACACTAGAACAGGGTTGAACCTGTTGTAACACCGTTAGGTAACAGAAACAGATGAGACAGTAGACGTCTAGCTATAAACTACATCAGATTAATATATACCCACAAGCACACAAACCAAAAATCTCAGTGTTGGCCTGTGAGTCCAACAGCAACTCTTATGTTGCATATAACTGTCATATAATCCTGTATATCCTTTTTTAATGTCCACGATAAAGACAACGCAGGAAAGACCTCTTTGCTACGTTTTTCAAATCTAATTCACATCTGTGCTGTTTGCAACAATAAAGCACAAATACACAATGCACACGCACGTGTACGCACTCACACACACACACCCACGGCACATGCGCACACAAACACACACACTCACACACAGGGGAGGTAGAAAGGGGGGAAACAGGAACCTGTGATTGTCTGGTGACACTCGCAACCCTGTTTGGTCTCGTTGGACCGCATGGAAACATCGACCCACGGCCCAGATCCAGGTGGAACCCGGGTTCCCCCGGGTTCTGCCGTCTGGAGATGTGAACAGTTTATAACGCCACATGGAAAGACTACAAACTCCGCCGTTTGTCAAACAAATCAAAGATGTACAAAAAGGTTTCAAATGCATTAAGTGTCCCATTCTGCTTTTCAAATGTCCCCAAAATGCAAGAGAGGATAAATATATTTGACCAAAAAGTATTATACACAAATTACATTTGAACAGCTCCACTCGTTGACTCCGATTATCTCCTCCTCTGGCCCCTCGCTCAGAAACTCACGGCTGACTGACAGTGAGGAACCCCTTCTGATCGGTGGGAAAGCTCTTGACTTCTGATCCACCTTCTTGGCTCCTCAAGTCTACTTACAATGTGGAGAAGGTCAACGTGGAGAAGGTCACTAGTATAGATGATATACATGCATACATACATACATGCATACATACATACATACATACATACATACATACATACATACATACATACATACGTACATACATACATACATACATACATACATACGTACATACATACATACATACATACATACATACATACATACATATCTATATATAGATAGATGTAAATATAGATATACCGTATGTATACACATGTGAATGCAAAGCTGAGCCACAGAGAGGTATGGTGGACGGTGGGTGGTCTGGCGCTGCACTGGATGGTGAATGGTGGAGGTCTGGTTGGACAGCACTGTGGCCTAATGCTAACGGGACTGGATGTTGAACAGTGGGTCTGCACTGTGGCCTAATGCTAACGGGACTGGAGGGTGAACAGTGGGGCTGGACTGGGAGCTAATGCTAACGAGACTGGATGGTGAACAGTGGGTCTTCAATGTAAGCTAATGCTAACGAGACTGGATGGTGAACAGTGGGTCTTCAATGTAAGCTAATGCTAACGGAACTGGATGGTGAACAGTTGGTCTTCAATGCAAGCTAATGCTCACGGAACTGGATGGTGAACTGGGGGTCTGGAATGTGAGCTAATGCTAACGGGACTGGATGGTGAACAGTGGATTTGTAAGCTAATGCTAACGGGACTGGAGGGTGAACAGTGGGTCTGCACTGGGAGCTAATGCTAACGGGACTGGAGGGTGAACAGTGGATCTGCACTGGGAGCTAACGCTAGCGAGACTGGATGGTGAACAGTGGATCTGCACTGGCAGCTAATGCTAACGACACTGGATGGTGAACAGCGGGTCTAAACTAGGAGCTAATGCTAACGGGACTGGATGGTGAACAGTGGATCAGTAAGCTAATGCTAACGGGACTGGATGGTGAACAGGCTGGAGGCCCAGTGGGTTTCCCGGACAGCCGACTCAACGTCATGTGACCTCAGCGAAGGCGATGTGGTTCTGTGGAAGGAAGAAGACCAGAGTCAAAGTGAGAGGATGAAGAGGAGGAAGAGGATGAAGTGGATGCAGAACCAATCGAGAAACAGCAGTCTTTTATCGGCATACACCCTCCTAAGCACACACGCAATTACATACTCTAACTAACGAAACGATACACTCAGCCACATAACGTGACGATGCTGCCGTTTAAACGGTTACAAAACACCCATCACACGACACAAAAGAATCGCTCAGGGCCGAATCCAACGTTTCAGGGAGTAAAACAAATGAATTGCTTTGGTTAATTAACAATTTAGATCATCTCCAGACATTCAATACGCTTTGAGGGGGTTTACCGAATAAAAGAGGCAAGTGGGGCTTCTTTTTAAGATGGCGACTAAAGAAGAAGATGAAGAAGCAGAGAGAGGAAGGAGCTCGGAGGGTCGTGGGTTGACCATGTTTAGCCCGTCATGCGGAGGAGGTGAAACATGTCAGGGCAGAAGGCCCGTCTGGCCCTGAGTGCCACTGAACAAGAACCGCGCACAAACCTGGCCACACATTCAACCGATCCCTCCCCGGGTTAGATTCAGTGTTTAGTAATACGGCTACACCATGCGCCCCCGGGCAAGCAGATCCCTTCTTCAGACGCGGATGTTGGAGACAAAGTGTGAGGATCTTAAATTGTACCAAATGAGGTTCAGGTCTCACCTCCAGACCCCGGTCGCTCTACATCTCATCACTACTTTGCATTGAAGGTGTGTGTTTGATTTGTGAGACGTGTACGCACAGGGCAGCCCTAGCGGTGTGGTCACGTGACGGTGCCTGGCTGTGTGGCTAACGTGCTAGCATGCACAGGCCTTAAAGGGGCGGTGTGGCGGGGACAGCCGGGGGGCAGGCAGGGGGTCCGGCTGTAGCTCTGACCGCTACAGTACCTTGGAAGTCGGCCTCCATTGTCATAAAGCCCTTGTCGGCGTTCCAGATCTGAAAGCACACCACACCCGTTCAGGTGGCTGTCGGACTATCGTCTCTCCTCAACAAGAGAGCGAGTCACACCGGATACATTACAGCTCATGAGGAGCCATTAGCATCGTCTGGGAAACTTTTGTCATGAGCGGAGGGTGTGTTGTTGGGGACGTCAGTGTTAACTTCATCAACAGTCCAAATTAACTGATTATGGACCATTTTAGTTTGATAAATGTATTATATTAAGGTATAAAGAGAGTTGAATGTGTTTGGATGTTGGCTTGGTTAGAGTGTACGTGCTATTCCCCATGAATATAAATGAACAGCAATGATGAGAACACTATGAGAATAATAGAGGTATTGGAGTTCCTGGAATGTAACCTGAAGTAGTTCATTCAGTTCCTGCATATCCAACCTTTATGAACATTATATTAATCTGACGATGCAGTTACACCTCCCCTACTCTGTGTCCTGTCTTGGTGAAGCTAGAGACACACTGATACTGAGGACCATGTCTACCCCTTCCCGTTCTGCTCCTTTGCTCATCCAATTCAAAATGCTTGATTGCAAATCAGGAAGAGGACTTTTTATTACAAAACCATTACATTCTCATTGCCTTGAGATACACAATGACTCACGGTCCAAAGACCAGGAGAAGATCTGCTGGGAGTCCTTACATGGACCGGTTTAGGTCCTGATAGATCTGGACTGGTTCAGGTCCTGATACATGTGGACCGGTTAAGGTCCTGAAACATGTGGTTCAGGTCCTGATCCATGTGGTTCAGGTCCTGATCCATGTGGACCGGTTCAGGTCCTGATCCATGTGGTTCAGGTCCTGATCCATGTGGTTAAGGTCCTGCTACGTGGACCGGTTCAGGTCTTGATACATGTGGACTGGTTCAGGTCCTGATACATGGACCGGTTGAGGTCCTGATATATGGACCGGTTCAGGTCCTGATCCATGTGCTTCAGGTCCTGATACATGGACCGGTTCAGGTCCTGATACATGGACCAGTTCCTGATACATGAGGTTCAGGTCCTGATCCATGTGGACCGGTTCAGGTCCTGATCCATGTGGACCGGTTCAGGTCTTGATACATGGCCTGTTCAGGTCCTGATACATGGACCTGTTCAGGTCCTGATACATGGACCTGTTCAGGTCCTGATCCATGTGGTTCAGGTCTTGATACATGGACCGGTTCAGGTCCTGATCCATCTGGTTCAGGTCTTGATACATGGACCGGTTCAGTTGAGTAGAGTAGAGAATGGAAGAGAAAGTAAATATAGAAATAAAGCACTTCAAACACGCACGCCAAACGCTCTAGAGACCCACTCCTTTCCTTTCCTTGGTGCCTTTCCTAAGCATGTGGGGTTTTTGGGTTAATAGTGAGAATATGGGGCGGAGCGTAGGTGGCAACCACACAGCAGATGGCTAGTAGGTGTGGGAGAGCGAGAGAGAGAGAGAGAGAGAGAGAGAGAGAGAGAGAGAGAGAGAGAGAGAGAGAGAGAGAGAGAGAGAGAGGGGGAGAGAGCGAGAGAGCGAGAGAGAGAGAGAGAGAGAGAGAGAGAGAGAGAGAGAGAGAGAGAGAGAGAGAGAGAGAGAGAGAGAGAGAGAGAGAGAGAGAGCGAGAGAGAGCAGAGAGAGAAGCGGTGGGGGTCTAGAGTCTTGGCGCCTGAAGGTGTCACACCCGTGCATACGTTGCTTTGCCTTTTGTTTGGCAGGAGCTGGTAGAGGCGGACCAGGCCGTCACGCAGCCAGCGGCCCAGTGCCAGAGCCCTTCCTCTGAGGGACCAGCCCCCCTCCTCCTCCTCATCATCATCATCCGTCTCCTGGAAGCAGCAGGGCTGTGGGTGTGCGTACGCGTGTGTCTTTGTGTGTGTGTGTGTGTGTGTGTGTGTGCGTGCGTGCGTGCGTGCGTGCGTGCGTGCGTGCGTGCGTGCGTGCGTGCGTGCGTGTGTGTGTGTGTGTGCTGCAGCGAGTCCCACAAATGGCTCGTTTTTTTTATTTTTTTATGTTTCGAACACAGTTCTTCTTTGCAGGTATCTCTGGATCTCGTCTGTTCCCTGTGATGAATGCAGCGCTCCATAGATCCAGAGGAGCCCCGGTAGGCCCAGTAGAAGGCCCCAATAGAGGTGAGGGGGCTCCACCTAGCACCACATCTCCTCGTGTGATGCTAAACAGAGCTAATAGGGGGACAGTCGGTTTTGGTTGCTTGGCAACAGCAGGCGTCAACACATCATGTGACTGCCGGGGGAGCACAGCTGTATCGGATCATCTGACATCGATGATGTCATAGATGATGTCATCCCGTCGCTTGTCCTGATGTACGCCTGCTACCTGTGATGTGTGTCTGTGTGTCTTTGTGTCTGTGTGTCTGTGTGTCTGTGTGTCTGTGTGTCTGTGTGTGTGTGTGTGTGTGTGTGTGTGTGTGTGTGTGTGTGTGTGTGTGTGTGTGTGTCTCACCTGCGAGGCGATGTACTTCTCCAGGGTGGCGTCGACCCGGCCCATGTTGAGGACCGACCCACCAGGCAGGGGGTCCTGGGAGGGGGAGGGGGGGGGGGTCCTCACCAAGCAGCAGCTTGCCTTTGAAGTTGTGCACCACACACACCACCTGGGGGGGGGGGGGGCACAGGCGGCCATTATGGACTGTGGGGGGGGCATGGTGTCTGTCTGTCTGTGTGTAGTTGGATGTGTGTGTGTTTCTTTGTTTGTGTTTTTGGATGTGTGTGTGTGCGTCTGGTTGTGTTTGTGTGGGGGTATTTGTGTGTGTGTGTATGTTACAATGTCTGTTGGTATTAAAGAGAGATCATGTAGACACAGAGCTCCGTGTATTTGGTATGGAGCGGACATTTCTCCTTGAGTCTCAGGCAGAGATGTGAAAGGAGTTAATGGAGCAGTAACAATTTGCCCTCTTCAGAAAACGTGGATGTGCAGCTAACGCTAGCGCCCTCGGTACGGCCGTCCATCAGCATGCTCACGATGCAAAGGGACAGGGGCCAGAGTCTGAATGAAGAGAATGCAGTTAGCCCCTACGACCCCCTGGCGTCCCCTGCCTTGGTGGGGCCTAGCCTGTTCTGCACAGGGCACTTAAGAAGATCTTTATTCTTCGAAAATGAAGCCCAATGAGATGAGGGGAGACGGTACGCCTCAAAGCCACGAATGAACATCTAATTTCAGGCTTTCCTCTCAATCGATGGAGCTTGGAGAGAAGCAGGCTGCCCTCAACACCATCCAGCTAATCCTTCATGAAGACCTGCCCATTATCTCCCTAGGAGAGAGCATCATGCCTTTCATCTTTGGATTGCTCTTCATCCGACATCAATAGACAGAAGAAACTGAGCATAATTTCATATATCTACCAAAAGGAACACTGCCTCACGAATATGTACACACAGACCCAGAGACATCAAACAAACAATAGAACACAGACTCAACAACGGGAACCACGCAAAAGAAACACACAAAGAGACTTTCTACCAAGCTTTGACAGAACAATGTAATGACCTGGGATCTACTGAAGACACGATCGTCGTCTTCTCTAGAAGAAGGGTTGTGTGTGGTTTGTCTCTGTCGGCCTGGTATACTGTGTGTCGTCCATCGTTCACAACCCAGCGAAAGAATCCCAGCCTCACAGCCTCTAAACCTCACAGCCTCCAGCCACAACAGGATGGAGGCCTGGCCGTCTGATCAGAGTCTGGTGAGAGGCATCCCTTATGTCCTGTGATCAGCCGGTGGGACGCTTCAGCTACACTGATACAATAACAGGGCTGCACGACCCTGGATGTCTCACACTGCCCAGCTAGTGGATAGGCCCTCCTAGTTATAGCATTGAACCATTCATTCATATTCATACAATATGCTAATAAAAGATACTCGTTTCATGCCTCTGGGCAGTTTGATACTGAAAGCGTTGTTTGAGTAAAATGCATATCAAGTTCAAGCTGGGAGAAAACGAGAAAGAGAGAGAGAGAGAGAGAGAGAGGAGAGAGAGAGAGAGAGAGAGAGAGAGAGAGAGAGAGAGAGAGAGAGAGAGAGAGAGAGAGAGAGAGAGAGAGAGAGACGGAGAGAGAGAGAGAGAGAGAGAGAGAGAGAGAGAGAGAGAGAGAGAGAGGAGTGAGGGAGAGAGAGAGAGAGAGAGAGAGAGAGAGAGAGAGAGAGAGAGAGAGCGAGAGGGGGAGTTTAATGGAAGGGATGGGGACAGCTGCTCGGGAAAAAACTATACTGGATCATCAGCCTCTCTACCGCCTGACAACCCCCAGGGGACCGTAGGGCTGTGTGTCTCTATCTGTCTAACCTGCTCTCTCTCCCTCTTGTCTCTTTTTGTTTCTAACAGCCTCTCTCGTGTCTCTGTCTCTTTAACCGGCTCCCTCTCCCTCCTGTGTCTCTCTAACCGGCTCTCTCTCCCTACTGTCTCTCCTTGTCCCTCTCAGAGTCTCCCTCCCTCCTGTCACCCCTGTCTCCATGTCTCCTTAACCTTCTCTCTCTCCCTCTTGTGTCTCTCTGTCTTCGACCGTCTTTCTCTCTTTTTTCTCTCCGTCTCTTTCACCTGCTCCCTCCCCCTCTTGTGTCCCTCCAGCTGGTTCTCTCTCCCCCTCTTGTGTCCCTCCAGCTGGTTCTCTCTCCCCCTCTTGTGTCCCTCCAGCTGGTTCTCTCTCCCCCCTCCGGCCCCTCCAGTCCCTCCCCGTCCCTCCCAGAGTCTCACCAGGAAGGTGGCGATGGCCCCCCCGATGACGAAGCCGGCGATGACGTCGGCCCAGTGGTTGCGGTACTCGGCCACCCGGTTGAGGCCCGTGAGGAAGGCCAGGCAGACCAAGGTCAGCGACACCACGGGCTTGGCCAGCCGCGTCCCCTTGGCGCGCACCGTGCAGGTCACGTACATCTGGAGCAGAGAGACACTGAGGCTGAGGACCCCTCGTCCACAGGGGCCTGGAGCGACTGTGGGGGGGCCGCGTGGTGTGTGTGTCATGGCGTGTGTGTGTCGTGGTGTGAGTTATGGAGTGTGTCGTGGTGTGTGGCGTGGTGGGTGACATGCCCGCGTGTATCGCGGTGCGTGACATGAAGTTGTGTGTCATGGTTTGTGACACGCAGGTGTGTGTGTGTCGTAGTGTGCGTCGCGGTGTGTGTCATGGTGGGTGTCGTGGTGTGTGACATGCCGCTGTGCGTCGTGGTGTGAGCCATGCAGGTGTGCGTGGTGCGGTTCTGCTCACGGCCAGGTAGAGGGCGCCGTAGACGCTGAGCGCCGCCTCCTTGGAGGGGAAGGTCTTGCGGGCCCTCAGGATGTCCCCCTGGTCCCCGGTGCACGCCTCCTGGTGGCTGATGTAGCGCAGCGCCTGCTGGCAGCCCAGCGCCGTGAAGTTGGGCTTGCACACCGTCAGGAAGTAGGGCGCCAGGTTCCCCGTCACCACCTGGCCCGCGTTGACGAAGATGTCCACGGTGAACAGGCCGAAGGTGTACACCCCTGAGGAGAATATTAACAAATCAAATGTTAACCTGCGACCTGGCAACCCGCTTCCTTCATGTTCGGTCACAACTGGATTTACATTCCAGGTCACAACATCCAATCACACTCATACAGACATGAGGAAGGTCTTCATTGACCTCCTGGCTTAGCTCGGGAGGTAGAGTGGTCGACTTGTGACTGAGAGGTTGCTAGTTTGATCCCAGCTCCGCCAGCTGAGTGTCGAGGTGTCCCTGACCAAGACACCTCACTCTAACTGCACCTGACAAGCTGGCTGTCGCCTTGCATGGTTGACTCCGCCTTCGGTGAGTGAATTTGTGTATGAATCAATGTAAGCCGCTTTGGATAAAAGTCGTCCACAAAATGCCCTAAAGGTAAATCCAACCAATTGAATTCATGAATCCTCCTCATCATCTTGCTGTTCACTCTGGGTATGACGTTGAGCAGCTGCTCAGCCCAGTGAGAAGGTTTCCTGTGACATCCTTTTGTCTTCATGAAGCTGCATCTGATACCTCACACTGACGTGTTGAACCTTACTGCAGGGCACCAAGCCCCTCAACAGCTGCTCAGAGAGTTGGTTTCTCTTTGTTCAGCCGCTGTTCCCAAGTCAACACTGGTGGGCTACACTTTAATTATATGACCGACAAATAATAAGGAATCACGCAGTTGGAGCCTACTATGTGCGTACGACGATGTGAATCCAACATAAAAACCCACACTTATAGTAATTATGTTTAGATGAT
>NC_079434.1:15899548-15924548 GCF_026213295.1 Gadus chalcogrammus | reverse complement strand
GACAGCTCTATACAGGGAAAGCTCTATACAGGGCCATCACTATGCTGCTCTATACAGGAACAGCTCTATACAGGGACAGCTCTATACAGGGAAAGCTCTATACAGGGCCATCACTATGCTGCTCTATACAGGGACAGCTCTATACAGGGACAGCTCTATAGAGGGACGGCTCGATAGGCCGTGCTGCCTGACCCAGTGTGGCCCCCCCATACAGCTCAGGTAGGTCACTGAAGGACCTTTCTACTGCAGAGGTGAGCAGTAGTTAATGGTTTCATTTACTGTACATATATCATCTATCTTCCAGGTCGGCTCATTAGTGGTACGTGTGGGTGGAACTCATTACGTTTTGCTTCTGGATGTCCGCAGTGTCAGTGTGCTGATGCGTGTTTGTGCATTAGTGACTGTTCGTACGTGTGTTTACGTGTGTGTGCATGTGCGTGGATGTGTGTGCGCGCATACATTGTCTTTGCGTATGCGCGTGTGTACGTGTGTGTGTTCAGTGTGTGAGTATGTTCAGTGTGTGCGTTCATGCGTGTGTAGTGTGTATGTGCGTGCGTGCGTGTGCACGCCGGGGTGAGAGTCTAGTGTCTGTATAAAACAGAGCATCGTCTTAAGTGATGAAGACAAGGTGAAGACGGCTCTGTGTCTCGGTGTCTCTAACAGGCGCCGACAGAGCTATGAGGCCGACTGAGGCTCTCAGGCTGGCTGATGGCTCTGGTCACCACAGGGCTGAGGCCGACTGACGCTCTCAACAGGCTGATGGCTCTGGTCACCACAGGGCTGAGGCCGACTGACGCTCTCAACAGGCTGATGGCTCTGGTCACCACAGGGCTGAGGCCGGCTGAGGCTCTCAGGCTGGCTGATGGCTCTGGTCACCACAGGGCTGAGGCCTGCTGAGGGTCTCCGGCTGGTTTTGGGTCATAAACTTGTTAACTAGTGAGGGTAGCAGCTGATGGCTGGCTGATGGCTCTGGTCACCACAGGCTCCATCCCGTCATGAGGATTAATGCTACGACAGCGCGGCGCTAATCCAAATCCAAATAAGCTCGCCAGGAGGGTGAGGGGAGCAATCATAAGAAAGACCCCCCCCCCCCGCCCCCCCGTTAGCTGTGTTAACCCCGGGCCACAGCAGGGATGGAGACGTTCCTCCCCCCTCCAACCCCCAGGGAGAAGGTCTCCAATCCTTATGGCCTTATCTCATCCCCACACTTAAATGTGACTGGAGTAATATCGTACTGCGCTGTCATCATAGCTATGGCCCGCCACAGGAGTTTGTGTGTGTGTGTGTGTGTGTGTGTGTGTGTGTGTGTGTGTGTGTGTGTGTGTGTATGTGTTAGTGTGTGTGTGTGTATGTGTGTGTGTGCGTGTGTGTGTGCGTATGCTTGTGCGTTTCTGTGTAAAGTGTGCCTGAACGGTGTGCATGTGGAAAATACAGAATTTCCGAAGGCTTGTGTGTGCCAGAAAAATCTATTGAATTGATATCTAAGCAATTATCTAAATCTGGCACCAACATCTGTTCGTCCCATCGTCATGGTTACACACGGTGACAACATGTGGACCAATCGTCATGGTTACACACCGTGACAACATGTGGACAGATCGACATGGTTACATGCGGTGACAACACGGGCACGTCCCATTCGGCATGGTCACACACGGTGACAACATGTGGACCAATCGTCATGGTAACGTGGTGGACGGGGCTCACCCAGGAAGCGGAAGGTGCGCCTGACCAGTGGGTTGAGGTAGCAGCAGTCTCCCGTGGCAACCGTCGTCTCCAGTCGGTCAAACTCTTTGGACGTGTACTGTACCAGAAAGAGGACCGTCTCTGTGACCATGATCTAGAGAGAGAGCGAGAGACAGACACAGACAGACAGACAGAGAGGAGAGAGAGACAGAGCCAGAGGCAGTAGAGAGAGAGAGAGAGAACAAGACAAAGAGAGAGAGAGAGAGAGAGAGAGAGAACAAGACAATGAGAGAGAGAGAGAGAGAGAGAGAGAGAGAGAGAGAGAGAGAGAGAGAGAGAGAGAGAGAGAGGCATCCCGTTAGTCCAACAAAGTATTCTAAACGTCCTAGCATTTCTTTAGGCTTGCTCTTTGGGATAATACACATTCCACTGCTTATGCACCAGCATGTATACTCCTTATCTTCAGAAGAGAATCAGCAGTAATAAACCACATTGGTAGTGATGATAGCTGAGCTTCAAACAGAACAACAATGCCTAGAGGAGAGTGATGCCCCCGGCTTTGTGAGCGCTGGAGCGGAATAATTCAACAGACAGACAGACAGACAGACAGACAGACAGACAGACAGACAGACAGACAGACAGACAGACAGACAGACAGACAGACAGACAGACAGACAGACAGACAGACAGACAGGAAGAAAGACAGGAAGAAAGACAGACAGACAGACAGACAGACAGACAGGAAGAAAGACAGGAAGAAAGACAGGAAGAAAGACAGACAGACCGTCCTCTGTCCTCCCAAAACTTATGTCATCAGTTTTGTTGTTGCCAGTTTGCTTCCCAGCACAGCAGCCATATAGTTCCAACGACAACGACAGAATTTCAATGCTAGACATCTGACACAGCGAAGCTCATCCCAGTGTCTGAGAGGCAGCCTCTAAATATGTGATGAGCATCACAACCCGGAGAGGACTGAAAGACAGCCAAGGTGAAACGGGAAATCACCCGTCCAATTTCACAAGGCAGTGAAGTGGAAAAGTGATGCGGTCCCAGCGGCAGGATGGGGGCCCCTTGAGGAGGACTTGGTAAGTTCGGGGCCCCATGCGATGAGAGTCAGGTCTCAGTCCAACAAGATGGGTGGGAATGAGGTCCAGGAGACACAGGTCCACATGGTGAAGAACACTCACAACTCAGAACACGCCCGACTTTAAAGAGACAATAAAACCTCCCGCACCGTCGAGGAACCTGGACCAGATTGTTCAGCGGCCTTGGTGTAGTTATGTTAGAACCAGAGGCTCCATCAATAGAGACAGACACACAGACAGATAGACACACAGACAGAACAGCATGGGTTTATAATACGATACTGTGTGTTGACTGAGGCTGGTGCTATACACTGTGCCAATATCTAATCTTGTTAGATTCAAGTGAGTGAGTGAGTGAGTGAGTGAGTGAGTGAGTGAGTGAGTGAGTGAGTGAGTGAGTGAGTGAGTGAGTGAGTGAGTGAGTGAGTGAGTGAGTGAGTGAGTGAGTGAGTGAGTGAGTGAGTGAGTGAGTGAGTGAGTGAGTGAGTGAGTGAGTGAGTGAGTGAGTGGGTAAGTGGGTCTGGGTGGGTGAGTGAGTAAGAGATAGATAGATCAATTATACCCCCCTCAATCATTTATATATATATATATATATATATATATATATATATATATATATATACTAGATATATATAGATCTAGATAAAGATATATATAGATGAGACAGGTGAAGTGCTACTTCACCTGTACGAGTCACGAGGTGTGATGTGGCCCACGTTTCCCCACCTCAACCGAACGTATTCAGGTGTGAAGACCAGAATAGAAGCTAGGTTGCAGTTGCCAATGGAAACAGGAAAGCATTGACAAACTTTAGGAGCTGATCGAGAATCGACCGGCCTGCCTCCACTCAATGACATTGTGGTCTGCTCCTGAAGGAGGTGCCACTGCTCTTCATACCAGGCACTTCTGTGTTCTCCTGCTTACAGAACGGCTCGGCCAGGTTCCAGCCAGTTAATGAGAACCGCTAGAGGGAGTCTGTTTGGCGATGGAACGTTTTCAAACGACTCTGATGTGAACAGGGTCTCACTAGTTAACAAGTTTATGACCCAAAACTAAACGTTAGACCCTAGAAAGGGTTTACTTTCCCCTCAGAGAACCAAAGTGTCTGAACGGGGGGGGGGGGGCAGTGGGGGGGCCCAGTGGGGAGCCCAGTGGGGGTCCCAGGGCAGGGCCGGAGGTCTTCCCCTCCCTCACCACCCACCACCCTTGACCTCGTCCGCTGCTTCCGGGCGGATGAGAACCGAGTCACCCCGCTCTGTAGGCACATCTGGAAATGCTCAACTACGGGCGACCTTGGTTTGTCTGAGCAGAGCACACACACATCCACGCGCATTTATCTGCTTGTGTGTGTGTGTGTGTGTGTGCGCGCGCGTGCGTGCGCGCGTGTGCGTGCGCGCGTGTGTGTGTTTGTGTCTGTCTGTGTTTGTGTGTGTGTCTATCCATCATCTTGTGTGTGCGTGTATGTGCATTCGTCCATGTGTGTGCGTGTGTGTGTGTGTGTGTGTGTGTGTGTGTGTGTGTGGCGACAGTCTCTCACCACATAGGTTTATCCACAGCCAGTAATGTGATTTGACTGGTGAGAAGTGGAAGACAGAGAGAGAGTACAGAGCGACAGAGACAGAGCTAGAGAGAGAGAGTACCAAGTGTACAGAGGGAGAGAGAAGAGAGACATGGACAGAGACAGAGATAGAGGACTGATAGACAGACAGAGAGAGAGAGAGAGAGAGAGAGAGAGAGGACAGACAGAGAGAGAGAGAGAGGGAGAGAGAGAGAGAGGACAGACAGAGAGAGAGAGAGAGGACAGACAGACAGACAGACAGACAGACAGACAGACAGACAGACAGACAGACAGACAGACAGACAGACAGACAGACAGACAGACAGACAGACAGACAGACAGACAGACAGACAGACAGACAGACAGACAGACAGACAGACAGACAGAGAGGCAGACAGAGAGAGAGAGAGGACAGACAAACAGAGAGAGAGATGCAGGGGAGGAGAGAGAGCCTCAACCTATGATGGAGAGCAGCCTCCTCAGTGGAGGAGTAGATCACCTGGGGCCGGGCTTGGGGAGCTGCTACCCTTTAATCTGGGTCATGAATTAAGCTAATTGGCTCGGCTAACAAAGCCCGTACCACGGCCTGTGTGTAAAACTCCCTGCTGTGGATCCCCTCTCAGGTCTTATGAAGCCAACGAGGCAGCAGAGCAGCATACGGAGTGCAGCAGTGAAGCAGTGCAGGGCTCCACACTGCACCTTTACATAAAAACACATCATAAAATAAAGCCAATTAGCTCCTCATTTAAATGGCGGAGATGAATCCATGAATATTTTGCTATTTTGCCTAAATGGTTTTGAATCTAACAGGATTACATATTGGCACAGAGGGTCGTATCACCAGCCTCAGTCAACACAGTATCCTGTTAAAACCCCTGCTGGTCCCACCCCATTAGCTCCCGGTCCACGCAGGCCATGTTCTTCTCATTCAGTAATAGCCCCAGTGATCAGCTTAGCTCCGCAAAGCTCCTCATGTAATCCCACCAACGTTAGCTGGACGGCTCGCTGTCAGACGTTCTCTGGGGTCAGGTTAAAACAGAGGGATAACAGACTGACTCCAAGCATAAGGCTCATAATCACCGCCGCTCACTCTCTATTCACAACAGACACTCTCAAAGTCTGGATTATCAGATAATGCGCGATTGGCAATCATTTAAGACGTAAACGAGTATGGCAGTTCCAATCTTCTACTGAACCATTGAGGCTTTTGTAGCCAAGAGATTGTAGCCAGTGCGAGATAGTGCACCTCACACTGCTCTGTGCACCTCAAAGGTGCACACTGCTGGGTGCTGACGTTTCTTGTTGGCGTGTCGAATCAGCGATGGGCAACTTCGCCCAACTTTGAAAAGTCGGGCGTAGAAGTTTGGAGAGAAGTGTTTAACTTCCCACGTTGAAACTGGGGGACACATTGAACGGGGGGCCACATTGAACTGGGAGCCACATTGGGAGGTCCATTACAGATATGACACTCAACAGGAAGCCACTGCACTCAACAGATCACAATACTTCACCATTAGGTTAGATTCTCATCATTACCCTAGACTGTGACAGTGTCAATAACACCGTAACAACTGATGGTCATGTTCCAAGGACAGCAGAAGTCCTGGGGAATACACAAGACGTTCTAAAAGAACAGTGAAGAGGAAAGTTAATTGTGTGGAAGCTGAAGTCAAACTGCATCGGGAACAACAAGCTCAGTTCAAATCCTTGGTAAACAGACTGGTCGCCAGGGCAGTAAAGGGGATTGTGGTGGGAGCCTTTCTGTCGCTTTATGTCCGTCATTGCACTATTATGGTACGTGTTTTTATGTGTCAGCCTTTAGGTCCAAGACTAATTTCCCTCGGGGTAAATACAGATCTTGAGTCTTGAATGCTACGATGCAGTTCTGATGCGTTCTTTCTGCGTTCCTAGAGCCTGCATACTTTTATTATATTCCTCACGTTTTGATGAATACATTTAGAAAGACGACCAGACAGGAATCCTGCTGTGCTGCCACTGATGGAGAAGTGAGGGCTCGTGTACACAGAACTCTCTCAGGTGGATCTGAATCATCATCACTGCAGGGTCTTCACATACAGCCCACTGGTCCCTGGAGGCCTCTGAAGCTGAACACCACTGATGCGTGGTGCTGTCTGTGCTTCCATGCTTCCCTTTGACAGCTAAATGCAGCTCGAGCTGAGCGCTCCACCGTCACACAGAGCAGGAGAACGGGAGCCAGTGGGGGAGGAGATGCCTCCTGAACAAACAATATACGTCTTTAAGACGATGCTGGTCTGGGTAATTAGACAATCATAACGGCCTCTCTTGGCACCTCTAAAACTGCCTAACGATCCAGTTTGTTGTACGGGCTCTCGTGAAGAGTGCTTGGCGTGAGCGCGCCTCACAAGAAGCAGAAACACAGCAGGAGCAGATCGTCAATGGCTCCATAAAGCACTCCTCCTATCGTTTCATTCATCAACTACAACAGATCAGTACAACAAAGCGCTCTTCCCTCATTATATTGGTAACGGAGGCTTTAGTGAAGCCAGGAGAGACAAACTCATTACAATTCAGCAATTCAATCCATGTCAAGTCAGGAGATGTTTCACAGTTCTAGAGCCAACAAAAGCAAGGTGGAGGGGCTACGGGAGAGAGTGGAGGCTACGGGTGTAGTAGTCAAACAGGTGCACCACTTCTAAGGTTTATGCAAACGGTGCAAACCCCAAAACTCTGCAGGCAAATGCGTTTAATTCATTCGTGTGCCTCCCAAAGTCTCTAGGTGACGGAATGAGGCCTTGAGGAAACTTCAAAGCCGGGTATTGACACGTCTGGTGGAGAACAAAACACAAAGGAAGGCAGAGGAGGATTTCCTGCTTTCTGGAAGGCAGTCTGAACGGTAATTATAAATAGACCCTCGCAGAGTTGAGGATTATAGAAAGAAAGGGAAGCTTCTGGAAGCGGCGGCCATGTTGACCACTGAGGCTGCGTGGATTCTGCCGGTTTTTATATGTGAGGCGAGTTTAACAGTGGCGCTGCATGGCAATGTCCTGCTGGGAAGAATACAGAGAATACGACGAAATTACCAAAAGTAAATAGCAGTGTTTTTATTCCCTAAGATCAGTAGAATAGATAGAATAGACTCTTCCTCACACAGCCCTGGTCCCAGCTGCCCAGCGGTTCATGTCTGTGTTTTGGTTGCACTCCATTTGAACTAACCTCTCTGCCACGATCAAGGTTTCTTTTACAATCCTCAGAAAAAAAAAAGTTTTGCCAGGCAGTTGTTTCAGTCATGAAGAGGCCAAGCCAGAAGTGTTTGTGTCCATCAAATATTTATGGGCAAAGTTCCCAGCTTTTCCTAGCTGTCTGGATAAAGAAACTCAAAGTGATAAATAATACCAATAATAATGTTTCACTTTATTCATGAAGTGCTGTAAATTCAGGCAAGCTCAAAGTGCTGTTTAGGGCTAAAAACTGACCATTCAAGCACGACTAACGATATAATACAGACAGTATATTGATAACTGGAAAGTAGCTAACGTCTACTAAACTCCTTTATCGAAAGGTCTGGTTCTGAAGTGGGCCGCTCTCCCTGGGAAACACAGCCCGGTCTAACTGGTATCATTGGGAAGTGGGAGTCAGGGAGGGGTGATCCTGGCAGCACTGAGAAAACCAGAGTGTTCTTTCTGGTGACTTATAATTATATTATATTGTAATTATTACGTCTTATTGTTTATTACATTCAACTACCAAACCCCCTGACACTGACCCAACCCGGGTTGAAACGGCAGCTGGAATCAATAATTGTTACGGCTTCACTTTAGTTTGATTACCCTCTTGAGACCAAGAAACCGACCCCAAATGAACAGAAAGTTCTTTGTAGAAGATGAATAAAGTGCAAACGCTCCATGTTCCAGGTGGATCATCATCAAAAGAATTACGCAACAAAACACCAACCTAAACACCATGTTTATCGGTGTAATGTCATCACTTGTATATCGTTATACTTATTCATTATATACAGTTATTATACACAAGTATTAGTATATATCAATATATATTAACCCATATATATATATATATATATATATATATATATATATATATACATAATTCTATATTTCTATCTCTGCCTCTAAAGGTCTACGGTTCTATGGGGCTCAGGGTTGGTTTAGCGTGAGTCAGTGTAGCTAGTTTAACGTATCTGACTGTGTTGCCCTCTCTGTCGGCACTCCCATGCAGACAAGCCTGAATCCTTCATGGATGAGCGACGCGGTGCCACAGGGCAGGGGCTCGGCTGACAGCACATCCAAGGGGAACATCAATACACACACAATTAGCCCAGCCTCGAAACAAACACATTAGGATTCTCTTAAGACAGTTCCTCTGAAAATGGGCCAGGGCTCCTAATTAAGGTGTGTATCTTCGTGGAACGGGTCCGCATTACATCAGACTCTTTCAAGGGATCTCTTCCCAATGGAAGGAAGCGAAGGGATATATTAGTATATGAATGAATATAAAACGTCTGCACAAGATGTCGGATACTGTGACATGAATGATACTCGTGTATAATTCATTCACGACTGAAGAGCATCAAAGTGGGGATTGACCGTGGATCTGTAACATATCCCCGTTAAGTGCTAACTTACTGGGTTACAACAAAACACTGCTAGGCTTCTGTTGACATTCTGTTGAAACGCTCAAGCCTTCAAACGCAGAGCCTCCGGTCAACTGTTTGTTCTGTTTAATACTTAATGAGTGTAAAGTACACAGGTTAAAACATAAATGCATTTTAAAGCGGTCGATGAAATCAGCGTTGCAGTTCTGCTAACAAAATGACCCAAATAATGTTCCGGTCATGGATCACTAATGTGTTCTGTAAAGCGATACCTTTAAGACCGGCTAAAGATAATAGATCACGCTCAGGAATAAGTGGACCAATATCCCAGATGATATCCAATACCAGGGCTCGATACAAACATTACATAACATGTAATATGTGGCACATGTTCCTTCTGTAAACTATGTGGTGCAGGGTAATGGCCGTTGTGGCCTGATTCTTCTGGAAGCTTCTGATACGCTGGGAGGAAGCAGCGATGATGACGCAGAAGCCAGCTCAGTTTTATTCTTTGTGTCTGACAACTGGCAGGCTTCTACCAATACCATCTGAACACCCCCTACCCCCCCTCACATAACATCTGACCCCCCCCCCCCCCAAATAAAACAAAGCTGGGTGCTTCGTCACCAATCATGTCCCGTAATGACCAAATACCAAAACTCTTTCTCCCCTACAATACCATACTTTATTTAGCTGACTTATTTGTCCAAAGCGCCTTTCAATAAATGCATTCAAGCATCAACCAAAACAGCTGACTAATCCCCCATTTAATTTGGGAAAACAGCGCACTACAGAAGTAAGACCCACTCTGGATCTCCATCTCACATATCTAAGTCTCCATTTTCAACTGACCATCCAGAAGGTCAGCTTTTAATTACTGCCCTGGAATGATCTGAGTAGTAACAAGGGGCCGCTCACATTCCCAGTCTCACTGGGAAACACAGCCCAGTCTCACTGGGAAACACAACCCAGTCTCACTGGGAAACACAGCCCAGACCCACTGGGAAACACAGCCCAGTCTCATTGGGAGGAACTCAACTTGACAGGACCTTGGTGACCATGAACATGATGGTGAAGGGTTCGAGTTAGTCTCTCTCTATCTCTCTTTCTCTCCTAGTTTTGGCACATTTAACATCATAACTGCTGAAAGCCAAACATGTTATTCATCTTCATAAGTGTTTGTTGATATTTGGAGAGAAGCTTTCTTTGTATAGTTCATACACTGGCTGACAGCACCTTGTTCAGGGCTGACATCGTTCGTCTCCATCTGGAGGTAAAGCGGGAGTCCTTCAGAAGGGGGGTGGGATGGGGGCAGGGCAGTGCATTCGTCAGAACTGGATTTTCCTCAAGGCTGTGAGAGAACCGGTTCACACCCCCCCTGGGACGCAGCCCGCTGTGACGCTCCACCAAACAACGCTCTAAGGAGGGTTCACGAGGAAACGATGGATCATCCTCCTTGATCAAAACACCTGTGTTCGTCTTCTCATTCAAAATAAAAAGGCTTTAAAAACATGAAAAACATGTCTTCTAAAGGTTGTGTGTCAAAATGCCTGGGCAGACCGCCAGGCAGTGCCAGGTTGGACCTCAAACCCAGGAGATCTCCGTCCCAGCCTGGGATCAGACTGCTCTGCAGGTCTGTGTTCCATTGAGGAGTCGGCAGCGGAGCTAGGCTCTAATTATCACCATAACGCTGATAAGCACACTTAGAGTGAAGCCGGAGGGAATGGCTCACTTTGTTTAACTTTTAATAACGCAATCCATTTGACAAATGGTTACCTTTCCAAAGAAATGCGTACCTTTATACCGGAGCCTCCTATTGTACTGGAGCATGGAGCGCTGGAAGAGCCCCACTATACTAGCAATTAAAGGGTTCTTTATATAGATCGTCAACTACATCTACTACACATGCAGCACATGAACCTTAAGTAGACGTGTAGTACATGACCCTAAAGTGCACAAGCAGTACATGAACCTAAAGTGCACATGCAGTAGTTATACCTAAAGAACACATACAGTAGTTATGCCTAGAGTATACATGCATTACATTAACCTTCAGTACACATGCAGTAGTTAAACCTGAAAAACACATGCATTATTATTATATGCATATTATATGCATTCATTAAACAACCTTTCTGATGCTGTGTACACAACGTTAAACGTGGATTCTCCTGCTTGATCACACTGAACAACACCTGCAGTTGTTGTACTGTAAGCACATCTTGAGTTATTGTGCTCACATTGAAGCAATGCGTCTGCAAGTTCAACTCTTGGCATCCGACTCAGTGTATGCCTGTTCCCTAGTTGTCCGTCGTGGGGGTGTCTCCTTTACTCTCTCCTGCTATGTAACTTTGTATCAGGATTCTTTCCACAGCAGTACTCAGAGATCCCCAAAGCAGTCATTGAATACAATCTGCTAATTGGAGAGATAAGGTTTGTGTGCCAAGGGCCGGGCAGGACCAACCTCTACTAAATATGGAGGAGCCAAGAGATATGATGGTCCCACCTCCCCCCGCCCCCCCCCCCCCCCCCCCCCCCCCAGCACCCCTACAACCCCAGCCACACCCCCAAGCACCCAGCGTTCACCGTTGTTCAGTAGATGGGAGGTCGTGACAAAGATGCCTAATACGCCAAGTTATGCTGATGATGTTTTCTTGTTTAGACAGGATTTCTAAGTCATGACCGTGGCTATTTTTAACTTCCGCCTTAGGCACTACATGACCTGGTTGTAAAATGTCAACATGCACAGCCTCAAATACAGAATTAAAGAGCAACCTTATTCAGAATATGTTTTATTATAACCATCATCCCCAATAAGACCAATAAAGTAGTTCTGCCCTTACGACAGCAGAGTCCAATGTGGGTCCAAAAATTATCTAGTATCTCAAGTACATACTAACCAAAAAAATGTTGCTCCAGTCGTTCCACCCCGTAAAAACTGAATAACACTTTTCTTGTGCTTCATGCCCAGTTTGCAAACCTGTGGTATCAACATTTTCCAGGGCTGAACACGGACTGAAGCTGGACTGAAATCCATAAAGGGAGAGGAAACATTCTACTCCTTTGATATCTGCTTATTGTACAGGTAACAGTCAACTGTACGCAGTATAAAAGTAGTACGGTAGTTTAGCAATTATTCTGCAGATGTTGAAGTCATGCAGGGCAAATTTCTATGCAGAGCGATAACACATATCCTCAGTCCTATAGGAGGTCTTTGTTCAGCTGTCATCTGAGGTTGTACCAGCTGAGATCTGCCTCTCTCATGCCCAACTTTTCAGCAGAATGACTGTACAGGAAACCTTGACATGGGAATGCTTAGAGGAGCTCTGCTGGGGAGTTTCCAACCTTGAGCTTAAACAGAAGCCTCTAAGATGAAATGTGGGGACCAGTGTGATGAATAAATTATACTTTCAACAAGTTTGGTTCCCATGAGGATTCTTTGCTTCTGCTTTTGTTTTTCGTTTCATCTTTTTTTGTGTTGTATGTATTCATATGAAACGGAAAGAGATAATGGACTACCTTGTTTTCTTTTTAACTGTTGTCGTCATTGAACTCTTAGGAGACATGTTTGTTTGTCAGAGTTACAGAGATGCAAGGACCTCCACGGTCTTACTGTGATCAACGCGGTTATGGGACTGCGGAGAACAATGCTGAAAACAAACCCAATCAAAACAATCATGCTCCTTATCTCCATCCACCAAGGTCACCACAGCAGAGTGAAGAACTGGAATAATTTGTTAGTGTTAATGGGAGGACGGTGTCCCAGGAGGGGGGCTCGAGGATCCAGCCTCTTTGGGTGTGTGGCATCAGTACCAGTCCAGAGACCGTATTGTAGCATGCGCATGATGACTTTCAACATGGAAACACGAGAGGCTTTCACACTGTTCACCGCTCAGCCCCAAGCTAACGTTAGCCCTGGCTTACTGGACCCTTGTTCACATAGTTCTGCTGGCCCTGATGCACACTAGCTAGTTCAGCACAGTGGTTTTAAACCATTAGCCCTGACAAGTGGGCGACCCAGGGCCACTAATCTCAAGCCCAATAAAAGAAACATAGTGTGAACACTTTTATAGTCCTGGAATAAAACCTCTCTTAGCTAAGTAATGAGTTAGCCCTTATCGCCTGACAGCCCTGTTGTGTGCTCTGTTCCTCATGTGTTTTCACTCTTACCCTTACGGCTGTATGAGCTGTGAAAGCCCTTAGCCATCCAGCTAATGGAGTAATTAACATTGATGGCACTGCTTTGCAATCAAACTATGGCTTGGACCACTAAGCACCCGTACTGAATGTGTGAAACCTCACAGAGATCGGGAGAGCGACTGCTGAGTTACATGGTGAGGGTGCAGGACTGTACCATCTCAACACAGAGCGACTGCTGAGCTACATGGTGAGGGTGCAGGACTGTACCATCTCAACACAGAGCGACTGCTGAGTTACATGTTGAGGGTGCAGGACTGTACCATCTCAACACAGAGCGACTGCTGAGTTACATGGTGAGGGTGCAGGACTGTACCATCTCAACACAGAGCGACTGCTGAGCTACATGGTGAGGGTGCAGGACTGTACCATCTCAACACAGAGCGACTGCTGAGCTACATGGTGAGGGTGCAGGACTGTACAATCTCAACACAGAGCGACTAATGAGTTACATGGTGAGGGTGCAGGACTGTACCATCTCAACACAGAGCGACTGCTGAGTTACATGGTGAGGGTGCAGGACTGTACCATCTCAACACAGAGCGACTGCTGAGCTACATGGTGAGGGTGCAGGACTGTACCATCTCAACACAGAGCGACTGCTGAGTTACATGGTGAGGGTGCAGGACTGTACCATCTCAACACAGAACGACTGCTGAGCTACATGGTGAGGGTGCAGGACTGTACCATCTCAACACAGAGCGACTGCTGAGCTACATGGTGAGGGTGCAGGACTGTACCATCTCAACACAGAACGACTGCTGAGCTACATGGTGAGGGTGCAGGACTGTACCATCTCAACACAGAGCGACTGCTGAGTTACATGGTGAGGGTGCAGGACTGTACCATCTCAACACAGAGCGACTGCTGAGCTACATGGTGAGGGTGCAGGACTGTACCATCTCAACACAGAGCGACTGCTGAGTTACATGGTGAGGGTGCAGGACTGTACCATCTCAACACAGAACGACTGCTGAGCTACATGGTGAGGGTGCAGGACTGTACCATCTCAACACAGAGCGACTGCTGAGCTACATGGTGAGGGTGCAGGACTGTACCATCTCAACACAGAGTGACTGCTGAGCTACATGGTGAGGGTGCAGGACTGTACCATCTCAACACAGAGCGACTGCTGAGCTACGTGGTGAGGGTGCAAGACTGTACCATCTCAACGCATATCTCTGTTTTCTTTGCAATGTCTTTTTACATATGCATGCTTCTGGGTTCAGCGGAGTGGAGACCACATATCCCCGTGTCCGTGGCCAAGGTGTTAAGACTTCCAGCTATAAGTCTCACACCGTGGGGGAAAGGTGTTGAATAAATGTGTAAAGGTTTGTCAGATTGGTATTTGGTTTTCATGGTTATGAAAATGTCATAGTCATAGTGTATGTATAATACAATATTTATTTACACTACATTTACTGTTCACTGGGAAAATTGACCAGTCAACTGAATGGCAAAAATGACCTTGAATACATTTGCAACTATATGTTTAAGAGAACAAGGGTACGATAACAAAAATAAATGGTTGATTCTTAGGGAAGCCATTTTTTATATATGTCTAATATACTGCAGACAGAAGTTTGTGACCTCTGGCCGTGAATTAAGTCTCTATTTTCTCTGGGCTCATGTAACATTCATATCTCCCCAGCAGCAGGACTGGGAACAGCGGAGCCTCATTCTGTATCCAGATTCACACAGCCAAATGAATGGACTTTATGTCTAGGGGTATTGGAGATATTGACACGTTTGTTCAGTTTGAACGATTTCTGTCCAGTCACCCGCAGGCCCAGACAGCGAGCCGTAACCAGCGGTTGAATACTCTTATCATCCTAAAAATGTTTGGATTAACATGGTTTGTCACAAGCAATCCTCACAAGCAATCCTCACAGACAATTGTTCAGTTATTTCTATATCTTTAAACAAAAAAACATTTGTTCTTCGATATCAAATATCAAATATTTCTGCTTAGAGGTATGAGGTTTGAGACAGAGCTTACTGACCACACATAACATCCTGCTAATTAGAAAAATGCAATTTTTTATCATCATTTATAAAACACAGCCCAACCAAAGAATCAGCATGTAATAGAATCATAGCAGAATCATCAAATTATGTTGGTTTGTATTAGTGTGTAACAGAATTAAATAACCAACGTTGTAATATTGGTGGCTCCTGTCTGACGAGCCGGCCATATGGCAGCTGGAGACCGCATCTGCATCAATTAGCAGACAAGCAGGTGGAAGCTAATTAGGGTTTAGTTTGAGGTGGGGAGTATCGGATGGGTTTAGTTTGACCCCTGAAGAGTTGGAGATGGGTTTAGCTTTAAGTGGGGAGTAGGGATGGGTTTAGTTTGACCCCTGGAGAGTAGGGCATGGGATCAGTTTGAAATGGAGAGTAGGGATGGGTTTAGTTTGAACTGAAGTGTAGGGGTTTTGTTTAGTTTTAACTGGGGAGTATGGGTTTAGTTCAAACTAGTTGGGATGGGTTTAGTTTGAGGAGAGTACGGGATGGTTCAGCCTTCACATCCCAACCCATGCTGATATACATGCAATACGTGGTTTCTGATGATGAGATGAAAATGAGAGCAGGATGACGTCATTTGTCATCTATTTTTCTTGCAAAGGACAGATGTTTGTTTCAGCCAATGGCTCCTGCACTACAGGTGGGCGGCTCCGCGGGGATTCTCTGTGCACACGGGGTCCTCAACTTAAACATGCATGCATTAACCTCTGGAGCTCCTCTCCTTCGACGTCTAATTGGTTGCTTCCACGTTCAAGCTTTAATTCACCGCTGCGTCCTGTAGGTAATATGTGTGATCATAGCGCGGACAGATGTTCACACCGCAAAAAGAGGCTCTGACGCTCTGATAATGTGTTCAGTTATTTAGCGGACGTGTGATCTTTAATGCATGTTCTTTTGGCGAAGGGAGAGGTGTCAAACGAGAGCGTGCATAATGAAAGATGAGTGCGCGTCAGCGCGAATCTGCACGTGCGTGCGCGAGCCCCGATCCACGAAGTGTCGGCCTACTTTTAACACATGAAAGGGACTTTGAGAGAACATTAGTGAAGAAGGGAATGACATGAGATCTGACGCGACGGTTTGCGCGCTGCGACAGAACAACGCCGTTAACTCATGCAATGAGGCGCTCGTCACGGGCGCCAGCCTTCGGGGTCACCGGCCGGAAGCTGAGAGCCGCGTTAACATGAACAGGTAAAGCCGCTCGGTGTGTACGTACCATCAGGGTGGGCAGGCCGGCCACCAGGGCGTAGAGCAGGGCGGGCGGCACGGCGCTGCGCTCCTCCCCCCCCAGGTAGGGCTTGGTGAGCGCACTGTCGTAGCAGAAGAAGCCCTGCACGTGCACGCTGAAGGTGTCCGTGTACTCGAAGTAGTAGGCGAGCATCACCGTCCCGGCCAGGATCACCAGCTGGAAGTAGAGCATGGTGCACAGCGGGGGTCAGGAGCAGTCCGCTACGGTCAGCTACAGCGCGACGGAGACGGAGCGCTTGGCTCCGCTCCTCCTTCCTCCCCTCCTGCCTCGATTCTGCTGTCGTCCCTCGCCTCCTCGTCCCTCGCCTCCTCGCCCTAGCCGCGCGACAGAAGGACGGTGGAGGCTCGCCAGTGACCGCTCGCGTTCTGCTCTCTCCCTGTGCTGTGTCTCGGTACCTCGCGCATGACGCCCCGCAGCGGAGAACGATGTGGACACGCGCTCTGCTCGCTGCGTCCCGCCCTCTCTGCTCCTCGCGCGGCAAAGCAATTAAGGGTGGCAGAGGCACGCGAGTGAGGGAGGCGAGAGGAGAGAGGGCGGGGAGAGGAAACGGGGACTATGTCATCAGCGTGTGTGTGTGTGTGTGTGTGTGTGTGTGTGTGTGTGTGTGTGTGTGTGTGTGTGTGTGTGTGTGTGTGTGTGTGTGTGTGTGTGTGTGTGTGTGTGTGTGTGTGTCAGCGCAGCAGGTGTTGAACTGAAATGGATGTGCAGCCACGTTTCATTCAAGCGTGAGAGGGAAAAAAAACGTGAGCGAGTGAGACATTGGAGAGAGCGAATGATGACATGATGTAATAATGTCATGCATGCACACACACAAACAAAAATACACACAAACACACACACACACACGTTGTTTTAATTTAAAGTAACAAAATAATCATATGCACGCAGAGCCTTTATTTTGAAGAATTCTGTAGCTAAATGACGTCATCATTTGGATAGTGTGTAGGCTTTAAATTCAGGCGTGAGGCGTTGACCACTATGACGTCACGGAATACAAGGCAATACACAAAGTAAATAAAAACATTCCATTGCATGTCAAATATGTAGCCGGCGTCATGACAGTGAGAGAGACAGTGAAAGAGAGAGGTGTGGGGGGGGGGGGGGGGAGTGAGCGGTCAAGATGGGACTTGGTGACAGGTGATGAATGGTGTCATTAGTGTGTCATGCTGTCACTGCTCTGGCCAGGAGCTGTTGTTGATTGGCTGGAGGTCCAGACTCCAAAGTGTGAGACCACATATCATCAAATTAGTAAAAAGGAGACAGATTCATTTCACAGGCCGCGTGCAGGACTCTTAATACTGAGTCTGTGGATCACTCGTCTCACAATGGCAACATGATCTTCAATTAGTCCAACATCACGTACGTCAAGGAAAACTATCTGTGTTCTGTGTTTTATTTACCTCATCACCCACTGGAGCAAACGGGTTCACTACCCCTTAGCCTGGCAATGTGTAAGGACGCACACACACGCACACGCCTACACACACACAGACGCATGCACACACCCTCCAAAAGTCAACCAATTAGGCGGAGGCATGAGGATGTGCAGCCATGGTGTGTTTAGCGACTGTTAAACCCACTTCTCTCTGGGGACCTCCCATCTGTCCCTCCCCTCCTTCCTCTATCCCTCCCCTCCTCCCTCTGTCCCTCCCTTCCTCCCTCTATCCCTCCTCCCTCTGTCCCTCCCCTCCTTCCTCTGTCCCTCCCCTCCTCCCTCTGTCCCTCCTCTCCCCCGCTGTCCCTCCTCTCCTTCCTCTATCCCTCCTCCCTCTGTCCCTCCTCTCCCCCTCTGTCCCTCCTCTCACCCTCTGTCCCTCCCCTTCCCCTCTGTCCCTCCTCTCCCCCTCTGTCCCTCCTCTCCCCCTCTGTCCCTCCTCTCCCCCTCCTCTCCCCCTCTGTCCCTCCTCTCCTCTCCCCCTCTGTCCCTCCTCTCCTCTCCCCCTCTGTCCCTCCTCTCCCCCTCCTCTCCCCCTCTGTCCCTCCTCTCCCCCTCTATCCCTCCTCTCCCCCTCTGTCCTTCCCCTCCTCCCTCTGTCCCTCCTCTCCCCCTCTGTCCCTCCCCTCCTCCCTCTGTCCCTCCCCTCCTCCCTCTGTCCCTCCCCTCCTCCCTCTGTCCCGCTGTCCCTCCTCTCCCCCTCTGTCCCTCCTCTCCCCCTCTGTCCCTCCTCTCCCCCTCTGTCCCTCCTCTCCCCTCTGTCTTCCCGTTCCTCTGCAGTGCACTGCAGGACTAAGGAGACTCTGCTGCTGAGATGAGGCGGACCCTGGAACCATTAGCATTGCGTTCCTGCTGTGAGCCGCAGCCTAATGTTGAAGTCGGGCACTAGGGGGGCACTTTGTTTGCGTTCCCCTGCCTCTTTATTCTTTGTATTGACGTCCTCACACAGCTGTAGATAAGAGTGTGTACAGCGTGTTTAAGTCTGAGGTGAGGAGGGACCAACGGCCAGAACTCCTGGATTAGTCCTCGTAATGTCAGACGTTGAACAACAAGTCATGTGTTGGTACTGATGAGTAAGGCCATGAATATCGTTGAATATTGGGGATCCAAGCTGACCCATTGGAGCAGAGTGCGCTACAAAGAAGCTATTCCTGGACCCTGCAGTGAGCTCTGCTGCATGCAGGGGGAAACATTTAATGAATGAACCGTTTGGAGGCTGGGCCAAGAACATGACCCAGAGATGACTGCGTTTTCGTAAAATCTGGTCTTTCTTCAATTCAGCATACAATTGCAGCATGCCGTGTTGTTTGAAACACGTGATTTTCAGTAAAGATTCCAAAAAATAGACTATATTTAAAGTAATGATCAGGAAAAATGTAAATTTTTCCAGGGGCAAAAAATATATCGTCCCTTGAACAACCCTTGATATTTTTTCAAGGGACAAAAAAATAAAACTCTTGAACAAATAGTAAAAATGATCCATGATCTGCTGATGATCCCATCCCTCCAGCCCCTCTACTGAACCTCAGCATCATAACACGGTCACCATGCCAACCATAGAGGCCTCCTCTGAAGAAACAACACAGAGAGCATCCCTCAACCATCCCTCATGAGGGATGATTCGATTGCTGCCACAGAAAATTGGATGAGAAAAAAAAGAAAAAAGTTGTAAAGCCCTCCACACTCTGTTCTCTGCTCAGGGGGTCTCTTCTCCTCACGGACTTCCTGCTCAGTGTCCCCTGGCAGAGAGGCAATATCAGAACGACACGGAGGGGAAGAGGAAGTGGAAAAACCAAAGCCGGTGAGAATCAACTCAAGACGAAGGATTACGTTGATAGATTAGAACGTTTCAGATGGATGAGTGGGAACCCCACCTTGAGCTTCCATTGGTCCTTTTAGGACCCATGGGGAATACAAACACGTCCCCTCAGTGGGTCGTAGCGGAGCGATGCTAATCACCCGAGGGCTGTATGACCATGCGGGGGAGGGGGAGATGGAGAACACACAGTTTATCCTCAATCTGAACTCAAACATAGAGAAATAATAAATAGTAATACTAACATAGAGTAATGTTAACATTTTGAGTGTCTCGATGAGCAATGATACTCAGTTATTCAATTGGTTTCCTCCTTAATGGGCATTGGACCGGGCAGGAGGAGCCCAAGAGTCTAACCGGCAGCTCTCTGATGGTTAGACTCCCTCCTCGTCCTCATATCCTCCGCAACGGTCCCCTGAGTTCAGCCCTGTCAGGTGTGACTGATGACCTGCGTTCAGAACCCAGGAGAGCCCGGAGCCCGGCGATGCGACGCGGTGGATCGTTCTCCTCTCACGAGGAGAGAGAGAGGGCTCCATCTATTGAGAGAGGGCTACGTCTGGTTGATCCGGTTCCTCCTCCACCCAGGGTCCACTGAGCCGGCGTGTGAGGGTCCGCCTCAGCAACACGTTTGGTAGGAGGGGCAGTTCGTCGCTAGTTCACAGTAACGTGTTCACCGTGGATCTCCAGCCAGTAAGCAATCTATAAATAGCCCCGCCCCACCCCCGCCGCAGCCGGGTGGAGGAAGTGCTTACATCGTGTTTTATTACATTGTTATGCCCACGGCCGAGTCCTGACCCAGATACACACACACGGAACACATAGCTACACACTCACATACACACAGAACACATAGCTACACACATAGCTGAACACACAGAGAACACAAAGCTACACACTCACACACACACACACACAGATCATATAACTACACACACACCAAGAACACGTAGCTACACACTCACACACACACACACACACACACAACACAAAGCTACACACTCACACAGAACACATAACTACACACACACGAAAACACGCAGCAACACATAGCTACACACACACACACACACACACACACACACACACACATACAGAGAACACATAGCTACACACAGCGAGAGCACAGTGCTACACACACAGCTAGAACACATAGCTTACACACAGCTACACACTGAGCCTGAAATAAGAAGATCACAATAATACTATTCAGATGTAAACACAGAGGGGCCGACCACAGACTGAGCCCACTGAGACACAAACAAGAACAGCAATTAATGATGTTAACATTACGTGGAAAAACATTTAGGATTTCTGCATTTTTCTTACTTCCCTTCATGCATGCAAATCAAGGATGAGTATGGGTGAGATTTAGTATGGGTGAGGGTTAGTATTCATTAGGGAGTTGGTACTGGTTAGGATTAGAGTTAGTATTGGTTAGGGTTAGTATGGGTTAGAGTTAGTACTGGTTAGGGTTAGAGTTAGCATGGGTTAGGAATAGTTCTGGTTAGTACTGGTCAGGGTTAGAGTTAGTATGGGTTAGGGCTAGTACTGGTTAGTACTGGTTAGGGTTAGAGTTAGTATGGGCTTTGTTCAGAGTGGCTGTGCTGGCGGAGATGAATGCGTGTGAATAAACAGCGCTGATTAAGAAGCAGCGAGCCAAGAAGACTTCAAAGCGCCGTTATCTCCGGTCGGCTAATCCGGCGGTCGCACGTCATCAGAGATTCAGGCTCCATCGCTCTCCAGCCACTCACGCTGTGGGGTGGAGGGGACTGTGGGACCCTCTCAACAAGAACAACAGCAGGCAGGGGGAGGGGGGAGGGTGCTATGAGGGGTGAGGGAAAGGTGAGAGAGGGGTGAGGCGGTAGGACGGGTGAGGGAGGGCTGAGGGGTGAGGGGGTGAGGGGAGTGAGGGGTGAGGGAGGGGTGAGAGAGGGGAGAGAGGGTGAAAGGGGTGAGACAAGGGTGATAGAGGGGGGGAGGGTTGGGAGAGAGGGGGGTTTGGTTGGAGTGGATGAGATGTTGGAGGCAAGATTCAACAGCATTCAGTAGCGTTGTTGAGGATAAGAGGGTGAACTGATCTTTGGTGTCCATTTGCATTTGGCCCCATATTGAGTATTGTTTGTGTTGAAGTGATTGGTGTTAATATCAAATTGAATTGCGGTGGAGGTGCCCTCAGTCTCGTTTACGCATGGATTTTTAACCTCTCTTCAAATCGCAATTGTTAAACGGTTGTGAGAGTGCGGTGCAGAGAGAGGCGTTGCCCACATCCAAACAGACGGGGTCTGTGGAGATGAAGACCGACGTCTCTGGAGGTCAGACCTTCTGTTTGTGATCAGAGCGGTGGGACCATCCAGCTCCGTGACAAACCTGTCGGACTTCAGAGTAGGACGATTGGTCTTCCAGTTTCAGAACCCAGCCCTAGATGGATGGTGTCGCCCATACCGCGAGGAGAAGACATATGAAGATCCCTGAACGCCCAGAACTGAGCCTGGGTCATCAATATGATCAAACGTAATTCACAGCCTGTTCCAAAGTGACCTAATAAGGTCTTCCACAGACAGGAAGTCTCAGTGGAAACAGGTAGCCTGTCTCTGGTAAGCGACCCTATCAACGGGAGAGACGGTTGTGACGGATGACTTGATTCGGGAGACAACGTGATTAAGAAATAGATTATAACTTTGTGTGAACAGGGCCCGTCGCACTATGAAGGAAGATTACTGTCAGCAGATCTTGGCTATGAAGGCCACTGCAGCATACTATTCAGCCTAACACCCCTCCTCTTGTGCTGGCTTTATCTCAAACGTGTTAGAAATGTATTCCACCGTCCATCACACCTTTCAGCTGTGAAAAGCAATTACCAGACCCAACTGCAATCGCCAGACGATCCACGAGCCAAGCTGCCCATTAGGAGATTAAGGCGTATATGGATCCAGACCTGTGTGGTCACCAGGACTGATGGGCCTTATGTATCAACATACCAACACTCAGGCCATTCACCACAAGGGTTACACTGAGGACCGAGGACTTTGCTTGGTGAAACATTACAACGCTAGAAGTCTTTTACTAAAGGTTAGTGAAAAGTGGAACTATTCTTTGCTGATCTATGGCATCACATAGGGGAAGCTAGGAGCTACTGCTAGAGCTACGAGTTACTGCTGGAGCTACGAGCTACTGCTGGAGCTACGAGATCCTGCTGGAACTAGAGCTACAAGCTACTGCTGGAGCTACGAGCTACTGCCGGAGCGTCAGCTACTGTCACTAACTAAGGCTCAAACATGTCTTCAATATTTATTATCTTCAATCGTTACCCGGTGTTTTCTAACTGGATGAAGATTATCTCTGAGATTTCCTCCAGACTGAACAGAATCTTAAAGTTGTCAAAGGCTTCTTTGGTGCCTGAGAATAAAAGAGAGGTTAACTTCAGTACAGCATCTTTCTTCAGAGCTTGTTTATCAGATGCAAAGGTTTTACAGTTGGCTTTCATGTGACTTTAACATTTAGTCACCAGCAGACACTTTTATCCGAAATGAATTACAAGCAACAGTCTGAATAATCAAAGCACAGAGCAGCTTCAAAGAGTGAATCACTGTGTATAGTTGTGCCAAATTACTTTTGGCACACCTAGGGTATAACATGCTGTGGAGCTGTATTAGCCTGTACATTATAGAGCATATAGAACCTGAATCAATCTCATAACTGCACGTCTAAGTATAAATCAAGTATTTCTATGAGGTAAGGCACTCTTAAATTCGTCTCATTGGAGTGCAGTGAAAACTGCATTCTATTGGAAACTGACAGTGAATCCTAATTCACACTTTCTTCAGTTGTCCTTGAGCTAAAGCAAAATGTCAAATATTGAGAACAGCTCTTGAATTCTAAAGAATGTGCCAGGAAATTGAAATACTAAAAAAAAGATATAACGCAAATTATATATTTTTATTGTATAAATGCCAATGGCCACTATTGAATGTATCTATGAACAATATAATTATATCCGGTAGCGTTTGTGAAATTTGATATCTCTCCTTCTCTAATTAGAATAGCAAGTTTTCTGATTCCTCAGATTGGACCATAATCTTCTTGTGTCCCTTATTTCCTCGCCGCTCCACTTCATCACGTCATCGTGTGGAGAGGGCAACCTCGAGACTCGCGGCACACCGTGTGGAGAGGGCGCCCTCTAGCGGTACATCGTCTGGAGCGGGCCTCCTCTAGCGGTACAACCTAACGTCATCCACACCGTTTGGAGAGGGCGCTCTCTAGCAGTACAACGTGACGTCATCAAAGCAGTTCAACATGCTTCCTCTGTGGTTGTACACTGAGTGACTCAACGATGCCATTGAGTCACTCAGTGTCGGGTAAGTGATAGCTCAGGTGGCATACATTAAAATCAGAAACGAATCCGTTGTGTTGTCTTTAATTCCATGTGTTTCTCCTGGGACAAGGATGAACAGCGAGGAGGAACGACCAAGAGGAGGTACTTCCTCCAAGACGTTGTGGGGTTCTTCCTGAGGAGGTACTTCCTCCCAGACGTTGTGGGGGCCTTCTTAAGGAGGGATGTCCTCCCAGACGTTGTCGGGGCCTTCTTAAGGAGGGACTTCCTCCCAGACGTTGTGGGGGCCTTCTTAAGGAGGGACTTCCTCCCAGACGTTGTGGGGGCCTTCTTAAGGAGGGACTTCCTCCCAGACGTTGTCGGGGCCTTCTTAAGGAGGGATTTCCTCCCAGACGTTGTGGGGACCTCTTTAAGGAGGGATTTCCTCCCATACGTTGTGGGGGCCTTCCTAAGGAGGGACTTCCTCCCAGATGTTGTGGGGGCCTTCCTAAGGAGGTACTTCCTCCCAGACGTTGTGGGGGCCTTCCTGAGGAGGGTACTTTTCCCAGACGTTGTGGGGGCCTTCCTGAGGAGGGACTTCCTCCAAAACGTTGTGGGGGCCTTCCTAAGGCGGGACTTCCTCCCAGACGTTCCTGATCCCAGCTGAACCCAGCATGCCTGGCAGCAGAGTGACCATGCTCTGATGAACCGACCTTATGATGAGGTTATGATTAGGTAATGATGAGGTTATGATGAGGTTATGATGACGTAATGATGACGTTATGATGACGTTATGATGACGAATGATACTGAGCTTTGACCTTGTAATAGATCACACACATCAAAGATGCATAAGGGGCTCATCAATAAAACACTACTCTGTAGCCATGGTAACGGAGTTCCCCTGAGCCTTCTTGTCTTACCTCGGCTCCCATGGAGATGTAGACCTGGCGCCGCTCTGCCCGCTCCGCCCGCTCCGCCCGTGTTGGAGGCATGGCTCTTTAACTGAAACACACAAGAAAAACCATTCAAATGATCCACAAGGTACT
>NC_079434.1:15874548-15897048 GCF_026213295.1 Gadus chalcogrammus | reverse complement strand
GTGTAGGCCTACTGTTGGTGTTATACCTCTTACTTTTGGCTACCTCCTACTGGTGTAGGATATTCATATCTATGGTCACACCGATGCCAGTGCACTGTTGTGTGATGTAGCCTATAACGTTAATTTAGGCTGCATCTTACTGACAATGTTACGTAATTAACGTAACATAACGTGAAACACGTGAAGCTATGGCCTACCGTGTATCCTGTGCATGCCGCCGACAGACTATGGATTCTAATGTAGGCCGTAGGTTGCACTGAAGCTATGGCCTACCGTGTTCCCTGTGCATGACTCCGACATACTAGGGACTTTAATGTAGGCCGTAGGCTGCACTGAGGCAGCGAGCTGTGACTTAGCTGTGGAGGAGGTGTTGACTACGAGAAGACTGGAGGATGATCAAGAGATATTTGCCTCCACTTGGGTGGTTAGGTAGGCCTACAGAGAACTCTATTTATAGCATCTGTCTTAGGCCTACTGATATTGATGATGTTCGTAACATAGCTGAACTATAGGTGGAGAGTAAGGTCTGAAAGCGGTGATGGTGGACCTTCTCGTGGAGAAGGGGAGGCAGTGAACTTGTCGTCATGAGAGCTGCTGGTTGGTTTGCTCGTCATGCTCCAGTTAACCCAGTGGGGGACACATCATGCATCATGTATGCACTCTGAATGGATGTCATTCGGTATCACGGTCGACAACGGAGGGTTCAGAACTCTACCCTGGTCCAGGATCCATTCCTCCTTCTGGATTCTCTGAAGAACGATCTGCATGAACTCAGACCTCAATCAGGGCCGATGAGCACTGATTGAATACCCTCAGACCACTTAACCCTTCTTCTATAGAGACCAATTCAAACGATGGATGATTCATACGATATGATGTCTGCACGTGTTTGGCTTTATGTTTGTTTGAATTTTCCTGTGTATTTGTCCTCACTATTTTTAAAGTTTGTACTCTGTGACCTTTTCCAAAGTCCAACTGCATGACTGTTCTAATTAGCTTTAATGTATTTTAGGAAGCCTTTTAAGAGCACAGCCCGGGACTACTGAAGTTAATAACCTCTTTGCTGATTCAGGCTTTTTTAATAACCAGATCATCTTAAAACACACTCCCTTGTCTCAAACGAGTAATACATGAGTTGAGTCTATTTGTTTAATATCTATTTACCATCCTTCTGGTCTTTAGGTTGGAGAGAGGAGGATCTCTCCTAGAAACTCGTGGAGGCCGGCCAGCGAATACTCTCAAATAAATCAATCCATCTAATCTGGTGTCCATAATCCTCCCATTACAGTATGAAAGCCGGCTTGCTCCCATAATGTATTTCCACACCATAAACCTGATATTCAGGCAGGACCAAACGAATAGCACATTAAATAACATGAGGACTAATAGGTTTACTGAAGCTCCAGGATGCAGTCATTCTGTTGTGTCTTTGTTGGCTTGTTGAAGAGGTGCATAAACGCTAACACGGTGAAACGTTGTCTTCAGAGAGAAGCCAAACACTCAAACCACACCACTGGCCTCTCTAGTGGAGCCCTGATGATACCCAGTAGGATGTGAGAACAGCAACATTACCTTCAGAAGCGCTGACTGCGGGCTTTCATCCGAGTCTTTGGTTACTAAATGCTAAACTTGGCACACTGGCAATTTTGTTGGAATTGCTTGTTATATTCCCTTTAGTCTTCCAGGCCATTATCATATCTTAAGCTACCACTGTAGGGCTAGCGGTAGCTGCTAAGGTTGTACTCCGGGTCCCGTGTCGCCCCGGGTACCGTCCAGGTAGACAGTAGGACCACCCAGCCCAATGTCAGGGTGGTCCTGTGGTGAAGTCCCCACCACACCTTGCCCCCTGGTGCCCGTCCACAATCCAGGACGTGGCTCACTGCAGTGAGCAGGGGGGTCTCCGCTGAACCCACTGGGCAGGATAGAAGTAGCAACACGTTGATTGAGTTATGTATGGCTTGTTTGGAAAAATTATGCATTTTATTCTGATGACAAGCAACCTAAATACTGCGAGGAAGGAGGGCAAATTATAATTGATTGACCGCTATTGATGATTAACAGTTACACCCATACTCCTCTGCCAACATAGACTGTTCACAGTCGTTATACTGTTCACAGTTTGAACTATGGTGGATGCTAACATATGTGCTTTATATATTGCTATGTTTTTGTAAAACGAAAAAACGAACTATTAAAACTCTAACTTACAACTATCATAGTCAGAAGAAGGACACCCCAGTGAAACGCAGGTCATTTGACGAAGGTTCCCGCTGGATTGGAGTACGTGTTGTACGTGTTCCAGATGAGTTTGGGTAACGGCAGCGGCTGCTGTAGTCCTGGTCTGGGGACCAAAACGCGTGTGCTGAACACGGGAGCTCGACGGGCCTTGGGCTGCTTTGTTCGCCTCTCAAGTGGAACAAATTGTAGCATTCAGAGGGCTGAGCAAACCCTTATCCAGAACCAGCGCGAACAAGAGATTAGCATCACCACAGGAGGGCCCGCCAGCATCTCAGGGTGCTGCGCAGTGGAGCATCACAGAACAGACCAAACATTTTATGGAGTAGCTCTTTACACCTTCCCTAGGTCACGTACCTCCTGGTGCCTTTCACGTTCAGAGCGCGACCACCAATCTCCTGAAATAGCCATGTGACCTACTGTAGCTTCCGTCTTTCGAGTTCAGATTCACTCCTCAGACACTGTTAGCTAGCAGTGTCTAGAGCACAATATCTATCCACCCATGGCCCCATGCCCATCCACCAGTAGCATCATTTTGTTCAGGGATCCATGGCGTAAAACCAGTTCATCTACCGTCCGCTGAGTCGCTGCGAGGCATTCCGTGCACAGGGTTCCTTCCCATGCATCCCAACTTCCAACCCTGACTGGCGAATGCAAAGGAGCTTAGCATGCATTAGTAAAAGATCTCTTCCTCCCTCCCTCCCTCCCTCCCTCCCTCCCTCCCTCCCTCCCTCCCTCACTCCCTCCCTCCCTCCAGTGCTCCCCCTCCTCCTCAGCCCCTTTGATCAGAACTCATCTTCAGAGCGGGGAGAAGAAGCAGTGTGTGCCCAGGCAGAAGATGGGAGGGGGGGCTGGGTCCTCCGTGGAGGATCATGTATTGAAACGAGACGCAGAAGAAAGAGCCAGAAGAAGCAGCTGCTGTTGGCAGGCTGATAGAGAAGGTGGAAGGAAGGTGGAAGGAGAACTCGGAGTGTATTTAGACCAGAGTCGTCTCAGGCTGCTGCTGAAGAGGGCCACTGTTGTTCATATAGCATCTTGTGTATGATGAGACTTAATGAATGTAGACTCCAATGTGTTATGGGAGAAGGAGGATCAATATCTGTATCTACAACCTAATCAGAAGAAACATTCCCCTGCTTATTTTTGTTATTAGGTTTATCAGTAAAGTAAAAGTGCTTCTAAAACGACTTAAAGGTGCTGTAGGCCTAGGTAAGAATAAGAGCTATCATTTAACACACGCATTTCTGACCAATCAGGGCATTTCTTCCCTCAATGGTTTCATGGGAATCCTTCTTGCCTGTCAATCACAGGTGGACTCAACACTTTTCATTGACGTTCATTTGGGTTTATAAATGTGTCACGTTAAATAGCCACATAATGGGATGCAAAGACTCATGCCCTTAAAACAGAAAGGCTTAGAAACCCTTCCAACGCATACGAACCGACGCGTTACCTAAGGACACTTTCCGACGCAGCCTCAGTCCGGATGAATTAGCGTCCAGTGAACACAGTAACCCGTAGCGCATTGACGTGGTCCGTGTGAACGCAGCGCCAACCCCCCAAGAGTACACAGCGAGCGCGGCGGATGGCGCGCTCGTCAGCAAGGCGAAGGAGAGCGAGAGAGCGAACCGAGCGAGCGAGCGAGTGCCCCTCTGGCACCACACTGACCTACATTAGTAGCTTAGCTCCGCCAGCGCGGCTAGGTGCTGAGCACCACTGCTACTGCCAGTGGGAAGGAGAGAGAGAAAGAGAGGCTAGCTGAAAGAGAGAGAGAGAGAGAGAGAGAGAGAGAGAGAGAGAGAGAGAGAGAGAGAGAGAGAGAGAGGAGAGAGAGAGAGAGAGAGAGAGAGAGAAGAGAGAGAGAGAGAGAGAGAGAGAGAGAGAGAGAGAGAGAGAGAGAGAGAGAGGGCTCTAGCTAAAAAGAAAGAGAGAGAGGATGCTAGCTGAAAGATGGGAGAGAGAGAGATGCTAGCTGAAAGAGGGAGAGAGAGAGAATGAGCAAGAGTGAGGGGAGCTGAATGAGAGAGAGATGGGGGAGAGAGATGAGGTGCTAGCTCAAAGAGAGAGAGAGGGTGCTAGCTGAAAGAAGATGAGAAGAGAGAGGGAGGCTAGCTGAGAGAGAGTGAAAATAGTTAAAGTGGGGGTGGCGATGATATAGAATGATGTATAGATGATCTATGATATAGTTGGATATTTCAGGGCTCTTGAAAAGGAAGAAGAGCAGAAACCATAAGGCCGACCACTGAAGGGACGAAGGAGGAGAGGGTTAGAAGTGATGGTGACTTGAAGTGTAAGAGAGGGAGATGAGGAGTGGAGGTGGAAGATCAAGGCTCCATAAGACGAGCTGAGAGGTGGGATCTTCATCCCTGGCCTGGCTCTGTGTCACGCCCCTCTGACCCATGCCTGCGCCCACCAGGCTGGAGGTCCCGTGTCACGCCCCTCCACTGACCCACGCCGGCCCAACCAGGCTGGAGGTCTGGTCACGACCCCTCCACTGACCCACGCTGGGCCCACCAGGCTTGAGGTCTTGCGTGTTGATTGGAAGTCTTGGGTTCTATTGGCTTACTATCACCTGAAAGCTCAATTCAGTGATGACCCGCCCCCCTCCCTCTCTGTAAAGCAGCGGCGGGCTCTGGGACGCTTCTGCTGTACGGGAGCTGACTCCAGCTCTGTCAGTGTGAGGGGGGGCTGACTCTACGGTCTGATACTGTCTCTGTGAGGGGGGCTGACTCTAGGTCTGATACCTGTCTCTGTGAGGAGGGCTGACTCTAGGTCTGATACCTGTCTCTGTGAGGGGGGCTGACTCCAGCTCTGTCTTCGTGAGGGGAGCTGACTACCTTTACTGTTTCTCTGGTGTCTTCTAATGCTTCCATGTGGGTGTTGGCTTGTTTGGATGGATGGGTTCTAGTTATGGGTTGAGTGGAGGGTTTATTGTTCAGACCACACATTCCTGTACATGTGGGCAGGTGAGTGTCATCGGTTGAGTGGAGGGTTTAGTATATTATGGCCGATGTGTGCTGGGTGTGTCTGGACATTATATCTTCATATCCATTTCCAAGTGCTTTCACGTTGCCAGTATTACAAGCAGTATAACCAGGGTGCCGTCTTTAGTTCTCGTATCTGTGTTGCACTGTGTGTGTGCAGCACAGATATAGAATCATTAAATATATAAATATTGAAAGAAAGGCTGAAGGAAACAAGCAACACATGAAAGAAATCAGCCCAGAAATAGAAGAGGAACGGGAAGGGAGGGAGGGAAGGAGAGAGCTCCACTTACTGGGAGAGAGGATGTTCTGTTTTCAGGAGTGTGTGTGTGTGTGTGTGTGTGTTGTGTGTGTGTGTGTGTGTGTGTGTGTGTGTGTGTGTGTGTGTGTGTGTGTGTGTGTGTGTGTGTGTGTGTGTGTGTGTGTGTGTGTGTGTGTCTCTGTGTCTCTGTGTCTGTGTGTGTGTGTGTGTGTGTGTGTGTGTGTGTGTGTGTGTGTGTGTCTGTCTCTGTGTGTGTGTGTGTGTGTGTGTGTCTCTGTGTGTGTGTGTGTGTGTGTGTGTGTGTCTCTGTGTGTGTGTGTGTGTGTGTCTGTGTGTGTGTGTCTCTGTGTGTGTGTGTGTGTGTGTGTGTGTGTGTGTGTGTGTGTGTGTCTCTGCGTGTGTGTGTGTCTGTGTGTTTGTGTGTGTGTGTGTTTCGGCTCACAGCAGGCCTCTGCGCAGGGCTGACATGAAGAGAGCCCCAGTGTTCCGCTCCGCTGGGCGTGGGCTGTTTCATCACAGAGCCCCCAATAACATGCACTAGCAGCCCTGTTGCCGCGGCTACATCTACAATCAGGGCGTTATTGTGCTACATTATAGAGAGGCTGCTGTGACACGCGGTTTAGGCTTCAGGTGAATCGGGGCACGGCTAAATACCAGTCTCCAAAAAAAAGATAAGATGTCGGACACTTCCAGACTTTCCTGATGCGTGTTGTACGTGTACGAATGAACGTCTGACCCAACAGACCTTATCTGTCCTCCAAAGAGTCTTCCTCTCTGAGCCGTAATAACGAGTCTTCCTCTCTGAGGACCCCCCCCGATGTAAAGAGTCTTCCTCTCTGAGACCTACACCCACCCCCCATGTCAAGAGTCTTCCTCTCAGAGCCCCCCCCCCCTCCTCCCCACGCCATAAAGAGTTTTAATCCCTGGTTATGGTTGGACCCAGCGCCGCTCCCAGGCGTTATTAGCTCCCTCCGTGCCGGTGGATATTCCGCCGGGCCGTGTTTTTACGAGCGCGCCGTGTTTACGACCCGCCCTGTGCAGCTTCTCCATGCATCTCCCCTGGTTTTGGATGGAGGATCAGGGGGCGCAGGTTCGATGCCGGACTAGTTTGAGGCTCTTATTATGGGAGCGCTTCAGATTTATGGAGACAATTATTCCGCATCATCCCATTAACACCACACACAACGCAAACATAAACACGCACACACATAAACACACACACACACACACACACACACGCATACATAATAACACACACACACACACACACACACACACACACACAAACAAACACGCACACACATAAACACGCACTCACACACAAACACACACATGCGCCTGCACGCAATAAAAAATAAATAATTAATATCTCCCAAACCTTCATCTTTTGTCACAAAATCAAATTAGCGTCTCCACTGAACCATACCGTTATAGGGGACACTGTCGCTTCTATTAATTCAGTTGTTTGCAATCTGTCACCTCCCCGGACCGCTCCAAGATTGGTAGCACTTTGCCTTGAAATAATCTCTCCCCCCCCCTCTCTCTCTCTCTCTCTCTCTCGCTCTCCCTTTCTCCTTTCTCCCTCTCTCCCCCGCCCCCTCCCCCTCAGCTGCCCATCCTGGTGTCCTCGGTGGTCAGCCTCTACTTCCTGGAGTGGACGGACGTGTTCAAACCGGTCAAGTCCGGCTTCACCTGCCACGACCGCAGCCTGAGTCTCCCGTTCGTGGAGCCCACCCACGAGGTGGTCCCCTGCTGATGCTGCTCAGCCTGGCCTTCGCCGGCCCCGCCATCACGGTAGGTCTTCAGAGGCCCCCCCCCTTAACGAGGGGACCCAGGAGAGGGAACCTGGTCCCAGAATAGAACCTGGTCCATGGATAGAACCTGGTCCATGGATAGAACCTGGTCCAAGGAGATAGAATCCGGTCCCAGTTGTTAGAACCTGGTCCCAGGAGAGAGAAGCTGGTAATCATAGAGCCCACTTACTTGAGTACAGGTCTGTAGTTACTTACTGGTATAACACAGGTCTGTAGTTACTGGTATATAACAGGTCTATAGTTACTGGTATATTACAAGTCTATAGTTACTGGTATATCAAAGGTCTGTAGTTACTGGTATAACACAGGTCTGTAGTTACTGGTATAACACAGGTCTGTAATTACTGGTATGTTACAGGTCTGTAGTTACTGGTATAACACAGGTCTTTAGTTACTGGTATATTACAGGTCTGTAGTTTCTGGTATATTACAGGTCCGCAGTTACGGTTATAACCCAGGTATGTAGTTACTGGTATAAACACAGGGCTGTAGTTACTGACTGGTATAACACAGGGCTGTAGTTAATGGTGTATTACAGGTCTGTAGTTACTGGTCTAATAACGGTCTGTAGTTACTTACTGGTATAATACCTGTCTGTAGTTACTGGTACAACACAGGTCTGTAGTTACTTACTGGTATATTACCGGTCGGTAGTTAGTTACTGGTATGGTAAATGAATGATTCATATTTCAAAAGTAGCGGGGCAGGGTAGCAATGATCTATACAATCGTAATTGCCTCCATGTATATTCGGTTTGATGAATATTTTCAACTGTATCAAAATGTAGGTCAATAAGAAAAGTATTGGCAAACAGTTCGTTCACTGGCTGCTATCACAAGCGGTGAATCTGCGTTGTTATTGTCTTCATCAGATTCCCTGCTGGATTGCAGATAAGACACTTAATCTTTGTAGGTGAAGTTAACTGACGATATGAGAGCGAGAACAGGCTACGAGTAGAGCGCAAACAAGCAGGCACGCACGAACGCACAGCACACACGTGTGAGGATGAAATTAATCCCGCGACGGTGATGAAGAGCAAGGAGGAGGTGTAAGGAGAAGGGCATCATCATATTACTGAGTATGGTAATGGGGGTGTTTTAATTCAGCTCAAGCTCCACTCGAGTTTGTCTTAAAGGCGCAGCTTTACATTTACTAGAAACTGCTATCACATTGCTGTGTGCTCCCACATTGCGCATAGCATGGAACCTGTACCCGGGGTCCGCTCCCGGTCTGCCCCCGCCTGCTAATCATATAGAATCAGTCGACAGTTTCACCCACAAATAGCCCGTCTTCTTCCTCATCACACCAAGGTCAGGTTGCTGCACGGCTGCACTGTGCCTCCAAAACATCTTGAGACACGCCTCTCCTGTCCTCCCAGAGATCAGCGTGCCCCCCCCCCCCCCCCCCCCCCATCCCCCCAACCCCCCACCGATGTTTGCGTCAACTATTAGTAAAACTAAATTAATGCACTTGGGCGACATCTGAGCGCTGTTACTTCGTCAAGTAAATTGGTGTACTGAGTAAACCAATTACTGTTAATCATGTGAGGCTTCTTCGCATGGAGGTTTCACTCTGGCCAAACATCTCCAAAGGAAGGGGCTGGCTCTCCTCACTCTCCCCTCCCTCTCCATCCACCTCACTTAATTTGTGAGCTGACCTGTCGGGACGTATGGAGGAGGCAACTCTGATGCATCCATACATCAGAGCTGCATATTTCTCTGAGTAGTGAGAGGAGAGAGGCTGGAAGGGCAGAGGGACAGACTGAGACACAAAGGAACAGCCTTTCCTACATCTGACCTCAGCTTCAGCTTCACTCAAACTTACTGCAGCTTTGAGGGACCTTAACCCTTAATATAGACTGTCTTCCTCAAGGAAGAAGAGGCGTCTGTTGCCAGTGACAAATGGCCTGCACTTCCTGATTGAACGTACTTTTCCGAGCCATCCTGTCGCAAGCCGATACACAGCCTCCCCCCTCTACTCCAGACCTTGGAGCACGTAGTAACGGGTCTGAGTTTAGGGGTCTGGTTTTTAACAGGTTTGGGTGTTTCCTGCTGATAGGTCATGCTAGGAGAGGGCTTCCTGTCCTGCTCTCTGAGTGTGTGTCCTGTGACAGATCATGCTAGGAGAGGGCTTCGTGTCCTGCTCTCTGAGTGTGTGTCCTGTGACAGATCATGCTAGGAGAGGGCTTCCTCTTCTGCTGCTTCTCTCGGAAGAAGAGCGGCGCCGGGGGCGAGGCCAACATCAACGCCGCCGGATGCAACTTCAACTCCTTCATCCGCCGGGTGGTCCGCTTCGTGGGTAGGTCGGGACACAAGGGTGGTCTGCTTCGTGGGTAGGTCAGGACTCAAGGGTTGTCCGCTTCTTTTTGTGAGGGGGGGTTGTGTTTTAGAAAACACTACAAAATGGTGATACCCAAAGTAGTGCGGTATATAGGGCTCATATCCTCTCCTCAGGGGTCATGGGGTCATGACCTCCTGCTCCTCTCCCAGGGGTCATGAACTCCTGACCCCCCTGTTCCTCTCCCCAGGGGTCATGACCTCCTGAAACCCCTGTCCTCTCCAGGGGGTCATGACCTCCAGCTCCTCTCCCCAGGGGTCATGACCTCCTGACCCCCCCCGCTCCTCTCCCAGGTGTCTTGGCGTTCGGCCTGTGCGCCACGGCGCTGATCACCGAGTGCTGCAGCTGATGACGGGCTACCCGGCGCCCTACTTCCTGACGGTGTGTAAGCCCAACTACACGGCGCTCAGCGTGTCCTGCGAGCAGAACCCCTTCGTCATGGCCGACATCTGCTCCGGCACACATGGCCGCCATCCTGCAGGGCAGGTGAGACAGGGTGGAGGGTAAAGTCATGCATTCATTAACGAGGCCTGAATCAGTGAACGCTGTGAATAATATCATGCTAATCGGCAGTCCAACAGAAGTGCATATAATGATATAAAAGTAATAATGTAATAATAAATATTATGGGCTTATTTTATGATTTCCGATGGTCTGGACAGTAATGTAGAGTACACATGGTCTTTAAATGCCAACCTATGCATTTCAGCGTGCGTGTGTGTGTGTGTGTGTGTGTGTGTGTGTGTGTGTGTGTGTGTGTGTGTGTGTGTGTGTGAGAGAGAGAGAGATTTAACAAGTGAGTGAAATGAATGAAAAGTACGTGCATAAAGGTCAACATTAAATACTGTATAGAAGTTATTGAAGCCATGAGCCCAGAGAGGCGGTGGTTGTCCGTGGATCCAGTCCCCTAGGGGGCGCTGTAAACCCCCTAGCTGCAGCAGTCATGTGCCACAGCAGCGCTGCAGTGAGGTCCTCATCTGTTATCAAAGTTGCATGACTCCAGATGTACAATCCTAAGAGCTTTCCCAAAACATTGAGTGTGTAGAGCTGTCAACACCAGGCTAAGCACATGTTGTCATGTAGACACACACACACAACCCCACCACACACACACACAACCACACACCACCACACACACACACACACACACACACACACACCCACACACACACACACACACACACACACCCACACACATATATCAAATGCACAAAATACGCCCACACAATCATGCATATAACCATACTCACATGCGCAGTGCGCCCCCGTGAATGGAGGTAGCATGCGTCTTAAGTAGGTCATTTGGAGAGAGCTCTATGAAAACTGGATTCAAGGCTCACTTCCACTGTGCCTCACGTTAAGTAATCCATCTTTGAAGTGATGAGGATGGGGCCTCCGTTACGACACCCTCTGTCCGCCCAATCATCTGGGATCAAGTGACAGTAGTAGAACACAGAACACTCGACCATCAATGATGCAACACGCTGAACGCAGACTCATTCTGTTCTGGGTCCCTCTCGTCCTCAGAAAGTCCTTCCCGTCCCAACACGCCACTCTGGCCTCCTTCGCCGCGGTCTACGTCTCGGTGAGTACTGGTTCTGACCCCGGACCCCCCAGTGCTCCCAGTAGACTCGCGATTGACACAGCAATGATGGGGGATGTAAATGAGCTATTGCTTCTGTTTGATGATTAGTTCATTTCGAATGCTTTTGAACTTCACAGACAATTTGGACCTTTTCATTAACATGGATCTCTGAGGACCGCTTTGGTGAGGCTTACCCTAAGCCACATATAAGCATCTTGATTTTAATATGATTTGTGACCGTGATACTGTTCAGTCACACTTGTGCTTTCAATGCCGCTTGTTGGATCTGTTCCGATCAGAGAGACCTTTCCACACTCTCTAATTTCATAAGTGTACCAGTTTTTATATGATTGAACGAAGATCTAATCAAATATCCAACCAGATTTCCCATCTAGTTTTGCATCTGGACCAATTTTAATAATTAATTAGTACAATTGTAAACCAACAGTTACTACAAGTGTAGTTACATTCAAACTAGTAGCCCTACAGATTTGGGAATTGTAAACACAAAAACAAAAAATATTTCTGATATGAATGTTGACATTCTGTTGGCAAAACCTTTCAATATCACAGTAATACCAAAAAAAGTGTTTTTTATTAATCACGATAAAAAAAGATGGCGTGAACGCGTTATTACCGCGCTACTTTTGACAGCCCTAATATGAACACCAAATCCTGTCCGTCCTCATGTCTTTAAAAGCTCAATGCTGTCATTCCCTTACATGTTAGCAGCTCAATGCTATCTGTCCTCATATCTTAACAGCTCTATGCTCTCTGCCCTCAGATGTACTTCAACAGCACGCTGACCGACTCGTCCAAGCTGCTCAAGCCTCTGCTGGTCTTTCCTTCATCATGTGTGGCATCATCTGCGGCCTGACCCGGATCATCCAGTACAAGAACCACGCCATCGACGTCTACCTGGGCTTCCTGCTGGGCGGAGCCATCGCCGTGTACCTGGTGGGGCCTGGAGCCGCTACACCTCCTACCTTCTACTACATCTCACTACACCTCCTAGAGCCGCTACACCTTCTACCCTCTGCTGTACCCTTTATTCACGTCCTACTCTTTACTCACGTCCTACTCTATACTCTTTACTCATGTCCTACTCTATACTCACGTCCTACTCTATACCCTTTACTCACGTCCTACTCTATACCCTTTACTCACGTCCTACTCTATACTCTTTACTCACGTCCTACTCTATACTCTTTACTCACGTCCTATTCTATACTCTTTGCTCACGTCCTACTCTATACTCACGTCCTACTCTATACCCTTTACTCACGTCCTACTCTACTCCTTTTACTCACGTCCTACTCTATACTCACGTTCTACTCTATACTCTTTATTCATGTCCTACTCTATACTCACGTCCTACTCTATACCCTTTACTCACGTCCTACTCTATACCCTTTACTCACGTCCTACTCTCTACTCTTTACTCAGTCCTACTCATACCCTTTACTCACGTCCTATCTATACCCTTTACTCACGTCTACTCTATACTCTTTACTCAGTCCTACTTATACTCTTTACTCACGTCCTATTCTATACTCTTTGCTCACGTCCTACTCTATACTCACGTCCTACTCTTTACTCTTTACTCACGTCCTACTCTATACCCTTTACTCACGTCCTACTCTTTACTCACGTCCTACTCTTTACTCTTTACTCACGTCCAACTCTATACCCTTTACTCATGTCCTACTCTATACTCATGTCCTACTCTTTGCCATTTACTCACATCCTACTCTATACTCACGTCCTAATTTATACTCTATACTCACGTCCTACTCTATACCCTTTGCTCACGTCCTACTCAACACTCACATCCTACTCTATACTCTTTTGTCACGTCCTACTCTATACTCTTTACTCAATTCCTACTCTATACTCTTTACTCACGCCCTACTCTTTACTCATGTCCTACTCTATACTCTTTACTCATGTCCTACTCTATACTCACGTCCTACTCTCTTTCTTTACTTTACTCACGTCCTACACTATACTCACCTCGTACTCTATACTCATCATTATGGGAACACGAGGTTTAGTAATGTCTGATAATCAAACGTATGTCGGATGCTCCTCTCGTCTCCAGGGCCTGTTGCGGTGGGGAACTTCCAGCCGAGCGAGGAGGCGGGCGGCCCCCATCCGGGCCCCCCCGTGCAGCTGGCCCCGCGGCCCCCCTGCTCCCTGCCCCACATCAGCCAGGAGGCGGTGCTGCACCACCTCCAGATGAAGGCCAGCCTGGCAGCGGAGGCGGGCCTCCCCACGTCCCACTCCGAGGGCCTGCTCCACCGCAGCCTCCAGCAGCAGCAGAGGCTGGCCGAGGCCGGGCGGGGGGCCGAGGGCGACCTCGTGTCCTCCTGCGGGCCCCTGGACCGCGGCGCCTACATGACCTTCAGCCAGACGCTGCCGCGCGTCCACAGCCCCAGGCCATCGCCGCCTACGAGGAGGCGGCCCGGCGCCACGCCGCCACGCTGCACCACGCCTCCCTGGACTCCAGCCGCTCCAAGCAGCTGCTGTCCCAGTGGAAGAGCCGCAAGGTCACCCTGCAGGTCCCCGGGGACCCCTGCTCCCCGGGGGGCGGGGGCGCCCCGCCGCCCCACCACCACGGCAGCATGGAGCTGCCCTCGGGGGCCGCGCTGGGGGGGCCGAACGGGGGCTTCGACGGCGGCAGCTCCCTGCACCAGTACATGGCCAAGCTGGCCCCCGGCGCCAGCACCACACTGCCCGGCAACTGCAGCGGCATCACCGGGGGCGCCCGCGTGGCCATGCAGGCCCGGCCCGGCTCCTCGCAGCTGGTGCACATCCCCGAGGAGGCCCTGGAGAACTACCACCACTCGTCCCCGCGGAGCGGCGAGGACCCGGCGGCGGCGCACAGCGCGGCGCACGCCAACTGGCAGATGGCGGCCGAGGCCTGCAGGACGAGCGCCAACGGGCCCGGGGGCCCGCCCCCGCGGATCATGCAGGTCATCGCCATGTCCAAGCAGCAGGGCCTGCTGCAGACCCACTCCAAGAGCCTGGACGAGGGCAGCGTCACGGGGGGTGGCTGCCAGGCGGCCGCCCGCTACAGGGCCCTGCTGGATCAGGACGCCGTCAGCATGACCGGGGTTAGCATGAGCGGGGTTAGCATGAGCGGGGTTAGCATTAGCGGGGTTAGCATGAGCGGGCACGGCTCGCTGGGCAGCACCCCGGGGAGCGTCTCCGGGAGCACGGGCGCCATCGTCAGGGTGGAGGCCCACCCGGAGAGCGGCCGGCCGGTGATCCAGCCCCCCTCCACCGACGGCTCCTGGAAGTGGCGGTCCCTTGACCACGGCACCGGGGGTCCCTGCCCCCCGGAGGGCCCGGTCCTGGGGGTCCCGGTCTCGGGGGTCCGGGGGGTCCCGGGGGTGTAGAGAGCCTGAGGCAGTCCTTTGAGCTCAACGACCTCAACAGAGACTCGGAGGGCTCCGAGCCGCCCCGGGACGGCTCCATGGACAGGAGGCGGGCCGACCACGGCGTCGCCATGAGCCCGCCCCCCCCCCTGGTGACGGTGCACACCCAGAGCGCCGGCAGCCAGGTGGAGCATCGGCCCAACCCACACTGCCTCTCCACCATCCGGGTCACGCCCGGCGACGGAGGTGGAGGTGGAGGAGGCGGTGGGGAGTCGACCTCCGACATCCCCTCGGTCTGCTCCAGCCGGGACTCCACCCTGCGCAGGAAAGCGAACAACATCATCCTGATCCCGGAGAGGGCGAACAGCCCGGATAACGCCCGGAACGTCTTCTACAAAGGAACGTCGATGACCCCCACCTTCAAGGAGTGAAGAGGAGGAGCTCCCTTCCTCTAAGGAGATGGAAACATTGTGGGGGGAGGAAACGTGATCAGCTGAGGGGCGGAGATAGGAGCTTCTAGCGGGTGTCTGAGCCAACACAGTGCTACCTAGATTACTTTAGTGCCAAAGAAAATCTCTTACTTCAGCATGAGAATCTGGACGTAGTTGAAACCAATGCAAAAATCCTTTGGCGCGTTGGGAAAATAATCACTGTGTACCTTTCTGTTGTGGGTACCTCGTGCAGAAGGTTTAGCAATGGTAGGGAGGACAGGGAAACATTTGTAGAATACTTTTTTGTACATATTTTATCGCAAAAATGGTCATGATCTGATTAGCACTTAAAAGTTAAACTGTAGCAAACTATTGCAAATAGATCACACTGTAGCTGTCAAAACAGAGCTTTTTTACCCGGCAAATACTGTACATTTTAAACAATTATAACTGATCATATATAATATATTGTACAATTTGAATACAAAAATATTTTACAAAGAGTACAGAATGAATATATAGTGAAATGTTTTGTACTTTCTTGTATTTAAAGATGCCACCTATTCCAGAGCAAAGCCCTGTTCAAACCATAAGTGTGCTTAGCGTTCCCTGTAGCACTAAGGTCATGTGACCTGCACTAAAAAACACCTTTACCTGCATCCTTTGACCTCAGCGTGTCCCGACCCCCACACTAGTGGTGCACATTGTTCCCCGTCTTAGCAGCACAAAGCACACAAAACCACTACACATATATACATATATGTATATACTTATATGCATATGTGTAAAGTTATACGCTACACAGCCATGAGACACAGGAACACTTGGAAGTAAATGAATGCAATCTGAAATAGACTGGTGCCAAATACCAACTAGTATTCTATCTTGTAATTATCATTTTCTTTACTGCTATTTTAAACAGATGCATTATTCAGCCTCTATTTGGCGCCCGGCCCAAAACAGGATCAGCATATAGTCAAAGTGGAGCGATGCACAGTCAGAGGCCAATGTAGCGGGCTGGAGCTCTTCTACTGCGTAAAGGACTCGAGTCCGTTCTTCATTCGCTTGGTTCGACACTAGTTCTCCGTGAGTCCTGACACGACATTGAGCATCTGTCATTAGTCTCCAGACGTTCTGTAGAACCTTTTCCAAAAAGCACCAAGTTCAGAAAATGTCCTTAAACGGTATTAACATCAGCAGGCAATATGACTCATTTGAGTGGAAGCATTAGTTCCATTATCGCATGTTGCTGAAAGCTCACTGATCTTCAAAGAGCTCTCCTCTTTGACTGAGTCCCCCAACCTCCCGGACCCCCAGTCCCCTTGAGACCGCTGGTGAATTACCACGCTGGAGACAGAAGATGAACTCTTTGCTCTGACTCACATGTGGGTGACGCTCTGTGACCTTTAGGGATTTAAACCTGCACTATCTCACTTTTCTACCGCAACAATTTACTCCATTAAAAAAACCGGACCTTGAAAGTTCCTCAACAATAGAACTAGAGATCAACCAGGGAATCCATCCAGGGAATTCTTCTCAAACGGTTAGTCCCGGTCCCCCTAGGTCCACTAGTCCTCTGGTCTCTTAGTCCAGTACTCCCCTGGTCAACTGGTATTTACTTTTATTGACTTACTTTATTTGGGATTCTACATGATGTACAGACCTAAATGTTATAAAACCCTGTTGTACACTATGAGACCCCGGACAGGGTTATTCTGCTTATACCTCATTTACCAAAAAGTATTAGATATGTTACTTTTGTCTATAATGTTATGGTTTTTTATGACATAATCAGCTACAATTTAAATATTCTTGTTCGGTGCTTTGAGCATTTTGTTTTGGGGGTGAATAGTTGTACTGAGTGATGTTAAAGGGGCATTGATCTGAGCTGTTAAAGGCTGAGGTTCGGTCATGAAACTAATGCAAACCCCTGGGGGCATTGGATTCTCTAGAACCAGGGGTCCAGAACCAGGGGCCTGTTTTCCGCCCGTAGCTACGGCTCAAACCACCAGAGACTGGGTGGACATAGTGCAGGTTTATCTGACCTTCATGAAACCCATTCCAACATGACCAGACATAGCTCCATATCAGAAGTGCTCACGGGAACGCAGCCTTAGTTGATTAGTTGTTCTATTCTAGAACAAAATAAAAGCTTAAAATAAGCTTAGAAAACGACTTCCATTGATTCTCACTGTGCCAACCTTTGAATACTCGAGTCTATTGCCAAAGCAAGCGATCCTCACAGAATACAGCAGCTGACCCTGCAGATGTATTTTTCTGTATTTGATATAGCAAGCCTGCATTACATTGTCATTGACTGAGTCGCCCCCACACACTTTGTGACTTTGCATGGCCACATTTATATATTGTGTATCACTGGAATATTGTAAACATGAAGTGAAGTTTCTTTTCACTTTATAGTTAAAAAATAGACAATATTTTTTCTTCTTTTTGTTACCCGGTTACTCCTTGTTCATTTTGTTGGTCAAATGAAGTGATAGAGGTGCTCTTGGTTTAAATGGACAATATCCACGGTTTACACGATGTGACCAGGAAAAGGCTGCATGAATCACACAGTCACAAAGGATTTATGTTTTAGATTAAAAGAAAGGTATGCAGTCATAGATTGTTTTAATACTTAACCTTTCGAGCAAATCGCATGTTGTTAGGAAGAAGGTAAATACATGGTACCTTAAGGCCAAAGCCTTTACTGTCAGACTTACAACTGTTGCTTCTTCAACTAGTTAACTAAACCAGTGGACTAAAAGCACTGGTAGTAAATCGGTCATTAGACATGCATCACTGAAGTACAACATCTCTCCTAACATAGGCCTGTCCTAACATAGGCTTACGTACAAATTCAAAGACACCATGGACTGCAGAGATAGTCCAAATCCAAGATTTGTGGATTTGTTCCGTTTTCTATCCACAGATATAACAACAGTCGTTAGTAATTCCATGTTTCGTTATGACATTCCCAGGACTATTCTTGGTCATGCCCGTTACAATCTTAACGCCAGAATCCAGACCTGTTGATTCCCAGCCTTAACCGTCCTTAAAGCCCTTCTGATGACATAAGGATCAAATCCAGCTGACAAGCACATCAGTTTTGAGGCTAACAAAATATAATATGATGAATATGTAGAAGACGCTGTTTTTAATTATGTGTGTTCCATCTCAAACTGTCCCGAAAAGCCTGTGAAATCCAAAAGTGTATGATGTGACAGGAGTAGAATCTAGTCTTACTGGTTAGCACTGTGAGTGGGTCCTCTCTGCATGTGTAGCCTCTTGTGTTGTTCCTGGTGAATACATTGATTTATCTTACTGTGATGAGCTGTGGAAAATTCTATGCAGCAGATTAAAAAAACACTGTATACTTTCAACTCATTTACTGTCAAGTCTCTCGTTTTGGTTTTAAACGGGGAACCCTTGCTTATTCTCGTGACTACGTTTACGATAAAGTACTGATGGCATCACAGGTCAACACCACCACTTGTTATCAGGGTCGATGACCACGTTGTCTCAATGATTGGAATAAATGTTTGCCATTTAATGCAACCGTCGTGTTTCATCTTGTCATATCTTTAAGGTGTGTATGGAAACTGGTTGAGGTAAGAATCTAAAAAAGATAAGTTCCCTGAATCGGTAGCTTGTCAGATTGTGTAAATGAGGGCCATCAGTGCCACTGAGCTGCAGAGCGGTGGACTGGTCCCAGGAACCTTAGGTTTTGAGTAGGCCATCACATCCGGTCGAGACCTTCTCATCTTCCTCAACTGACCAGAATCGGAAGGATTGGAAGAGTTTACCAAAGCCAATGAAATGGTTCTGCTGCTCACAGACATACCAACGAGGGAACTGGACCCATGTGTGTGCGTGTGCGTGTGTGTGTGTGTGTGTGCGTGCGCGTGTGTGTGCGTGCGTGTGTGATGTGTTATTTAGAGATGAAAGTATGATGCAATATTAATTTCACACTTACCCCCACACCCCCCCTCCATCGTCTTAATCCTCCATTCATGAATTCATCTCTTATTATCCTCCAGTCTGCATCCCTTTCAGATGCATTCTGCTGTGATCAGCTACTGAATGCGACCTATGACGGCTTTGCATTGCTTGTGTAATTGCTACAAAGTAGGTCAGTGAAGTGACCTAATTTAGCAGCGTTTCAGAGAGCTTTATCGGCTGGAGAGTCTTCAAAGGGACTCTGAAGGCAGAAGCAGCCGAGCGCTGAGCGTCCGTCAGTCCGGCCGTGGGTCAGACATGCTGATGCAGTGACGGCCGGCAGATTCCCATCACTCCCATCACTCCCATTATTAATGGTCCATCCTTCATCCTAACGTCTTCTCCATGCAAATTCACCAGCAAACCAAATACACTTGTACTAATGAGGCTGCACTGGAAACGTGTTGAGATATAATATATTTATATTATATAAACTTGTTTATATAATATATACATTATATTATGTATATAGTGTGTCTTAAGCTCGTTGCTCACATGGAGAGGAACACAGCGATGACGCACTGAAAACAAAAAAGAGACTCCAGGAACCAAGCCCACCGTCAACACAGCTCATCATCAGGGCTATGGATATTTAAAATGATTTAGTTCTTTATTATCCACCATCATTTGTAACTAAATCAATCTAAACATCCAGCAGATGTTATATAATCCAATATAAATCCAATCCATTTATCTGCATTACAGTGACGACTGCAGTGACAGCAGTGGTGTAGCCTGGGTTCTGTGCACTGACCTCACCGTTCAGTGAGCCGACACCCTGACCGATACTGCTGGCCTGTCTCAGCGCTAGCGAAGCCCCAGACACGCGGGGAGCCGCCGTAATTGGGAAAACAACCGAGGAAGGACCATCATTCACATCCTGGTCTCTGCCCCGTCCCCAGAGAAAGGTCACGTCGTCTCAGAGAGTTATCTACCAGTCTGCCTCGCTGAAGCCGCCATGAGGTCGGGGTTAGTGGTGTCAACAGAGCAGTGGAAGATGAACCGGACTCACAGTCAGTGATTTACGTCGCTGCTTTCCGCAAACATCCATCCAACCTGGCAACCATCGACTACTAATGGTGGCCAGAGCAAAAGTAAAGTCTTATGTAGGGAGAGTTACTGGGACTCAATACATCCAGAGACTCTCCATCACCATGTGACCCGCTCTGAATGGGGAGGGTCTGAACAGAGCAGGGTTGGATGATCCACTCAGAGGCAGCGGGTCACTCTGTGGTCATCAATCACCAAAGTCCACATATAGATCCACCATACCTATACATCCACAATACCTATCCACACTACTCATAGGTAATACCTGTTCCCTACCCGTAGATAATACCTGTCCCCTACCCGTAGGTAATGCCTATCCCCTACCCGTAGGCAATACGACCTTAAGGAAGCCCTGGTTCCTGTGTGTGTGTGTGTGTGTGCGTGCCTGCCTGCCTGCCTGCCTGCCTGCCTGCCTGCCTGCCTGCCTGCCTGCCTGCCTGCGTGCGTGCGTGCGTGCGTGCGTGCGTGCGTGGGGGGGGGGGGTATCTATATAGTTTGTATCTAAATTAAGTTAATCTTTGGTGTGTGTCTATTTAGTGTGTTTATCTTTATGATGTGTATCTATATGGTGTGTATATATGGTGTGTGTGTGTGTGTATCTATATGGTGTATATCTATGGTGTGTGTGCATATGGTTTGTATCTATATGTTGTATGCGTGTGTGTGTGTGTGTGTGTGTGTGTGTGGTGTGTGTGTGTGTGTGTGTGTGTGTGGTGGTGTGTGTGTGTGTGTGTGTGTGTGTGGTGTGTGTGGTGTGTGTGTGTGTGTGTTAACGTGTGTGGCGGTAGGTGATGACTCCAGTTTAACCAGTAAATGAGTCTCTCCGGTCTCTTTGATGAAAGCTTCCTTCTCACTCCTCAAAGGGCCGTTCAGGATGCTGCCAAGTTACTGTTGCAATGGAGACGGTATCTCGCAGAGCGCTCAGAGAGCAGATGTTCTCGTGTGGTAACATCGCCCTCTGCTGTCCACATCCGCTCACTACACACAGGGACGAACCTGCGTTCAATTTGACTAATTAGCTCACCTGCCGCAGCTCGCCTGCCAAGTGTTTTGTGCGTTCCCAGAAACCAACCGTGTGTACTGTTTTGTTGAGGTGTGTTGGTTAAAGACTTTTCGAAGTAAAGAGGAGCATCTCATCTGAACCTGATGTGAGTAGAATTGGTTGGTAAAGCACAACTGTGTTGACTTGTATGTTGAATATAAATCACTGATAATGTGTGAAGGAATCTCATTAGAAATTTAATAATGATTCTACCTGAAAGTATCATTTTAGAGACTATACATTCAAACTTGTTAGAGTAAGAGGTAAATCATTGACTTATGACGTAAACTCTTGACTTATGACAGTCAATAATTAGTATAACTTGTATTAAAAAGCAGGATTAGTTAACTATCTTAATCATTATTTGAAAGCTGGATGATCCCAAAAGCCCTGAATTGATATCGTCATTCATTTATCTGATTTAATGGAGATGGTAGATGTTGAACTGTGGGACAGTGCCCAAGTCTGGGGACCATGAGTAAACAGTTCCTTCCTTCAAAGGTCTATCATGGATATTTCACTGCAGTTCTGTGAGTATCCCAACTTAACCATGAAGATGAACTGCAAACTGTAAGTCATTAGTTTCTCATTACTCTTGGGCTCATTGATGTATTTTGCTTCCTGGTGAGTTAACCCATTAGGCTACCTGAAGGTTGATCTGTGTAGGACATGGTTTCTCAACGGGGGCGTTAGCACAACCTAGGGGGGCGCTGGGAACGTGATTCAATTTTTTCTTCTGGGGGAAAAAATATGCTACCTGAAATAAATAGCCTATTTTCATTTATTGGTTTCTAACCCTCAACCGTCTCGGCTACTTTTTACTGTCTATGCGCAGTGGAACAGTGATAATACAGCGCGGTTCGGTCCTGCACACGCCCGGACTCCCGTTACATCAGCTATCGTCATGATCTCTATAGTAACGCTGATAAACATGAACCAAGTTTGCGGGTTAACAGTTCATAACCAACACAATCAAACATGGCCGATAGCAAGAAAAAAAAAAATCAAAATTTGTTTCAAAGTCCGTTTTCCTCCTTCCTCTTGTTCAGTTCCAGCTGCTCTGAGCGTAGTCTCCACGAAAAGGCCGTTGCATTTCAAATACAAAATATATAGGCCTTATTAGGCCTCTGCGTGCGGGGCACAGTGTACTGTCTATTTAGGGCCAGATAACACTGCATTTTGCTCTGTGTGTGTTTTAGTGTTCCAATGGGTGAGGTAGGGTTTCTGATGTTTTATAATTTGGTTGAGTCTAATTGGTATGTGCTCCGACTGGTCCTGTGTCTGAGCAGAGGGGGAACCTGTCTGTGGACAGAGCCTCAGGACCAGCTGAGTGAGGGGACTCCTGTTCATCTCTTGGCTTTGCAGGGCTTTGTGGTGGAAG
>NC_079434.1:15857792-15874448 GCF_026213295.1 Gadus chalcogrammus | reverse complement strand
GGGTCGTCACATACAGCCCCACTGGTCCCTGGAGGCCCTCTGAAGCTGAACACCACTGATGCGTGGTGCTTGTCTGTGCTGCCATGCTTTCCCTTTGACAGCTAAATGCAGCTCGAGCTGAGCGCTCCACCGTCACACGATGCAGTGGAGAACGGGAGCAGGTGGGGGAGGGAGATGCCTCCTGAAACAAACAAATATACGTCTTTAAGACGATGCTGGTCTGGGTAATTAGAACAATCATAAACGGCCTCGTCCTTGGCAACCTCTAAAACCTGCCTAACGATCCAGTTTGTTGTACGGGCATCTCGTGAAGAGTGCTTGCGTGAGGCGCGCCTCACAAGAAGAAGAAACACAGCAGGAGCAGGATTCGTCAATGGCTCCATAAAGCAGCTCCTCCTATCGTTTCACAGTCATCAACTGCAACAGATTCAGTACAACAAAGCGCTCTATTCCCTTATTATATGGTAAACGGATGGCTTTAGTGAAGCCAGGAGGACAAAATCATTACAATTTCAGCAATTCAATCCATGTCAAGTCAGGAGATGTTTCACAGTTCTAGAGCCAACAAAAGCAAGGTGGAGGGGCTACGTGAGGGAGTGGAGGCACGGGTGTAGTAGTCAAACAGGTGCACCACTTCTAAGGATACGTGAGAGAGTGGAGGCACGGGTGTAGTAGTCAAACAGGTGCACCACTTCTAAGGTTTATGCAAACGGTGCAAACCCCAAAACTCTGCAGGCAAATGCGTTTAATTCATTCGTGTGCCTCCCAAAGTCTCTAGGTGACGGAATGAGCCTTGAGGAACTTCAAAGCCGGGTATTGACACGTCTGGTGGAGAACAAAACACAAAGGAAGGCAGAGGAGGATTTCCTGCTTCTGGAAGGCAGTCTGAACGGTAATTATAAATAGACCCTCGCAGAGTTGAGGATTATAGAAAGAAAGGGAAGCTTCTGGAAGCGGCGGCCATGTTGACCACTGAGGCTGCGTGGATTCTGCCGGTTTTTATATGTGAGGCGAGTTTAACAGTGGCGCTGCATGGCAATGTCCTGCTGGGAAGAATACAGAGAATACGACGAAATTACCAAAAGTAAATAGCAGTGTTTTTATTCCCTAAGATCAGTAGAATAGATAGAATAGACTCTTCCTCACACAGCCCTGGTCCCAGCTGCCCAGCGGTTCATGTCTGTGTTTTGGTTGCACTCCATTTGAACTAACCTCTCTGCCACGATCAAGGTTTCTTTTACAATCCTCAGAAAAAAAAAAGTTTTGCCAGGCAGTTGTTTCAGTCATGAAGAGGCCAAGCCAGAAGTGTTTGTGTCCATCAAATATTTATGGGCAAAGTTCCCAGCTTTTCCTAGCTGTCTGGATAAAGAAACTCAAAGTGATAAATAATACCAATAATAATGTTTCACTTTATTCATGAAGTGCTGTAAATTCAGGCAAGCTCAAAGTGCTGTTTAGGGCTAAAAACGGACCATTCAAGCACGACTAACGATATAATACAGACAGTATATTGATAACTGGAAAGTAGCTAACGTCTACTAAACTCCTTTATCGAAAGGTCTGGTTCTGAAGTGGGCCGCTCTCCCTGGGAAACACAGCCCGGTCTAACTGGTATCATTGGGAAGTGGGAGTCAGGGAGGGGTGATCCTGGCAGCACTGAGAAAACCAGAGTGTTCTTTCTGGTGACTTATAATTATATTATATTGTAATTATTACGTCTTATTGTTTATTACATTCGACTACCAAACCCCCTGACACTGACCCAACCCGGGTTGAAACGGCAGCTGGAATCAATAATTGTTACGGCCTCACTTTAGTTTGATTACTCTCTTGAGACCAAGAAACCGACCCCAAATGAACAGAAAGTTCTTTGTAGAAGATGAATAAAGTGCAAACGCTCCATGTTCCAGGTGGATCATCGTCAAAAGAATTACGCAACAAAACACCAACCTAAACACCATGCTTATCGGTGTAATGTCATCACTTATATATCGTTGTACTTATTCATTATATACTGTTATTATACACAAGTATTAGTATATATCAATATATATATATATATATATATATATATATATACATAATTCTATATTTCTATCTCTGCCTCTAAAGGTCTACGGTTCTATGGGGCTCAGGGTTGGTTTAGCGTGAGGCAGTGTAGCTAGTTTAACGTATCTGACTGTGTTGCCCTCTCTGTCGGCACTCCCATGCAGACGAGCCTGAATCCTTCATGGATGAGCGACGCGGTGCCACAGGGCAGGGGCTCGGCTGACAGCACATCCAAGGGGAACATCAATACACACACAATTAGCCCAGCCTCGAAACAAACACATTAGGATTCTCTTAAGACAGTTCCTCTGAAAATGGGCCAGGGCTCCTAATTAAGGTGTGTATCTTCGTGGAACGGGTCCGCATTATATCAGACTCTTTCAAGGGATCTCTTCCCAATGGAAGGAAGCGAAGGGATATATTAGTATATGAATGAATATAAAACGTCTGCACAAGATGTCGGATACTGTGACATGAATGATTCTCGTGTATAATTCATGCACGACTGAAGAGCATCAAAGTGGGGATTGACCGTGGATCTGTAACATATCCCAGTTAAGTGCTAACTTACTGGGTTACAACAAAACACTGCTAGGCTTCTGTTGACATTCTGTTGAAATGCTCAAGCCTTCAAACGCAGAGCCTCCGGTCAACTGTTTGTTCTGTTTAATACTTAATGAGTGTAAAGTACACAGGTTAAAACATAAATGCATTTTAAAGCGGTCGATGAAATCAGCGTTGCAGTTCTGCTAACAAAATGACCCAAATAATGTTCCGGTCATGGATCACTAATGTGTTCTGTAAAGCGATACCTTTAAGACCGGCTAAAGATAATAGATCACGCTCAGGAATAAGTAGACCAATATCCCAGATGATATCCAATACCAGGGCTCGATACAAACATTATATAACATGTAATATGTGGCACATGTTCCTTCTGTAAACTATGTGGTGCAGGGTAATGGCCGTTGTGGCCTGATTCTTCTGGAAGCTTCTGATACGCTGGGAGGAAGCAGCGATGATGACGCAGAAGCCAGCTCAGTTTTATTCTTTGTGTCTGACAACTGGCAGGCTTCTACCAATACCATCTGAACACCCCCTACCCCCCCCTCACATAACATCTGACCCCCCCCCCCCCCCCAAATAAAACAAAGCTGGGTGCTTCGTCACCAATCATGTCCCGAAATGACCAAATACCAAAACTCTTTCTCCCCTACAATACCATACTTTATTTAGCTGACTTATTTGTCCAAAGCGCCTTTCAATAAATGCATTCAAGCATCAACCAAAACAGCTGACTAATCCCCCATTTAATTTGGGAAAACAGAGCACTACAGAAGCAAGACCCACTCTGGATCTCCATCTCACATCTAAGTCTCCATTTTCAACTGAGACATCCAGAAGGTCAGCTTTTAATTACTGCCCTGGAATGATCTGAGTAGTAACAAGGGGCCGCTCACATTCCCAGTCTCACTGGGAAACACAGCCCAGTCTCACTGGGAAACACAACCCAGTCTCACTGGGAACACAGCCCAGACCCACTGGGAAACACAGCCCAGTCTCATTGGGAGGAACTCAACTTGACAGGACCTTGGTGACCATGAACATGATGGTGAAGGGTTCGAGTTAGTCTCTCTCTATCTCTCTTTCTCTCCTAGTTTTGGCACATTTAACATCATAACTGCTGAAAGCCAAACCTGTTATTCATCTTCATAAGTGTTTGTTGATATTTGGAGAGAAGCTTTCTTTGTATAGTTCATACACTGGCTGACAGCACCTTGTTCAGGGCTGACATCGTTCGTCTCCATCTGGAGGTAAAGCGGGAGTCCTTCAGAAGGGGGGTGGGATGGGGGCAGGGCAGTGCATTCGTCAGAACTGGATTTTCCTCAAGGCTGTGAGAGAACCGGTTCACACCCCCCCTGGGACGCAGCCCGCTGTGACGCTCCACCAAACAACCGCTCTAAGGAGGGTTCACGAGGAAACGATGGATCATCCTCCTTGATCAAAACACCTGTGTTCGTCTTCTCATTCAAAATAAAAAGACTTTAAAAACATGAAAAACATGTCTTCTAAAGGTTGTGTGTCAAAATGCCTGGGCAGACCGCCAGGCAGTGCCAGGTTGGACCTCAAACCCAGGAGATCTCCGTCCCAGCCTGGGATCAGACTGCTCTGCAGGTCTGTGTTCCATTGAGGAGTCGGCAGCGGAGCTAGGCTCTAATTATCACCATAACGCTGATAAGCACACTTAGAGTGAAGCCGGAGGGAATGGCTCACTTTGTTTAACTTTTAATAACGCAATCCATTTGACAAATGGTTACCTTTCCAAAGAAATGCGTACCTTTATACCGGAGCCTCCTATTGTACTGGAGCATGGAGCGCTGGAAGAGCCCCACTATACTAGCAATTAAAGGGTTCTTTATATAGATCGTCAACTACATCTACTACACATGCAGCACATGAACCTTAAGTAGACGTGTAGTACATGACCCTAAAGTGCACAAGCAGTACATGAACCTAAAGTGCACATGCAGTAGTTATACCTAAAGAACACATACAGTAGTTATGCCTAGAGTATACATGCATTACATTAACCTTCAGTACACATGCAGTAGTTAAACCTGAAAAACACATGCATTATTATTATATGCATATTATATGCATTCATTAAACAACCTTTCTGATGCTGTGTACACAACGTTAAACGTGGATTCTCCTGCTTGATCACACTGAACAACACCTGCAGTTGTTGTACTGTAAGCACATCTTGAGTTATTGTGCTCACATTGAAGCAATGCGTCTGCAAGTTCAACTCTTGGCATCCGACTCAGTGTATGCCTGTTCCCTAGTTGTCCGTCGTGGGGGTGTCTCCTTTACTCTCTCCTGCTATGTAACTTTGTATCAGGATTCTTTCCACAGTAGTACTCAGAGATCCCCAAAGCATTCATTGACTACAATCTGCTAATTGGAGAGATAAGGTTTGTGTGCCAAGGGCCGGGCAGGACCAACCTCTCCTAAATATGGAGGAGCCAAGAGATATGATGGTCCCACCTCCCCGCCCCCCCCCCCCCCCCCCCCCCCCAGCACCCCTATAACCCCACCCACACCCCCAAGCACCCAGCGTTCACCGTTGTTCAGTAGATGGGAGGTCGTGACAAAGATGCCCAATACGCCAAGTTATGCTGATGATGTTTTCTTGTTTAGACAGGATTTCTAAGTCATGACCGTGGCTATTTTTAACTTCCGCCTTAGGCACTACATGACCTGGTTGTAAAATGTCAACATGCACAGCCTCAAATACAGAATTAAAGAGCAACCTTATTCAGAATATGTTTTATTATAACCATCATCCCCAATAAGACCAATAAAGTAGTTCTGCCCTTACGACAGCAGAGTCCAATGTGGGTCCAAAAATTAAGTATCTCAAGTACATACTAACCAAACATTTTTTGTTCCAGTCGTTCCACCCCGTAAAAACGGAATAACACTTTTCTTGTGCTTCATGCCCAGTTTGCAAACCTGTGGTATCAACATTTTCCAGTGCTGAACACGGACTGAAGCTGGACTGAAATCCATAAAGGGAGAGGAAACATTCTACTCCTTTGATATCTGCTTATTGTACAGGTAACAGTCAACTGTATGCAGTATAAAAGTAGTACGGTAGTTTAGCAATTATTCTGCAGATGTTGAAGTCATGCAGGGCAAATTTCTATGCAGAGCGATAACACATATCCTCAGTCCTATAGGAGGTCTTTGTTCAGCTGTCATCTGAGGTTGTACCAGCTGAGATCTGCCTCTCTTATGCCCAACTTTTCAGCAGAATGACTGTACAGGAAACCTTGATATGGGAATGCTTAGAGGAGCTCTGCTGGGGAGTTTCCAACCTTGAGCTTAAACAGAAGACTCTAAGATGAAATGTGGGGACTTAAGATGAATAAATTATACTTTCAACAAGTTTGGTTCCCATGAGGATTCTTTGCTTCTGCTTTTGTTTTTCGTTTCATCTTTTTTTGTGTTGTATGTATTCATATGAAACGGAAAGAGATAATGGACTACCTTGTTTTCTTTTTAACTGTTGTCGTCATTGAACTCTTAGGAGACATGTTTGTTTGTCAGAGTTACAGAGATGCAAGGACCTCCACGGTCTTACTGTGATCAACGCGGTTATGGGACTGCGGAGAACAATGCTGAAAACAAACCCAATCAAAACAATCATGCTCCTTATCTCCATCCACCAAGGTCACCACAGCAGAGTGAAGAACTGGAATAATTTGTTAGTGTTAATGGGAGGACGGTGCCCCAGGAGGGGGGCTCGAGGATCCAGCCTCTTTGGGTGTGTGGCATCAGTACCAGTCCAGAGACCGTATTGTAGCATGCGCATGATGACTTTCAACATGGAAACACGAGAGGCTTTCACACTGTTCACCGCTCAGCCCCAAGCTAACGTTAGCCCTGGCTTACTGGACCCTTGTTCACATAGTTCTGCTGGCCCTGATGCACACTAGCTAGTTCAGCACAGTGGTTTTAAACCATTAGCCCTGACAAGTGGGCGACCCAGGGCCACTAATCTCAAGCCCAATAAAAGAAACATAGTGTGAACACTTTTATAGTCCTGGAATAAAACCTCTCTTAGCTAAGTAATGAGTTAGCCCTTATCGCCTGACAGCCCTGTTGTGTGCTCTGTTCCTCATGTGTTTTCACTCTTACCCTTACGGCTGTATGAGCTGTGAAAGCCCTTAGCCATCCAGCTAATGGAGTAATTAACATTGATGGCACTGCTTTGCAATCAAACTATGGCTTGGACCACTAAGCACCCGTACTGAATGTGTGAAACCTCACAGAGATCGGGAGAGCGACTGCTGAGTTACATGTTGAGGGTGCAGGACTGTACAATCTCAACACAGAGCGACTGCTGAGTTACATGTTGAGGGTGCAGGACTGTACCATCTCAACACAGAGCGACTGCTGAGCTACATGGTGAGGGTGCAGGACTGTACAATCTCAACACAGAGCGACTGCTGAGTTACATGTTGAGGGTGCAGGACTGTACCATCTCAACACAGAGCGACTGCTGAGTTACATGGTGAGGGTGCAGGACTGTACCATCTCAACACAGAGCGACTGCTGAGCTACATGGTGAGGGTGCAGGACTGTACCATCTCAACACAGAGCGACTGCTGAGTTACATGGTGAGGGTGCAGGACTGTACCATCTCAACACAGAACGACTGCTGAGCTACATGGTGAGGGTGCAGGACTGTACCATCTCAACACAGAGCGACTGCTGAGCTACATGGTGAGGGTGCAGGACTGTACCATCTCAACACAGAACGACTGCTGAGCTACATGGTGAGGGTGCAGGACTGTGCCATCTCAACACAGAGCGACTGCTGAGCTACATGGTGAGGGTGCAGGACTGTACCATCTCAACACAGAGCGACTGCTGAGCTACATGGTGAGGGTGCAGGACTGTACCATCTCAACACAGAGCGACTGCTGAGCTACATGGTGAGGGTGCAGGACTGTACCATCTCAACACAGAGCGACTGCTGAGCTACATGGTGAGGGTGCAAGACTGTACCATCTCAACGCATATCTCTGTTTTCTTTGCAATGTCTTTTTACATATGCATGCTTCTGGGTTCAGCGGAGTGGAGACCACATATCCCCGTGTCCGTGGCCAAGGTGTTAAGACTTCCAGCTATAAGTCTCACACCGTGGGGGAAAGGTGTTGAATAAATGTGTAAAGGTTTGTCAGATTGGTATTTGGTTTTCATGGTTATGAAAATGTCATAGTCATAGTGTATGTATAATACAATATTTATTTACACTACATTTACTGTTCACTGGGAAAATTGACCAGTCAACTGAATGGCAAAAATGACCTTGAATACATTTGCAACTATATGTTTAAGAGAACAAGGGTACGATAACAAAAATAAATGGTTGATTCTTAGGGAAGCCATTTTTTATATATGTCTAATATACTGCAGACAGAAGTTTGTGACCTCTGGCCGTGAATTAAGTCTCTATTTTCTCTGGGCTCATGTAACATTCATATCTCCCCAGCAGCAGGACTGGGAACAGCGGAGCCTCATTCTGTATCCAGATTCACACAGCCATATGAATGGACTTTATGTCTAGGGGTATTGGAGATATTGACACGTTTGTTCAGTTTGAACGATTTCTGTCCAGTCACCCGCAGGCCCAGACAGCGAGCCGTAACCAGCGGTTGAATACTCTTATCATCCTAAAAATGTTTGGATTAACATGGTTTGTCACAAGCAATCCTCACAAGCAATCCTCACAGACAATTGTTCAGTTATTTCTATATCTTTAAACAAAAAAACATTTGTTCTTCGATATCAAATATCAAATATTTCTGCTTAGAGGTATGAGGTTTGAGACAGAGCTTACTGACCACACATAACATCCTGCTAATTAGAAAAATGCAATTTTTTATCATCATTTATAAAACACAGCCCAACCAAAGAATCAGCATGTAATAGAATCATAGCAGAATCATCAAATTATGTTGGTTTGTATTAGTGTGTAACAGAATTAAATAACCAACGTTGTAATATTGGTGGCTCCTGTCTGACGAGCCGGCCATATGGCAGCTGGAGACCGCATCCGCATCAATTAGCAGACAAGCAGGTGGAAGCTAATTAGGGTTTAGTTTGAGGTGGGGAGTATCGGATGGGTTTAGTTTGACCCCTGAAGAGTTGGAGATGGGTTTAGCTTTAAGTGGGGAGTAGGGATGGGTTTAGTTTGACCCCTGGAGAGTAGGGCATGGGATCAGTTTGAAATGGAGAGTAGGGATGGGTTTAGTTTGAACTGAAGTGTAGGGGTTTTGTTTAGTTTTAACTGGGGAGTATGGGTTTAGTTCAAACTAGTTGGGATGGGTTTAGTTTGAGGAGAGTACGGGATGGTTCAGCCTTCACATCCCAACCCATGCTGATATACATGCAATACGTGGTTTCTGATGATGAGATGAAAATGAGAGCAGGATGACGTCATTTGTCATCTATTTTTCTTGCAAAGGACAGATGTTTGTTTCAGCCAATGGCTCCTGCACTACAGGTGGGCGGCTCCGCGGGGATTCTCTGTGCACACGGGGTCCTCAACTTAAACATGCATGCATTAACCTCTGGAGCTCCTCTCCTTCGACGTCTAATTGGTTGCTTCCACGTTCAAGCTTTAATTCACCGCTGCGTCCTGTAGGTAATATGTGTGATCATAGCGCGGACAGATGTTCACACCGCAAAAAGAGGCTCTGACGCTCTGATAATGTGTTCAGTTATTTAGCGGACGTGTGATCTTTAATGCATGTTCTTTTGGCGAAGGGAGAGGTGTCAAACGAGAGCGTGCATAATGAAAGATGAGTGCGCGTCAGCGCGAATCCGCACGTGCGTGCGCGAGCCCCGATCCACGAAGTGTCGGCCTACTTTTAACACATGAAAGGGACTTTGAGAGAACATTAGTGAAGAAGGGAATGACATGAGATCTGACGCGACGGTTTGCGCGCTGCGACAGAACAACGCCGTTAACTCATGCAATGAGGCGCTCGTCACGGGCGCCAGCCTTCGGGGTCACCGGCCGGAAGCTGAGAGCCGCGTTAACATGAACAGGTAAAGCCGCTCGGTGTGTACGTACCATCAGGGTGGGCAGGCCGGCCACCAGGGCGTAGAGCAGGGCGGGCGGCACGGCGCTGCGCTCCTCCCCCCCCAGGTAGGGCTTGGTGAGCGCACTGTCGTAGCAGAAGAAGCCCTGCACGTGCACGCTGAAGGTGTCCGTGTACTCGAAGTAGTAGGCGAGCATCACCGTCCCGGCCAGGATCACCAGCTGGAAGTAGAGCATGGTGCACAGCGGGGGTCAGGAGTAGTCCGCTACGGTCAGCTACAGCGCGACGGAGACGGAGCGCTTGGCTCCGCTCCTCCTTCCTCCCCTCCTGCCTCGATTCTGCTGTCGTCCCTCGCCTCCTCGTCCCTCGCCTCCTCGCCCTAGCCGCGCGACAGAAGGACGGTGGAGGCTCGCCAGTGACCGCTCGCGTTCTGCTCTCTCCCTGTGCTGTGTCTCGGTACCTCGCGCATGACGCCCCGCAGCGGAGAACGATGTGGACACGCGCTCTGCTCGCTGCGTCCCGCCCTCTCTGCTCCTCGCGCGGCAAAGCAATTAAGGGTGGCAGAGGCACGCGAGTGAGGGAGGCGAGAGGAGAGAGGGCGGGGAGAGGAAACGGGGACTATGTCATCAGCGTGTGTGTGTGTGTGTGTGTGTGTGTGTGTGTGTGTGTGTGTGTGTGTGTGTGTGTGTGTGTGTGTGTGTGTGTGTGTGTGTGTGTGTGTGTGTGTCAGCGCAGCAGGTGTTGAACTGAAATGGATGTGCAGCCACGTTTCATTCAAGCGTGAGAGGGAAAAAAACGTGAGCGAGTGAGACATTGGAGAGAGCGAATGATGACATGATGTAATAATGTCATGCATGCACACACACAAACAAAAATACACACAAACACACACACACACACGTTGTTTTAATTTAAAGTAACAAATAATCATATGCACGCAGAGCCTTTATTTTGAAGAATTCTGTAGCTAAATGACGTCATCATTTGGATAGTGTGTAGGCTTTAAATTCAGGCGTGAGGCGTTGACCACTATGACGTCACGGAATACAAGGCAATACACAAAGTAAATAAAAACATACCATTGAATGTCAAATATGTAGCCAGCGTCATGACAGTGAGAGAGACAGTGAAAGAGAGAGGTGTGGGGGGGGGGGGGGGGGGGGGGGGGGGGAGTGAGCGGTCAAGATGGGACTTGGTGACAGGTGATGAATGGTGTCATTAGTGTGTCATGCTGTCACTGCTCTGGCCAGGAGCTGTTGTTGATTGGCTGGAGGTCCAGACTCCAAAGTGTGAGACCACATATCATCAAATTAGTAAAAAGGAGACAGATTCATTTCACAGGCCGCGTGCAGGACTCTTAATACTGAGTCTGTGGATCACTCGTCTCACAATGGCAACATGATCTTCAATTAGTCCAACATCACGTACGTCAAGGAAAACTATTTTTGTTCTGTGTTTTATTTACCTCGTCACCCACTGGAGCAAACGGGTTCACTACCCCTTAGCCTGGCAATGTGTAAGGACGCACACACACGCACACGCCTACACACACACACAGACGCATGCACACACCCTCCAAAAGTCAACCAATTAGGCGGAGGCATGAGGATGTGCAGCCATGGTGTGTTTAGCGACTGTTAAACCCACTTCTCTCTGGGGACCTCCCATCTGTCCCTCCCCTCCTTCCTCTATCCCTCCCCTCCTCCCTCTGTCCCTCCCTTCCTCCCTCTATCCCTCCTCCCTCTGTCCCTCCTCTCCCCCTCTGTCCCTCCTCTCCCCCGCTGTCCCTCCTCTCCCCCTCTGTCCCTCCTCTCACCCTCTGTCCCTCCCCTTCCCCTCTGTCCCTCCTCTCCCCCTCTGTCCCTCCTCTCCCCCTCTGTCCCTCCTCTCCCCCTCTGTCCCTCCTCTCCCCCTCCTCTCCCCCCTCTGTCCCTCCTCTCCTCTCCCCCTCCGTCCCTCCTCTCCCCCTCCTCTCCCCCTCTGTCCCTCCTCTCCCCCTCTATCCCTCCTCTCCCCCTCTGTCCCTCCCCTCCTCCCTCTGTCCCTCCTCTCCCCCTCTGTCCCTCCCCTCCTCCCTCTGTCCCTCCCCTCCTCCCTCTGACCCGCTGTCCCTCCTCTCCCCCTCTGTCCCTCCTCTCCCCCTCTGTCCCTCCTCTCCCCCTCTGTCCCTCCTCTCCCCTCTGTCTTCCCGTTCCTCTGCAGTGCACTGCAGGACTCAGGAGACTCTGCTGCTGAGATGAGGCGGACCCTGGAACCATTAGAATTGCATTCCTGCTGTGAGCCGCAGCCTAATGTTGAAGTCGGGCACTAGGGGGGCACTTTGTTTGCGTTCCCCTGCCTCTTTATTCTTTGTATTGACGTCCTCACACAGCTGTAGATAAGAGTGTGTACAGCGTGTTTAAGTCTGAGGTGAGGAGGGACCAACGGCCAGAACTCCTGGATTAGTCCTCGTAATGTCAGACGTTGAACAACAAGTCATGTGTTGGTACTGATGAGTAAGGCCATGAATATCGTTGAATATTGGGGATCCAGGCTGACCCATTGGAGCAGAGTGCGCTACAAAGAAGCTATTCCTGGACCCTGCAGTGAGCTCTGCTGCATGCAGGGGGAAACATTTAATGAATGAACCGTTTGGAGGCTGGGCCAAGAACATGACCCAGAGATGACTGTTCGTAAAATCTGGTCTTTCTTCAATTCAGCATACAATTGCAGCATGCCGTGTTGTTTGAAACACGTGATTTTCAGTAAAGATTCCAAAAAATAGACTATATTTAAAGTAATGATCAGGAAAAATGTAAATTTTTCCAGGGACAAAAAAATAAAACTCTTGAACAAATAGTAAAAATGGTCCATGATCTGCTGATGATCCCATCCCTCCAGCCCCTCTACTGAACCTCAGCATCATAACACGGTCACCATGCCAACCATAGAGGCCTCCTCTGAAGAAACAACACAGAGAGCATCCCTCAACCATCCCTCATGAGGGATGATTCGATTGCTGCCACAGAAAATTGGATGAGAAAAAAAATAAAAAAGTTGTAAAGCCCTCCACACTCTGTTCTCTGCTCAGGGGGTCTCTTCTCCTCACGGACTTCCTGCTCAGTGTCCCCTGGCAGAGAGGCAATATCAGAACGACACGGAGGGGAAGAGGAAGTGGAAAAACCAAAGCCGGTGAGAATCAACTCAAGACGAAGGATTACGTTGATAGATTAGAACGTTTCAGATGGATGAGTGGGAACCCCACCTTGAGCTTCCATTGGTCCTTTTAGGACCCATGGGGAATACAAACACGTCCCCTCAGTGGGTCGTAGCGGAGCGATGCTAATCACCCGAGGGCTGTATGACCATGCGGGGGAGGGGGAGATGGAGAACACACAGTTTATCCTCAATCTGAACTCAAACATAGAGAAATAATAAATAGTAATACTAACATAGAGTAATGTTAACATTTTGAGTGTCTCGATGAGCAATGATACTCAGTTATTCAATTGGTTTCCTCCTTAATGGGCATTGGACCGGGCAGGAGGAGCCCAAGAGTCTAACCGGCAGCTCTCTGATGGTTAGACTCCCTCCTCGTCCTCATATCCTCCGCAACGGTCCCCTGAGTTCAGCCCTGTCAGGTGTGACTGATGACCTGCGTTCAGAACCCAGGAGAGCCCGGAGCCCGGCGATGCGACGCGGTGGATCGTTCTCCTCTCACGAGGAGAGAGAGAGGGCTCCATCTATTGAGAGAGGGCTACGTCTGGTTGATCCGGTTCCTCCTCCACCCAGGGTCCACTGAGCCGGCGTGTGAGGGTCCGCCTCAGCAACACGTTTGGTAGGAGGGGCAGTTCGTCGCTAGTTCACAGTAACGTGTTCACCGTGGATCTCCAGCCAGTAAGCAATCTATAAATAGCCCCGCCCCACCCCCGCCGCAGCCGGGTGGAGGAAGTGCTTACATCGTGTTTTATTACATTGTTATGCCCACGGCCGAGTCCTGACCCAGATACACACACACGGAACACATAGCTACACACTCACATACACACAGAACACATAGCTACACACATAGCTGAACACACAGAGAACACAAAGCTACACACTCACACACACACACACACAGATCATATAACTACACACACACCAAGAACACGTAGCTACACACTCTCACACACACACACACACACACACACAACACAAAGCTACACACTCACACAGAACACATAACTACACACACACGAAAACACGCAGCAACACATAGCTACACACACACACACACACACACACACACACACACACATACAGAGAACACATAGCTACACACAGCGAGAGCACAGTGCTACACACACAGCTAGAACACATAGCTTACACACAGCTACACACTGAGCCTGAAATAAGAAGATCACAATAATACTATTCAGATGTAAACACAGAGGGGCCGACCACAGACTGAGCCCACTGAGACACAAACAAGAACAGCAATTAATGATGTTAACATTACGTGGAAAAACATTTAGGATTTCTGCATTTTTCTTACTTCCCTTCATGCATGCAAATCAAGGATGAGTATGGGTGAGATTTAGTATGGGTGAGGGTTAGTATTCATTAGGGAGTTGGTACTGGTTAGGATTAGAGTTAGTATTGGTTAGGGTTAGTATGGGTTAGAGTTAGTACTGGTTAGGGTTAGAGTTAGCATGGGTTAGGAATAGTTCTGGTTAGTACTGGTCAGGGTTAGAGTTAGTATGGGTTAGGGCTAGTACTGGTTAGTACTGGTTAGGGTTAGAGTTAGTATGGGCTTTGTTCAGAGTGGCTGTGCTGGCGGAGATGAATGCGTGTGAATAAACAGCGCTGATTAAGAAGCAGCGAGCCAAGAAGACTTCAAAGCGCCGTTATCTCCGGTCGGCTAATCCGGCGGTCGCACGTCATCAGAGATTCAGGCTCCATCGCTCTCCAGCCACTCACGCTGTGGGGTGGAGGGGACTGTGGGACCCTCTCAACAAGAACAACAGCAGGCAGGGGGAGGGGGGAGGGTGCTATGAGGGGTGAGGGAAAGGTGAGAGAGGGGTGAGGCGGTAGGACGGGTGAGGGAGGGCTGAGGGGTGAGGGGGTGAGGGGAGTGAGGGGTGCGGGAGGGGTGAGAGAGGGGAGAGAGGGTGAAAGGGGTGAGACAAGGGTGATAGAGGGGGGGAGGGTTGGGAGAGAGGGGGGTATGGTTGGAGTGGATGAGATGTTGGAGGCAAGATTCAACAGCATTCAGTAGCGTTGTTGAGTGTCAGGGTTCAGATAAGAGGGTGAACTGATCTTTGGTGTCCATTTGCATTTGGCCCCATATTGAGTATTGTTTGTGTTGAAGTGATTGGTGTTAATATCAAATTTAATTGCGGTGGAGGTGCCCTCAGTCTCGTTTACGCATGGATTTTTAACCTCTCTTCAAATCGCAATTGTTAAACGGTTGTGAGAGTGCGGTGCAAAGAGAGGCGTGGCCCACATCCAAACAGACGGGGTCTGTGGAGATGAAGACCGACGTCTCTGGAGGTCAGACCTTCTGTTTGTGATCAGAGCGGTGGGACCATCCAGCTCCGTGACAAACCTGTCGGACTTCAGAGTATTGGTCTTCGAGTTTCAGAACCCAGCCCTAGATGGATGGTGTCGCCCATACCGCGAGGAGAAGACATATGAAGATCCCTGAACGCCCAGAACTGAGCCTGGGTCATCAATATGATCAAACGTAATTCACAGCCTGTTCCAAAGTGACCTAATAAGGTCTTCCACAGACAGGAAGTCTCAGTGGAAACAGGTAGCCTGTCTCTGGTAAGCGACCCTATCAACGGGAGAGACGGTTGTGACGGATGACTTGATTCGGGAGACAACGTGATTAAGAAATAGATTATAACTTTGTGTGAACAGGGCCCGTCGCACTATGAAGGAAGATTACTGTCGGCAGATCTTGGCTATGAAGGCCACTGCAGCATACTATTCAGCCTAACACCCCTCCTCTTGTGCTGGCTTTATCTCAAACGTGTTAGAAATGTATTCCACCGTCCATCACACCTTTCAGCTGTGAAAAGCAATTACCAGACCCAACTGCAATCGCCAGACGATCCACGAGCCAAGCTGCCCATTAGGAGATTAAGGCGTATATGGATCCAGACCTGTGTGGTCACCAGGACTGATGGGCCTTATGTATCAACATACCAACACTCAGGCCATTCACCACAAGGGTTACACTGAGGACCGAGGACTTTGCTTGGTGAAAAATTACAACGCTAGAAGTCTTTTACTAAAGGTTAGTGAAAAGTGGAACTATTCTTTGCTGATCTATGGCATCACATAGGGGAAGCTAGGAGCTACTGCTAGAGCTACGAGTTACTGCTGGAGCTACGAGCTACTGCTGGAGCTACGAGATCCTGCTGGAGCTAGAGCTACAAGCTACTGCTGGAGCTACGAGCTACTGCCGGAGCGTCAGCTACTGTCACTAACTAAGGCTCAAACATGTCTTCAATATTTATTATCTTCAATCGTTACCCGGTGTTTTCTAACTGGATGAAGATTATCTCTGAGATTTCCTCCAGACTGAACAGAATCTTAAAGTTGTCAAAGGCTTCTTTGGTGCCTGAGAATAAAAGAGAGGTTAACTTCAGTACAGCATCTTTCTTCAGAGCTTGTTTATCAGATGCAAAGGTTTTACAGTTGGCTTTCATGTGACTTTAACATTTAGTCACCAGCAGACACTTTTATCCGAAATGAATTACAAGCAACAGTCTGAATAATCAAAGCACAGAGCAGCTTCAAAGAGTGAATCACTGTGTATAGTTGTGCCAAATTACTTTTGGCACACCTAGGGTATAACATGCTGTGGAGCTGTATTTGCCTGTACATTATAGAGCATATAGAACCTGAATCAATCTCATAACTGCACGTCTAAGTATAAATCAAGTATTTCTATGAGGTAAGGCACTCTTAAATTCGCCTCATTGGAGTGCAGTGAAAACTGCATTCTATTGGAAAC
>NC_079434.1:15777792-15852792 GCF_026213295.1 Gadus chalcogrammus | reverse complement strand
ACGAGTAATACATGAGTTGAGTCTATTTGTTTAGTATCTATTTACCATCCTTCTGGTCTTTAGGTTGGAGAGAGGAGGATCTCTCCTAGAAACTCCTGGAGGCCGGCCAGCGAATCATCTCAAATAAATCAATCCATCTAATCTGGTGTCCATAATCCTCCCATTACAGTATGAAAGCCGGCTTGCTCCCATAATGTATTTCCACACCATAAACCTGATATTCAGGCAGGACCAAACGAATAGCACATTAAATAACATGAGGACTAATAGGTTTACTGAAGCTCCAGGATGCAGTCATTCTGTTGTGTCTTTGTTGGCTTGTTGAAGAGGTGCATAAACGCTAACACGGTGAAACGTTGTCTTCAGAGAGAAGCCAAACACTCAAACCACACCACTGGCCTCTCTAGTGGAGCCCTGATGATACCCAGTAGGATGTGAGAACAGCAACATTACCTTCAGAAGCGCTGACTGCGGGCTTTCATCCGAGTCTTTGGTTACTAAATGCTAAACTTGGCACACTGGCAATTTTGTTGGAATTGCTTGTTATATTCCCTTTAGTCTTCCAGGCCATTATCATATCTTAAGCTACCACTGTAGGGCTAGCGGTAGCTGCTAAGGTTGTACTCCGGGTCCCGTGTCGCCCCGGGTACCGTCCAGGTAGACAGTAGGACCTGTGGTGAAGTCCCCACCACACCTTGCCCCCTGGTGCCCGTCCACAATCCAGGACGTGGCTCACTGCAGTGAGCAGGGGGGTCTCCGCTGAACCCACTGGGCAGGATAGAAGTAGCAACACGTTGATTGAGTTATGTATGGCTTGTTTGGAAAAATTATGCATTTTATTCTGATGACAAGCAACCTAAATACTGCGAGGAAGGAGGGCAAATTATAATTGATTGACCGCTATTGATGATTAACAGTTACACCCATACTCCTCTGCCAACATAGACTGTTCACAGTCGTTATACTGTTCACAGTTTGAACTATGGTGGATGCTAACATATGTGCTTTATATATTGCTATGTTTTTGTAAAACGAAAAAACGAACTATTAAAACTCTAACTTAAACTATCATATAGTCAGAAGAAGGACACCCCAGTGAAACGCAGGTCATTTGACGAAGGTTCCCGCTGGATTGGAGTACGTGTTGTACGTGTTCCAGATGAGTTTGGGTAACGGCAGCGGCTGCTGTAGTCCTGGTCTGGGGACCAAAACGCGTGTGCTTAACACGGGAGCTCGACGGGCCTTGGGCTGCTTTGTTCGCCTCTCAAGTGGAACAAATTGTAGCATTCAGAGGGCTGAGCAAACCCTTATCCAGAACCAGCGCGAACAAGAGATTAGCATCACCACAGGAGGGCCCGCCAGCATCTCAGGGTGCTGCGCAGTGGAGCATCACAGAACAGACCAAACATTTTATGGAGTAGCTCTTTACACCTTCCCTAGGTCACGTACCTCCTGGTGCCTTTCACGTTTCAGAGCGCGACCACCAATCTCCTGAAATATCCATGTGACCTACTGTAGCTTCCGTCTTTCGAGTTCAGATTCACTCCTCAGACACTGTTAGCTAGCAGTGTCTAGAGCACAATATCTATCCACCCATGGCCCCATGCCCATCCACCAGTAGCATCATTTTGTTCAGGGATCCATGGCGTAAACCAGTTCATCTACCGTCCGCTGAGTCGCTGCCGAGGCATTCCGTGCACAGGGTTCCTTCCCATGCATCCCAACTTCCAACCCTGACTGGCGAATGCAAAGGAGCTTAGCATGCATTAGTAAAAAGATCTCTTCCTCCCTCCCTCCCTCCCTCCCTCCCTCCCTCACTCCCTCCCTCCCTCCCCCCCTCCCTCCCTCCAGTGCTCCCCCTCCTCCTCAGCCCCTTTGATCAGAACTCATCTTCAGAGCGGGGAGAAGAAGCAGTGTGTGCCCAGGCAGAAGATGGGAGGGGGGGCTGGGTCTCCGTGGAGGATCATGTATTGAAACGAGACGCAGAAGAAAGAGCCAGAAGAAGCAGCTGCTGTTGGCAGGCTGATAGAGAAGGTGGAAGGAAGGTGGAAGGAGAACTCGGAGTGTATTTAGACCAGTGTCGTCTCAGGCTGCTGCTGAAGAGGGCCACTGTTGTTCATATAGCATCTTGTATATGATGAGACTTAATGAATGTAGACTCCAATGTGTTATGGGAGAAGGAGGATCAATATCTGTATCTACAACCTAATCAGAAGAAACATTCCCTGCTTATTTTTGTTATTAGGTTTTATCAGTAAAGTAAAAGTGCTTCTAAAACGACTTAAAGGTGCTGTAGGCCTAGGTAAGAAATAAGAGCTATCATTTAACACACGCATTTCTGACCAATCAGGGCATTTCTTCCCTCAATGGTTTCATGGGAATCCTTCTTGCCTGTCAATCACAGGTGGACTCAACACTTTTCATTGACGTTCATTTGGGTTTATAAATGTGTCACGTTAAATGGCCACATAATGGGATGCAAAGACAATTCATGCCCTTAAAACAGAAAGGCTTAGAAACCCTTCCAACGCATACGAACCGACGCGTTACCTAAGGACACTTTCCGACGCAGCCTCAGTCCGGATGAATTAGCGTCCAGTGAACACAGTAACCCGTAGCGCATTGACGTGGTCCGTGTGAACGCAGCGCCAACCCCCCAAGAGTACACAGCGAGCGCGGCGGATGGCGCGCTCGTCAGCAAGGCGAAGGAGAGCGAGAGAGCGAACGGAGCGAGCGAGCGAGTGCCCCTCTGGCACCACTGACCTACATTAGTAGCTTAGCTCCGCCAGCGCGGCTAGGTGCTGAGCACCACTGCTACTGCCAGTGGGAAGGAGAGAGAGAAAGAGAGGCTAGCTGAAAGATATACATATAGATAGAGAGAGAGAGAGAGAGAGAGAGAGAGAGAGAGAGAGAGAGAGAGAGAGAGAGAGAGAGAGAGAGAGGCTCTAGCTAAAAGAAAGAGAGAGAGATGCTAGCTGAAAGAGGGAGAGAGAGATGCTAGCTGAAAGAGGGAGAGAGAGAGATAGAGAAAGAGTGAGAGTAGCTGAAGAGAGAGAGATGGGGAGAGAGTGAGGTGCTAGCTCAAAGAGAGAGAGAGGTGCTAGCTGAAAGATGGAGAGAGAGAGGGAGGCTAGCTGAAAGAGAGTGAAAATAGTTAAAGTGGGGGTGGCGATGATATAGAATGATGTATAGATGATCTATGATATAGTTTGGTATTTCAGGGCTCTTTGAAAAGGAAGAAGAGCAGAAACCATAAGGCCGACCACTGAAGGGACGAAGGAGGAGAGGGTTAGTAGTGATGGTGACTTGAAGTGTAAGAGAGGGAGAAGAGGAGTGGAGGTGGGAGGTCAAGGCTCCATAAGACGAGCTGAGAGGTGGATCTTCATCCCTGGCCTGGCTCTGTGTCACGCCCCTCTGACCCATGCTGCGCCCACCAGGCTGGAGGTCCGTGTCACGCCCCTCCACTGACCCACGCCGGCCCAACCAGGCTGGAGGTCTGTGTCACGCCCCTCCACTGACCCACGCTGGGCCCACCAGGCTTGAGGTCTGCGTGTTGATTGGAAGTCTTGGGTTCTGATTGGCTTACTATCACCTGAAAGCTCAATTCAGTGATGACCGCCCCTCCCTCTCTGTAAAGCAGCGGCGGGCTCTGGGACGCTTCTGCTGTGACGGGAGCTGACTCCAGCTCTGTCAGTGTGAGGGGGGCTGACTCTAGGTCTGATACCTGTCTCTGTGAGGGGGGCTGACTCTAGGTCTGATACCTGTCTCTGTGAGGAGGGCTGACTCTAGGTCTGATACCTGTCTGTGAGGGGGGCTGACTCCAGCTCTGTCTTCGTGAGGGGAGCTGACTACCTTTACTGTTTCTGTGGTGTCTTCTAATGCTTCCCATGTTGGGTTTGGCTGTTTGGATGGATGGGTTCTAGTTATGGGTTGAGTGGAGGGTTTATTGTTCAGACCTCCACACATTCCTGTACATGTGGGCAGGTGAGTGTCATCGGTTGAGTGGAGGGTTTAGTATATTATGGCCGATGTGTGCTGGGTGTGTCTGGACATTATACTCTTCATATCCATTTCCAAGTGCTTCACGTTGCCAGTATTACAAGCAGTATAACCAGGGTGCCTTCTTTAGTTCTCTGTATCTGTGTTGCACTGTGTGTGTGCAGCACAGATATAGAATACATTAAATATATAAATATTGAAAGAAAGGGCTGAAGGAAACAAGCAACACATGAAAGAAATCAGCCCAGAAATAGAAGAGGAACGGGAAGGGAGGGAGGGAAGGAGAGAGCTCCACTTACTGGGAGAGAGGATGTTCTGTTTTCAGGAGTGTGTGTGTGTGTGTGTGTGTGTGTGTGTGTGTGTGTGTGTGTGTGTGTGTGTGTGTGTGTGTGTGTGTGTGTGTGTGTGTGTGTGTGTGTGTGTGTGTGTGTGTGTGTGTCTCTGTGTCTCTGTGTGTGTGTGTGTGTGTGCGTGTGTGTGTGTGTGTCTCTGTGTGGTGTGTGTGTGTGTGTGTGTGTGTGTGTGTCTGTGTGTGTGTGTGTGTGTGTGTCTCTGTGTGTGTGTGTGTGTGTGTGTGTCTCTGCGTGTGTGTGTGTGTCTCTGCGTGTGTGTGTGTGTGTGTCTCTGCGTGTGTGTGTGTGTCTGTGTGTGTGTGTGTGTGTGTGTGTGTGTGTGTGTTTCGGCTCACAGCAGGCCTCTGCGCGGGGCTGACATGAAGAGAGCCCCAGTGTTCCGCTCCGCTGGGCGTGGGCTGTTTCATCACAGAGCCCCCAATTAACATGCACTAGCAGCCCTGTTGCCGCGGCTACATCTACAATCAGGGCGTTATTGTGCTACATTATAGAGAGGCTGTGACACGCGGTTTAGGCTTCAGGTAAATCGGGGCACGGCTAAATACCAGTCTCCAAAAAAAAGATAAGATGTCGACACTTCCAGACTTTCCTGATGCGTGTGTACGTGTACGAATGAACGTCTGACCCAACAGACCTTATCTGTCTCCAAAGAGTCTTCCTCTCTGAGACCGTAAAGAGTCTTCCTCTCTGAGACCGTAAAGAGTCTTCCTCTCTGAGACCCCCCCCTGATGTAAAGAGTCTTCCTCTCTGAGACGCCCCCCACTCCCACCGTAAAGAGTCTTCCTCTCTGAGACGCCCCCCGCCCCACCCGTAAAGAGTCTTCCTCTCTGAGACGCCCCCCGCCCCACCCGTAAAGAGTCTTCCTCTCTGAGACGCCCCCTGCCCCACCCGTAAAGAGTCTTCCTCTCTGAGACGCCCCCCCCCCCCAATGTAAAGAGTCTTCCTCTCTGAGACGCCCCCCACCCCCATGTAAAGAGTCTTCCTCTCTGAGACCTCCCCCCCCCCATGTAAAGAGTCTTCCTCTCCGAGCCCCCCCCCCCCTCCCCACGCCGTAAAGAGTCTTCCTCTCCGAGACCCCGTAATAAAGAGTTTTAATACTGGTTTATGTGTTGGACCCAGCGCCGCTCCAGGCGTTATTAGCTCCACTCCGTGCCGGTGATATTCCGCCGGGCCGTGTTTTTACGAGCGCCCGTGTTTACGACCCGCCCTGTGCAGCTTCTCCATGCATCTCCCCTGGTTTGGATGGAGGGATCAGGGCGGGCGCAGGTTCGATGCCGGACTAGTTTGAGGCTCTTATTAGTGGGAGCGCTTCAGATTTATGAGGACAATTATTTCCGCATCATCCCATTAACACGCACACACACACGCAAACATAAACACGCACACACATAAACACACACACACACACACACACACACACACACACACACACACACACACACACACACACACACACATACATAATAACACACACACACACACACACAAACAAACACAAACACACATAAACACGCACGCACACACAAACACACACATGCGCCTGCACGCAATAAACAAATAAATAATTAATATCTCCCAAACCTTCATCTTTTGTCACAAAATCAAATTAGCGTCTCCACTGAACCGTACCGTTATAGGGGACACTGTCGCTTCTATTAATTCAGTTGTTTGCAATCTGTCACCTCCCCGGACCGCTCCAAGATTGGTAGCACTTTGCCTTGAAATAATCTCTCCCCCCCCTCTCTCTCTCTCTCTCTCTCTCTCTCTCCCTTTCTCCCTCTCTCCCCCGCCCCCTCCCCCTCAGCTGCCCATCCTGGTGTCCTCGGTGGTCAGCCTCTACTTCCTGGAGTGGACGGACGTGTTCAAACCGGTCAAGTCCGGCTTCACCTGCCACGACCGCAGCCTGAGTCTCCCGTTCGTGGAGCCCACCCACGAGGTGGTCCCCCTGCTGATGCTGCTCAGCCTGGCCTTCGCCGGCCCCGCCATCACGGTAGGTCTTCAGAGGCCCCCCCCCCTTAACGATTAACGAGGGGACCCAGGAGAGGGAACCTGGTCCCAGAATAGAACCTGGTCCATGGATAGAACCTGGTCCAAGGAGATAGAATCCGGTCCCAGTTGTTAGAACCTGGTCCCAGGAGAGAGAAGCTGGTAATCATAGAGCCCACTTACTTGAGTACAGGTCTGTAGTTACTTACTGGTATAACACAGGTCTGTAGTTACTGGTATATTACAGGTCTATAGTTACTGGTATAGTACAAGTCTATAGTTACTGGTATATCAAAGGTCTGTAGTTACTGGTATAACACAGGTCTGTAGTTACTGGTATAACACAGGTCCGTAATTACTGGTATGTTACAGGTCTGTAGTTACTGGTATAACACAGGTCTTTAGTTACTGGTATATTACAGGTCTGTAGTTTCTGGTATATTACAGGTCCGCAGTTACGGTTATAACCCAGGTATGTAGTTACTGGTATAACACAGGGCTGTAGTTACTGACTGGTATAACACATGGCTGTAGTTAATGGTGTATTACAGGTCTGTAGTTACTGGTATAATAACGGTCTGTAGTTACTTACTGGTATAATACAGGTCTGTAGTTACTGGTACAACACAGGTCTGTAGTTACTTACTGGTATATTACCGGTCGGTAGTTAGTTACTGGTATGGTAAATGAATGATTCATATTTCAAAAGTAGCGGGGCAGGGTAGCAATGATCTATACAATCGTAATTGCCTCCATGTATATTCGGTTCTGATGAATATTTTCAACTGTATCAAAATGTAGGTCAATAAGAAAAGTATTTGGCAAACAGTTCGTTCACTGGCTGCTATCACAAGCGGTGAATCTGCGTTGTTATTGTCTTCATCAGATTCCCTGCTGGATTGCAGATAAGACACTTAATCTTTGTAGGTGAAGTTAACTGACGATATGAGAGCGAGAACAGGCTACGAGTAGAGCGCAAACAAGCAGGCACGCACGAACGCACAGACACACACGTGTGAGGATGAAATTAATCCCGCGACGGTGATGAAGAGCAAGGAGGAGGTGTAAGGAGAAGGGCATCATCATATTACTGAGTATGGTAATGGAGGTGTTTTAATTCAGCTCAAGCTCCACTCGAGTTTGTCTTAAAGGCGCAGCTTTACATTTACTAGAAGCTGCTATCACATTGCTTTGTGCTCCCACATTGCGCATAGCATGGAACCTGTACCCGGGGTCCGCTCCCGGTCTGCCCCCGCCTGCTAATCATATAGAATCAGTCGACAGTTTCACCCACAAATAGCCCGTCTTCTTCCTCATCACACCAAGGTCAGGTTGCTGCACGGCTGCACTGTGCCTCCAAACATCTTGAGACACGCCTCTCCTGTCCTCCCAGAGATCAGCGTCCACCCCCCCAACCCCCCAACGATGTTTGACCTTAACCCTCCCTTATTAGTAAAACTAAATTAATGCACTTGGGCGACATCTGAGCGCTGTTCCTTAGTCAAGTAAATTGGTGTACTGCCAATTACTGTTAATCATCTGAGGCTTCTTCGCATGGCGGTTTCACGCTGGTCAAACATCTCCAAAGGAGCCGGCTGGCTCTCCCCACTCTCCCCTCCCTCTCCATCCTCCTCAGTTAATCTGTGAGCTGACCTGTCGGGACGTATGGAGGAGGCAACTCTGACGCATCCATGCATCAGAGCTGCACATTTCTCTGAGTAGCGAGAGGAGAGAGGCTGGAAGGGCAGAGGGACAGACTGAGACCCAAAGGAACAGCCTTCCCTACATCTGACCTCAGCTTCAGCTTCACTCAAACTTACTGCAGCTTTGAGGGACCTTAACCCTTAATATAGACTGTCTTCCTCAAGGAAGAAAGAGGCGTCTGTTGCCAGTGACAAATGGCCTGCACTTCCTGATTGAACGTACATTTTCCGAGCCATCCTGTCGCAAGCCGATACACAGCCTCCCCCCTCTACTCCAGACCTTGGAGCACGTAGTAACGGGTCTGAGTTTAGGGGTCTGGTTTTTAACAGGTTTGGGTGTTTCCTGCTGATAGGACATGCTAGGAGAGGGCTTCCTGTCCTGCTCTCTGAGTGTGTGTCCTGTGACAGATCATGCTAGGAGAGGGCTTCCTCTTCTGCTGCTTCTCTCGGAAGAAGAGCGGCGCCGGGGGCGAGGCCAACATCAACGCCGCCGGATGCAACTTCAACTCCTTCATCCGCCGGGTGGTCCGCTTCGTGGGTAGGTCGGGACACAAGGGTGGTCCGCTTCGTGGGTAGGTCAGGACGCAAGGGTTGTCCGCTTCTTTTTGTGAGGGGGGGTTGTGTTTTAGAAAACACTACAAAATGGTGATACCCAAAGTAGTGCGCTATATAGGGCTCATATCCTCTCCTCAGGGGTCATGGGGTCATGACCTCCTGCTCCTCTCCCCAGGGGTCATGAACTCCTGACCCCCCTGTTCCTCTCCCCAGGGGTCATGACCTCCTGAAACCCCTGCTCCTCTCCCAGGGGGTCATGACCTCCAGCTCCTCTCCCCAGGGGTCATGACCTCCTGACCCCCCCCCGCTCCTCTCCCCAGGTGTCTTGGCGTTCGGCCTGTGCGCCACGGCGCTGATCACCGACGTGCTGCAGCTGATGACGGGCTACCCGGCGCCCTACTTCCTGACGGTGTGTAAGCCCAACTACACGGCGCTCAGCGTGTCCTGCGAGCAGAACCCCTTCGTCATGGCCGACATCTGCTCCGGCACCAACATGGCCGCCATCCTGCAGGGCAGGTGAGACAGGGTGGAGGGTAAAGTCATGCATTCATTAACGAGGCCTGAATCAGTGAACGCTGTGAATAATATCATGCGAATCGGCAGTCCAACAGAAGTGCATATAATGATATAAAAGTAATAATGTAATAATAAATATTATGGGCTTATTTTATGATTTCCGATGGGTCTGGACAGTAATGTAGAGTACACATGGTCTTTAAATGCCAACCTATGCATTTCAGCGTGTGTGTGTGTGTGTGTGTGTGTGTGTGTGTGTGTGTGTGTGTGTGTGTGTGTGTGTGTGTGTGTGTGTGTGTGTGTGTGTGTGTGTGTGTGTGTGTGTGTGTGTGTGTGTGTGTGTGTGTGTGTGTGTGAGAGAGAGAGATTTAACAAGTGAGTGAAATGAATGAAAAGTATGTGCATAAAGGTCAACATTATAATATACTGTATATAAGTATATTGAAGCCATGAGCCCAGAGAGGCGGTGGTTGTCCGTGGATCCAGTCCCCTAGGGGGCGCTGTAAACCCCCTAGCTGCAGCAGTCATGTGCCACCTCACCACAGCAGCGCTGCAGTGAGGTCCTCATCTGTTATCAAAGTTGCATGACTCCAGATGTACAATCCTAAGAGCTTTCCCAAAACATTGAGTGTGTAGCTGTCACACACCAGGCTAAGCACATGTTGTCATGTAGACACACACACACACACACACACACACACACACACACACACACACACACACACACACACACACACACACACACACACACACACACACACACACACACACACACACACACACACACACACACACACATACACACACATATATCAAATGCACAAAAATACGCCCACACAATCATGCATATATAACCATACTCACATGCGCAGTGCGCCCCCGTGAATGGAGGTAGCATGCGTCTTAAGTAGGTCATTTGGAGAGAGCTCTATGAAAACTGGATTCAAGGCTCACTTCCACTGTGCCTCACGTTAAGTAATCCATCTTTGAAGTGATGAGGATGGGGCCTCCGTTAGGACACCCTCTGTCCGCCCAATCATCTGGGATCAAGTGACAGTAGTAGAACACAGAACACCCGACCATCAATGATGCAACACGCTGAACGCAGACTCATTCTGTTCTGGGTCCCTCTCGTCCTCCAGAAAGTCCTTCCCGTCCCAACACGCCACTCTGGCCTCCTTCGCCGCGGTCTACGTCTCGGTGAGTACTGGTTCTGACCCCGGACCCCCCCAGTGCTCCCAGTAGACTCGCGATTGACACAGCAATGATGGGGGATGTAGGAAATAAGCTATTGCTTCTGTTTGATGATTAGTTCATTTCGAATGCTTTTGAACTTCACAGACAATTTGGACCTTTTCATTAACATGGATCTCTGAGGACCGCTTTGGTGAGGCTTACCCTAAGCCACATATAAGCATCTTGATTTTAATATGATTTGTGACCGTGATACTGTTCAGTCACACTTGTGCTTTCAATGCCGCTTGTTGGATCTGTTCCGATCAGAGAGACCTTTCCACACTCTTCTAATTTCATAAGTGTACCAGTTTTTATATGATATGAACGAAGATCAAATCAAATATCCAACCAGATTTCCCATCTAGTTTTGCATCTGGACCAATTTTAATAATTAATTAGTAAAATTGTAAACCAACAGTTACTACAAGTGTAGTTACATTCAAACTAGTAGCCCTACAGATTTGGGAATTGTAAACACAAAAACAAAAAATATTTCTGATATGAATGTTGACATTCTGTTGGCAAAACCTTTCAATATCACAGTAATACCAAAAAAAAAGTTGTTTTTTATTAATCACGATAAAAAAAGATGGCGTGAACGCGTTATTACCGCGCTACTTTTGACAGCCCTAATATGAACACAAATCCTGTCCGTCCTCATGTCTTTAAAAGCTCAATGCTGTCATTCCCTTACATGTTAGCAGCTCAATGCTATCTGTCCTCATATCTTTAACAGCTCTATGCTCTCTGCCCTCAGATGTACTTCAACAGCACGCTGACCGACTCGTCCAAGCTGCTCAAGCCTCTGCTGGTCTTCTCCTTCATCATGTGTGGCATCATCTGCGGCCTGACCCGGATCATCCAGTACAAGAACCACGCCATCGACGTCTACCTGGGCTTCCTGCTGGGCGGAGCCATCGCCGTGTACCTGGTGGGGCCTGGAGCTGCTACACCTCCTACCTTCTACTACTTCTCGCTACACCTCCTAGAGCCGCTACACCTTCTACCTTCTACTACATCTCACTACACCTCCTAGAGCCGCTACACCTCCTACCTTCTACTACATCTCACTACACCTCCTAGAGCCGCTACACCTTCTACCCTCTGCTACATCTCGCTACACCTCCTAGAGCCGTCCTTCATTTTGCTCCTCTCCCACTCTTTACTCATGTCCTACTCTATACTCTTTACTCACGTCCTACTCTTTACCCTTTACTCACGTCCTACTCTATACTCTTTACTCACGTCCTACTCTATACTCACGTCCCTTTCTTTACTCACGTCCTGCACTATACTCACCTCGTACTCTATACTCACTCATTATGGGAACACGAGGTTTAGTAATGTCTGATAATCAAACGTATGTCGGATGCTCCTCTCGTCTCCAGGGCCTGTTTGCGGTGGGGAACTTCCAGCCGAGCGAGGAGGCGGGCGGCCCCCGTCCGGGCCCCCCCGTGCAGCTGGCCCCGCGGCCCCCCTGCTCCCTGCCCCACATCAGCCAGGAGGCGGTGCTGCACCACCTCCAGATGAAGGCCAGCCTGGCAGCGGAGGCGGGCCTCCCCACGTCCCACTCCGAGGGCCTGCTCCACCGCAGCCTCCAGCAGCAGCAGAGGCTGGCCGAGGCCGGGCGGGGGGCCGAGGGCGACCTCGTGTCCTCCTGCGGGCCCCTGGACCGCGGCGCCTACATGACCTTCAGCCAGACGCTGCCGCGCGTCCACACGCCCCAGGCCATCGCCGCCTACGAGGAGGCGGCCCGGCGCCACGCCGCCACGCTGCACCACGCCTCCCTGGACTCCAGCCGCTCCAAGCAGCTGCTGTCCCAGTGGAAGAGCCGCAAGGTCACCCTGCAGGTCCCCGGGGACCCTTGCTCCCCGGGGGGCGGGGGCGCCCCGCCGCCCCACCACCACGGCAGCATGGAGCTGCCCTCGGGGGCCGCGCTGGGGGGGCCGAACGGGGGCTTCGACGGCGGCAGCTCCCTGCACCAGTACATGGCCAAGCTGGCCCCCGGCGCCAGCACCACACTGCCCGGCAACTGCAGCGGCATCACCGGGGGCGCCCGCGTGGCCATGCAGGCCCGGCCCGGCTCCTCGCAGCTGGTGCACATCCCCGAGGAGGCCCTGGAGAACTACCACCACTCGTCCCCGCGGAGCGGCGAGGACCCGGCGGCGGCGCACAGCGCGGCGCACGCCAACTGGCAGATGGCGGCCGAGGCCTGCAGGACGAGCGCCAACGGGCCCGGGGGCCCGCCCCCGCGGATCATGCAGGTCATCGCCATGTCCAAGCAGCAGGGCCTGCTGCAGACCCACTCCAAGAGCCTGGACGAGGGCAGCGTCACGGGGGGTGGCTGCCAGGCGGCCGCCCGCTACAGGGCCCTGCTGGATCAGGACGCCGTCAGCATGACCGGGGTTAGCATGAGCGGGGTTAGCATGAGCGGGGTTAGCATGAGCGGGGTTAGCATGAGCGGGCACGGCTCGCTGGGCAGCACCCCGGGGAGCGTCTCCGGGAGCACGGGCGCCATCGTCAGGGTGGAGGCCCACCCGGAGAGCGGCCGGCCGGTGATCCAGCCCCCCTCCACCGACGGCTCCTGGAAGTGGCGGTCCCTTGACCACGGCACCGGGGGTCCCTGCCCCCCCGGAGGGCCCGGTCCTGGGGGTCCCGGTCTCGGGGGTCCGGGGGGTCCCGGGGGTGTAGAGAGCCTGAGGCAGTCCTTTGAGCTCAACGACCTCAACAGAGACTCGGAGGGCTCCGAGCCGCCACGGGACGGCTCCATGGACAGGAGGCGGGCCGACCACGGCGTCGCCATGAGCCCGCCCCCCCCCCTGGTGACGGTGCACACCCAGAGCGCCGGCAGCCAGGTGGAGCATCGGCCCAACCCACACTGCCTCTCCACCATCCGGGTCACGCCCGGCGACGGAGGTGGAGGTGGAGGAGGCGGTGGGGAGTCGACCTCCGACATCCCCTCGGTCTGCTCCAGCCGGGACTCCACCCTGCGCAGGAAAGCGAACAACATCATCCTGATCCCGGAGAGGGCGAACAGCCCGGATAACGCCCGGAACGTCTTCTACAAAGGAACGTCGATGACCCCCACCTTCAAGGAGTGAAGAGGAGGAGCTCCCTTCCTCTAAGGAGATGGAAACATTGTGGGGGGAGGAAACGTGATCAGCTGAGGGGCGGAGATAGGAGCTTCTAGCGGGTGTCTGAGCCAACACAGTGCTACCTAGATTACTTTAGTGCCAAAAGAAAATCTCTTACTTCAGCATGAGAATCTGGACGTAGTTGAAACCAATGCAAAAATCCTTTGGCGCGTTGGGAAAATAATCACTGTGTACCTTTCTGTTGTGGGTACCTCGTGCAGAAGGTTTAGCAATGGTAGGGAGGACAGGGAAACATTTGTAGAATACTTTTTTGTACATATTTTATCGCAAAAATGGTCATGATCTGATTAGCACTTAAAAGTTAAACTGTAGCAAACTATTGCAAATAGATCACACTGTAGCTGTCAAAACAGAGCTTTTTTACCCGGCAAATACTGTACATTTTAAACAATTATAACTGATCATATATAATATATTGTACAATTTGAATACATAAAATATTTTACAAAGAGTACAGAATGAATATATAGTGAAATGTTTTGTACTTTCTTGTATTTAAAGATGCCACCTATTCCAGAGCAAAGCCCTGTTCAAACCATAAGTGTGCTTAGCGTTCCCTGTAGCACTAAGGTCATGTGACCTGCACTAAAAAACACCTTTACCTGCATCCTTTGACCTCAGCGTGTCCCGACCCCCACACTAGTGGTGCACATTGTTCCCCGTCTTAGCAGCACAAAGCACACAAAACCACTACACATATATACATATATGTATATACTTATATGCATATGTGTAAAGTTATACGCTACACAGCCATGAGACACAGGAACACTTGGAAGTAAATGAATGCAATCTGAAATAGACTGGTGCCAAATACCAACTAGTATTCTATCTTGTAATTATCATTTTCTTTACTGCTATTTTAAACAGATGCATTATTCAGCCTCTATTTGGCGCCCGGCCCAAAACAGGATCAGCATATAGTCAAAGTGGAGCGATGCACAGTCAGAGGCCAATGTAGCGGGCTGGAGCTCTTCTACTGCGTAAAGGACTCGAGTCCGTTCTTCATTCGCTTGGTTCGACACTAGTTCTCCGTGAGTCCTGACACGACATTGAGCATCTGTCATTAGTCTCCAGACGTTCTGTAGAACCTTTTCCAAAAAGCACCAAGTTCAGAAAATGTCCTTAAACGGTATTAACATCAGCAGGCAATATGACTCATTTGAGTGGAAGCATTAGTTCCATTATCGCATGTTGCTGAAAGCTCACTGATCTTCAAAGAGCTCTCCTCTTTGACTGAGTCCCCCAACCTCCCGGACCCCCAGTCCCCTTGAGACCGCTGGTGAATTACCACGCTGGAGACAGAAGATGAACTCTTTGCTCTGACTCACATGTGGGTGACGCTCTGTGACCTTTAGGGATTTAAACCTGCACTATCTCACTTTTCTACCGCAACAATTTACTCCATTAAAAAAACCGGACCTTGAAAGTTCCTCAACAATAGAACTAGAGATCAACCAGGGAATCCATCCAGGGAATTCTTCTCAAACGGTTAGTCCCGGTCCCCCTAGGTCCACTAGTCCTCTGGTCTCTTAGTCCAGTACTCCCCTGGTCAACTGGTATTTACTTTTATTGACTTACTTTATTTGGGATTCTACATGATGTACAGACCTAAATGTTATAAAACCCTGTTGTACACTATGAGACCCCGGACAGGGTTATTCTGCTTATACCTCATTTACCAAAAAGTATTAGATATGTTACTTTTGTCTATAATGTTATGGTTTTTTATGACATAATCAGCTACAATTTAAATATTCTTGTTCGGTGCTTTGAGCATTTTGTTTTGGGGGTGAATAGTTGTACTGAGTGATGTAAAAGGGGCATTGATCTGAGCTGTTAAAGGCTGAGGTTCGGTCATGAAACTAATGCAAACCCCTGGGGGCATTGGATTCTCTAGAAACAGGGGTACAGAACCAGGGGCCTGTTTTCCGCCCGTAGCTACGGCTCAAACCACCAGAGACTGGGTGGACATAGTGCAGGTTTATCTGACCTTCATGAAACCCATTCCAACATGACCAGACATAGCTCCATATCAGAAGTGCTCACGGGAACGCAGCCTTAGTTGATTAGTTGTTCTATTCTAGAACATAAAATAAAAGCTTAAAATAAGCTTAGAAAACGACTTCCATTGATTCTCACTGTGCCAACCTTTGAATACTCGAGTCTATTGCCAAAGCAAGCGATCCTCACAGAATACAGCAGCTGAACCTGCAGATGTATTTTTCTGTATTTGATATAGCAAGCCTGCATTACATTGTCATTGACTGAGTCGCCCCCACACACTTTGTGACTTTGCATGGCCACATTTATATATTGTGTATCACTGGAATATTGTAAACATGAAGTGAAGTTTCTTTTCACTTTATAGTTAAAAAATAGACAATATTTTTTCTTCTTTTTGTTACCCGGTTACTCCTTGTTCATTTTGTTGGTCAAATGAAGTGATAGAGGTGCTCTTGGTTTAAATGGACAATATCCACGGTTTACACGATGTGACCAGGAAAAGGCTGCATGAATCACACAGTCACAAAGGATTTATGTTTTAGATTAAAAGAAAGGTATGCAGTCATAGATTGTTTTAATACTTAACCTTTCGAGCAAATCGCATGTTGTTAGGAAGAAGGTAAATACATGGTACCTTAAGGCCAAAGCCTTTACTGTCAGACTTGCAACTGTTGCTTCTTCAACTAGTTAACTAAACCAGTGGACTAATAGCACTGGTAGTAAATCGGTCATTAGACATGCATCACTGAAGTACAACATCTCTCCTAACATAGGCCTGTCCTAACGTAGGCTTACGTACAAATTCAAAGACACCATGGACTGCAGAGATAGTCCAAATCCAAGATTTGTGGATTTGTTCCGTTTTCTATCCACAGATATAACAACAGTCGTTAGTAATTCCATGTTTCGTTATGACATTCCCAGGACTATTCTTGGTCATGCCCGTTACAATCTTAACGCCAGAATCCAGACCTGTTGATTCCCAGCCTTAACCGTCCTTAAAGCCCTTCTGATGACATAAGGATCAAATCCAGCTGACAAGCACATCAGTTTTGAGGCTAACAAAATATAATATGATGAATATGTAGAAGACGCTGTTTTTAATTATGTGTGTTCCATCTCAAACTGTCCCGAAAAGCCTGTGAAATCCAAAAGTGTATGATGTGACAGGAGTAGAATCTAGTCTTACTGGTTAGCACTGTGAGTGGGTCCTCTCTGCATGTGTAGCCTCTTGTGTTGTTCCTGGTGAATACAATGATTTATCTTACTGTGATGAGCTGTGGAAAATTCTATGCAGCAGATTAAAAAAACACTGTATACTTTCAACTCATTTACTGTCAAGTCTCTCGTTTTGGTTTTAAACGGGGAACCCTTGCTTATTCTCGTGACTACGTTTACGATAAAGTACTGATGGCATCACAGGTCAACACCACCACTTGTTATCAGGGTCGATGACCACGTTGTCTCAATGATTGGAATAAATGTTTGCCATTTAATGCAACCGTCGTGTTTCATCTTGTCATATCTTTAAGGTGTGTATGAAAACTGGTGTAGTTGAAGTAAGAATCGAAAACAGATAAGTTCCCTGAATCGGTAGCTTGTCAGATTGTGTAAATGAGGGCCATCAGTGCCACTGAGCTGCAGAGCGGTGGACTGGTCCCAGGAACCTTAGGTTTTGAGTAGGCCATCACATCCGGTCGAGACCTTCTCATCTTCCTCAACTGACCAGAATCGGAAGGATTGGAAGAGTTTACCAAAGCCAATGAAATGGTTCTGCTGCTCACAGACATACCAACGAGGGAACTGGACCCATGTGTGTGCGTGTGCGTGTGTGTGTGTGTGTGTGCGCGTGTGTGTGCGTGCGTGTGTGATGTGTTATTTAGAGATGAAAGTACGATGCAATATTAATTTCACACTTACCCCCACACCCCCCCTCCATCGTCTTAATCCTCCATTCATGAATTCATCTCTTATTATCCTCCAGTCTGCATCCCTTTCAGATGCATTCTGCTGTGATCAGCTACTGAATGCGACCTATGACGGCTTTGCATTGCTTGTGTAATTGCTACAAAGTAGGTCAGTGAAGTGACCTAATTTAGCAGCGTTTCAGAGAGCTTTATCGGCTGGAGAGTCTTCAAAGGGACTCTGAAGGCAGAAGCAGCCGAGCGCTGAGCGTCCGTCAGTCCGGCCGTGGGTCAGACATGCTGATGCAGTGACGGCCGGCAGATTCCCATCACTCCCATCACTCCCATTATTAATGGTCCATCCTTCATCCTAACGTCTTCTCCATGCAAATTCACCAGCAAACCAAATACACTTGTACTAATGAGGCTGCACTGGAAACGTGTTGAGATATATAATATATTTATATTATATAAACTTGTTTATATAATATATACATTATATATTATGTATATAGTGTGTCTTAAGCTCGTTGCTCACATGGAGAGGAACACAGCGATGACGCACTGAAACACAAAAAAGAGAACTCCAGGAACCAAGCCCACCGTCAACACAGCTCATCATCAGGGCTATGGATATTTAAAATGATTTAGTTCTTTATTATCCACCATCATTTGTAACTAAATCAATCTAAACATCCAGCAGATGTTATATAATCCAATCCAATATAAATCCAATCCATTTATCTGCATTACAGTGACGACTGCAGTGACAGCAGTGGTGTAGCCTGGGTTCTGTGCACTGACCTCACCGTTCAGTGAGCCGACACCCTGACCGATACTGCTGGCCTGTCTCAGCGCTAGCGAAGCCCCAGACACGCGGGGAGCCGCCGTAATTGGGAAAACAACCGAGGAAGGACCATCATTCACATCCTGGTCTCTGCCCCGTCCCCAGAGAAAGGTCACGTCGTCTCAGAGAGTTATCTACCAGTCTGCCTCGCTGAAGCCGCCATGAGGTCGGGGTTAGTGGTGTCAACAGAGCAGTGGAAGATGAACCGGACTCACAGTCAGTGATTTACGTCGCTGCTTTCCGCAAACATCCATCCAACCTGGCAACCATCGACTACTAATGGTGGCCAGAGCAAAAGTAAAGTCTTATGTAGGGAGAGTTACTGGGACTCAATACATCCAGAGACTCTCCATCACCATGTGACCCGCTCTGAATGGGGAGGGTCTGAACAGAGCAGGGTTGGATGATCCACTCAGAGGCAGCGGGTCACTCTGTGGTCATCAATCACCAAAGTCCACATATAGATCCACCAGGGTTTCCCCCAGCACTGTCTTGTTAAGGCGGCCGCCTTAACAAGACTAGGGCCCCGCCTTGACTACCAATGTATTAAAAAAAAAAAAAAAAAAAAAAGTTGGAAAAAAAAAAAAAAAAAAAAAAAAAAAGCGAGATTTTTCTGCCATGAATAGGGTAAGCCCATCATCTTCTCACTATCTTAGTTCAAAATTTAAAATATTAAATATACAACATTGACTTCATTCACTCTATGTGTAGATAAAGACAGACCTGCGAAACTGCAGGGCAAGAGTCTTACAGCCTGCATGAAGATCAGCATCAATGGCCCACCAGTGTCTAAGTTCAATTACAGCAGGGCGCTAGAACTGTTCTTTGCACAGCCACGCAGAATTGCATGCACTGATGCCTCTTGTCAGCTGTGCCGCAAATAAGATCCAAAAAAGGAACTGTAAATAGTTGAATTTGCATACAAAAGTTAAGTGTATTGTCCATTATTTGTATTTAATTTGCACTTTTCTTTAATTTTATTTTGTAGTGTCTGCATGTTTGCACAACATTTGTACCTACTGTTGTTTATTTATATGGAAATAAACAGTCGTTTATTTCATTCATGCGTACTGGCATCTTTGAGCAAAATACCCCCAAAATTTTTCGCCGCGGCGCTTTGCGCCGCGCCAACAACACCACCGACTGCTTACCACCTTGACTGAGACATTTACTGGGGGAAACACTGGATCCACCATACCTATACATCCACAATACCTATCCACACTACTCATAGGTAATACCTGTCCCCTACCCGTAGATAATACCTGTCCCCTACCCGTAGGTAATGCCTATCCCCTACCCGTAGGCAATACGACCTTAAGGAAGTCCTGGTTCCTGTGTGTGTGTGTGTGTGTGTGTGTGTGTGTGTGTGTGTGTGTGTGTGTGTGTGTGTGTGTGTGCGTGCGTGCGTGCGTGCGTGCGTGCGTGCGTGCGTGCGTGCGTGCGTGCGTGCGTGCGTGCGTGCGTGCGTGCGTGCGTGCGTGCGTGCGTGCGTGCGTGCGTGCGTGCGTGCGTGCGTGCGTGCGTGCGTGCGTGCGTGCGTGCGTGCGTGCGTGCGTGCGTGCGTGCGTGCGTGCGTGCGTGCGTGCGTGCGTGCGTGCGTGCGTGCGTGCGTGCGTGCGTGCGTGCGTGCGTGCGTGCGTGCGTGCGTGCGGGGGGGGGTATCTATATAGTTTGTATCTAAATTAAGTTAATCTTTGGTGTGTGTCTATTTAGTGTGTTTATCTTTATGATGTGTATCTATATGGTGTGTATATATGGTGTGTGTGTATCTATATGGTGTATATCTATGGTGTGTGTGCATATGGTTTGTATCTATATGTTGTATGCGTGTGTGTGTGTGTGTGTGTGTGTGTGTGTGTGTGTGTGTGTGTGTGTGTGTGTGTGTGTGTGTGTGTGTGTGTGTGTGTGTGTGTGTGTGTGTGTGTTAACGTGTGTGGCGGTAGGTGATGACTCCAGTTTAACCAGTAAATGAGTCTCTCCGGTCTCTTTGATGAAAGCTTCCTTCTCACTCCTCAAAGGGCCGTTCAGGATGCTGCCAAGTTACTGTTGCAATGGAGACGGTATCTCGCAGAGCGCTCAGAGAGCAGATGTTCTCGTGTGGTAACATCGCCCTCTGCTGTCCACATCCGCTCACTACACACACAGGGACGAACCTGCGTTCAATTTGACTAATTAGCTCACCTGCCGCAGCTCGCCTGCCAAGTGTTTTGTGCGTTCCCAGAAACCAACCGTGTGTACTGTTTTGTTGAGGTGTGTTGGTTAAAGACTTTTCGAAGTAAAGAGGAGCATCTCATCTGAACCTGATGTGAGTAGAATTGGTTGGTAAAGCACAACTGTGTTGACTTGTATGTTGAATATAAATCACTGATAATGTGTGAAGGAAATCTCATTAGAAATTTAAATAATGATTCTACCTGAAAGTATCATTTTAGAGACTATACATTCAAACTTGTTAGAGTAAGAGGTAAATCATTGACTTATGACGTAAACTCTTGACTTATGACAGTCAAATAATTAGTATAACTTGTATTAAAAAGCAGGATTAGTTAACTATCTTAATCATTATTTGAAAGCTGGATGATCCCAAAAGCCCTGAATTTATATCGTCATTCATTTATCTGATTTAATGGAGATGGTAGATGTTGAACTGTGGGACAGTGCCCAAGTCTGGGGACCATGAGTAAACTGTTCCTTCCTTCAAAGGTCTATCATGGATATTTCACTGCAGTTCTGTGAGTATCCCAACTTAACCATGAAGATGAACTGCAAACTGTAAGTCATTAGTTTCTCATTACTCTTGGGCTCATTTATGTATTTTGCTTCCTGGTGAGTTAACCCATTAGGCTACCTGCAGGTTGATCTGTGTAGGACATGGTTTCTCAACGGGGGCGTTAGCACAACCTAGGGGGGCGCTGGGAACGTGATTCAATTTTTTTCTTCTGGGTGAAAAATATGCTACCTGAAATAAATAGCCTATTTTCATTTATTGGTTTCTAACCCCTCAACCGTCTCGGCTACTTTTTACTGTCTATGCGCAGTGGAACAGTGATAATACAGCGCGGTTCGGTCCTGCACACGCCCGGACTCCCGTTACATCAGCTATCGTCATGATCTCTATAGTAACGCTGATAAACATGAACCAAGTTTGCGGGTTAACAGTTCAATAACCAACACAATCAAACATGGCCGATAGCAAGAAAAAAAAAATCAAAATTTGTTTCAAAGTCCGTTTTCCTCCTTCCTCTTGTTCAGTTCCAGCTGCTCTGAGCGTAGTCTCCACGAAAAGGCCGTTGCATTTCAAATACAAAATATATAGGCCTTATTAGGCCTCTGCGTGCGGGCCACAGTGTACTGTCTATTTAGGGCCAGATAACACTGCATTTTGCTCTGTGTGTGTTTTAGTGTTCCAATGGGTGAGGTAGGTTTGTTTCTGATGTTTTATAATTTGGTTGAGTCTAATTGGTATGTGCTCCGACTGGTCCTGTGTCTGAGCAGAGGGGGAACCTGTCTGTGGACAGAGCCTCAGGACCAGCTGAGTGAGGGGACTCCTGTTCATCTCTTGGCTTTGCAGGGCTTTGTGGTGGAAGGAGTGGGGGTCACTTTGTTTTAGATGTAGCCAATATTTAATTGATCGTTTTTTGGATTTCTAATAGAAGTGGATACTGTCTAATTCAGCTCTGCAGGCGTTTTTAGTGGTTGTCCTGTGTACCTGCAGAATGCTTTTACAAAATGCAGTGTTTGCAATTTCAATTGAATGCTTTTCCCATTGGTCAAAATGTTGGTTTGTTTGTGGGCCCCACACTTCGCTACCATAGAGCAGGATGGGTTCAATAATCGCTTGAAGTAGTTTCAGCCGAATTGGAATCTGAACGTAAATTTGTCTTTTGATTGCATAAAAAGCCCTGCGTGCTTTCTCTCTCAGTTCATTGACTGCTGGATTGAAACTTCCAGTGGGACTTATTTTCAGGCCTAAATAATTATATTCTAAATAGTTTACTGTTTTATGTGTTCCTATTGTGAAGTGCAATGTGTTCCCCAGACATCTGGGTCTTTTCTGGAATATCATGGATTTTCTCTCTCTCTCGTTCTCGTTCTCTCTCTCTCTCTGCATGTCATTAATAGTTTGGTTTATGTTGGTTTTAATGGTTTCAGGTTCTAAGTTATTGTTGTAAGCTGGAGTAATGGGTTGTGTTCTGATGTCTTCTTTCCAGCTACTCTCCTGAGCTCTGCATCTTCATCACATGATTGTTGCTTTACTGATGAGGTCGTGGTCTGAGTGAGTGGAGGTGCATACTGGGATACAGAGCTGTCTCAAGTCTACAGGTCTGTAGACACGCCCCCTCAGGGGAAACCGAGTGTTTGAGAAACCGTTGTGACGTCAGTTACATGAACTAGAATGTTCTTTAAGACGGAGACAGGGATTCAGTAGGAGAAACGCCAGGGGGAGAAGAGGGGGCTCCTCATCTCAACGACTAAAACACAACTTCAGTCTGACACAGAACCATGGAACACATTAAACAGTCCCCTCCAGGCATCGTGACTCCTCAGGAACATTTTCATTTCTTATTTGGGGCCATCCCCAGATGGATCCTGCTCCTCAAGAGCCAACCCCTTCCACTGGGTGGTCTTCTGAACAGATGACCTCCTTCCTGTCCTCAGGCTGACTAAAGCTGCACCGTTTGCATCTGTGAAGGCCCCTCATTCAGGAAACTACTGGACTACAAACGCATGACTTCAGAGACGTTGAATCAGGACACATTTTGGAGACGGCAAGCATAATCCATCATCAATGTGGGACGCCACTGAAGAATAATTTACGTCTCTGGAGACATTGGTTGTTTTTTTCTGGGTGCCCTGGCAAGAGAGCTAGGGGTGGATGATGGAATGTTATTTGGCATGAGGTTACCCTGGTTACCCTGCATGATTGTTTTGACTTTCATGGCTCAGTGGTGTGTGTTGGTTTGACATGAGATGGATGATTTTTGAGCATCGCTAGGTGCTGTGTGGGTGTGTGTCTCCCACTCACACCTGGCATGGGGTTCTACGTGTGTGTCCTGGGTTCTATGAGTGTGTGTCCAGCTTGCTTTGACAGTGATAATGTTCATACGGGGGTCTGTGTGATTGGCTTGGGATATTGGAATAGTCAAATAAATCATTCCTGATGGACGGCCACACGTTTACTTGAGGCCTCCAGTAGACGTGAAGAGCCCGGAGCAACGATATCCAACACACTGTGCAGGAAGGAGAGTATCCAGATCAAGTGTAAAAGGGTGCAAGCAGCGTGTTCAGATCAGTGACTTCAAAATAGGACTACACCAATCAGGATCAATGGAGGAAGGACACCTAAAGGCATTCCACAAGGAGAGTCTGATGTTGGAAAGGGACCTCAATGGATATTCAAGATGACCTTCGGACCTGTAATGAGACGGCTCTTCCTACCTGGCTGAATTGATGGAGAGCCCTGTGGATCTTGTCTTGCTCTCAGTTGCACGTCTTCTCAGGCTGAACTGTATTTGTTTCGGACTGGACAAGCTGACGATTGGTTCCCTTAAATCAGAACCAATCTGGGGACTCCAACTAGTGCGCTCTTCGAGCTGAAGTTGTTCTCTTCAGCTGAGGAGTTAAGGAAACCTTCACTGGGGCTTCAAGGTGTAAAGAGGAGACCGTTTCAAAGTGTTCCATGGTACTCTGAAGGCCGTTGTTGTGTTCCACTGGCTGGGAGGAAGAACCCTCACATCTTCCTCTTGGCCTTCCTCCTCTGAGAATCCTGGCGCCATCTTGAAGGATATTCCAGCGCATGTAACTTATGTCGCGACAGATTCTCAAACACTTGGTTTCTCCTGAGGGACTTGTCTATAGAACTGAAGACTTCAGACAGCACTGTATCCCAGCATGCATCTCTGCTCACTCAGACCACACCCTCATGAGTAGGATGCAACACTCTAGCGATGGAGATGTAGAGTTTTATAACTAACGAGGGAGCAGACAAAGGTAATTAGAACACAATGGCATGTCGAGTCTGTAAATCTTTCAACCATGAAGCAGGTTGGATAGTTCAGGAATTGGGCTTTATTTTATTATGGGCAGTCCTTTCGCTCAAATGCCCACTTCTCGCTGGACCTATACATGTGTTGGCTAGCTTGCATGATTTGCTGTTGGTGATGAGTCGGTCAGGGTGACGTTGCAGGGCTATGGTTGGCTCTCTGGGAGCTCAACGTTTAGATTTGCTCTGTATGGTTTGTACCCTGAATAATCTAGATAATTGTAAAATGTAGACACGGTTTTGATTTGAATGATTCCATTGTTTTTAGGCAAGGAATTGTTGTTGTTGGATGTACCTGGTAGTTTGGTTCTTCGTGCGGTTTTGATTGATATAACGTGTATACACTAGGTGCATAATAATGTAAAGGTACAATGAATTGTAGTTATGACCAACAGCAACAAACGGATCTCCTCAAGGTAAGTCTGTTGGCTGTGTTTTAATGAAGACCATCGCTGGACTTCAGGATCTTCTTCCGTTCAGCTCAAGGTGAGGCGCTGGTTCTGTTTTTTCTTTGGTTGGTTCCGGCCGGAATGTTCGGATTCCAGTCGGACGGTTTGTGCTTCCCGCCGTGGAAGATTTTGAGTGCGGTCACTTGATTTAGTCCCAATGATTAGCATAATACGTTGTAGTCTTGACAACCATTAGAAGCCACCTGGCAGTTAGTTGGACGGGAATCTGGCTGAACGTTCTGGATTGTATTTGCGTAACCTTGAGCCGTTGCCAACGAAACTATAGTTTCCATTGGGAATTGTGGCCCCTTATTTTAAACAACTTAAGTTTGATATTAAATACATACTGACACGTACATCGTACAATATGTTGATAATTTCCGATGGTTGCGCCGTACTTTTAATCACGTTGACGGGACTCTCGCTGCGTACCGAACAGCGTTCTACTTGCGGGCCCATTTCTGACCATCGGTGAAGGCTGAAAATCATTTCAAGGTGGAAGACAATTTGACATTTCTTCAACAGAACCCATCAACTGAATATGGCTGAGTAAATTTGATTGAATTTCAATAATGCTTAGTGTTCTTTGTTACTTCAGCTTTTGTACATTCTAAATATCTGCTGCATTAATTGCCACAGAAGTTAAACCCTACCAAATGGAATGACGTTAAACAACGACTTTGGTGCAGAGTTACCAACTGGATAATATCAAAGCTAAAATAATGGCCGTCCTTCCCACATGTTACAGTAGAAGATGCTCTAGAACTGTACAAGGTTAAAAATGTAACATGTAGTTTGTCCCAAGGTGTCCACCTCCTCACCCAGAGCAAGACCTCCACCTCCTCACCCAGAGCCAGACCTCCACCTCCTGTCACAAGTCCTCCAGAACATGTCGGTGCTCTTGTGTGTGAGTAGAGAAATGAATGGCCTGAACCACTTCTTTAAACTTGTGGACTGCTGTCTTCATTACCAAAATGGAATGCTCATGTCTGGTCTCAAGTCTTTTCCAGCCTTGAGTTATAAAATAATAGTTAAATTAATTTTGCAACTAGGTTTCGGATGAGTCAATTAAGTTTATTGTTGGGCAAATGCTGATATAAATCTGCTGCTGTAGCTGAAAGGTGAGGCCGAGAGGCTGGGGAGCGGAGGCTTGTGGTGCCAGGATGGACCGGAGACTGAGGCTGGAGACCAGGGGCCTGCAGCACCGGACCAGAGGGTAACCATCACCAACCTCATCTGAAACACTAAAATCCTCAGTAGTTTAGGTCTGGTTTTGATCATCTTATGACTTTACATCTGTTCCAAGCTGTGATTCATACCAGATTTATGTAGGAGTCATATGAGCCATTATTGTTACTAGTGCTGCTATGACCGTAGTGGATGAATTGCTGAACGCGACAATCTGCAGACGTTGTCTAATTTAAGTGTTTAAATATGTTTTAAATTCGTCTTCCATTTTACAAGTCAACCTCAGATGCAGGAGGTGGGGTGTGTTGCGTCTCCAGGTGATTTACTTCTGTGGCCAACTGTGTTTGTAACCAGACCAGGAATCCATGGCTGTAGCAGCTGATGGAGGAGCCGTGCTGAAGGCCCTGCCTGGTGGAGGAGCTGACGGAGGCCCTGCCTGGTGGAGGATGTCTGTCGTGGGGTAGATGGAGCCTGACTCTGATGTGATATCACACTCACTGCCACTTCTCGTAGAATACTGCTACCACAAACCACCGGCGTTTGTACCATATATACCAGACAACTACATCTGTTTTACCACACATTAAAGCAAGACTTCTGCTGTTTGTTCCAGACCAGGACTCTGTCTGAGGAGAGCTGATGGAGAGCTGATGGAGGAGCTGAGACGCTGGAGGACGACTAGGAATCAACCAACAAGGATTCCTCGTAAGTTTGTATTTACTTACATGGTTGACTTAAAGGGCAAAATACAGCTGTTACTTTGACATGCGTTAACAAACTACCGCTGTGTTTTCTTACTAGAACGTGTTTCTGGAGCGGAGGCGAGCTGGTAGGGGAGCCCTGAATCTGGAGGATGACCATCACTCTACCAACAAGGATTGTAAGTTTGTATTAACCAAACAAACTGGAAATAAAGGGCTTAAAAATAAGACAAACTACGTGTTTGTTACCAGACGTTGGGACCAGACTTGTGCTGTTTGTTCTAGACCAGGAGAGCTGATGGAGGAGCCAAGACTCTGGAGGACTCCATCACTCCATCAACAAGGATCCTCTTAAGTTTGCATAAAGTAAGCAGAGTGGACTTGTTGTAATGCAGGATTAGTTTGTCCAGTAGAAGTTAAGGCGTACTACTGTGGTTGGTTACCAGACAAACTACAGCTGCTACTTTGTCACGCGCCATTAGAGCCCAACTACTCCTGTGTTTGTGACCTTACATTAGAGAAAAACTACTACTGTCTGGAGGGCTGACGGAGAAGCCGTACATCTGGAAGGCAAATCCTGAGGACGACCAGGACTCTACCATAAAGGATTCCTCGTAAGTTTGCATTATCTGGACCTAGTGGACTAGGTTGGGGGTTCAACTCTCAAACCAATGGTGCCGGGTTCAAGTCTTCAGAATACAGTGATACGTCCTTGAGCAAGGCGCCCTAAAGCCTGCCTGCTCCTTAATGACGTCTCTTTGGTTCAGATAATGTTGCATCTGTTAAATATTGAACCTAATCCATGTCCTCGTTTGGTCCGGGCAGACACACCTGAGCTGAACCTCACCTGATCCTGTTTGGTCGGGGGCAGACACACCTGAGCTGAACCCCTCCTGATCCGGACATCCTGCTGGTCCCGTCTCCTCAGTTCATCTGAGCCTCGTCCTCCAGAAGACCTGCTGAGCTCAGCGGTCTGAGGCTGAGGGATCAATGACCTCCAGTGGGAGTGATCTTCTTGACCCCACATGTACCCGTGTGCTTCCACACGCCTTTCCCTGACGTCTGTCACTAACCTCACTACTTCACTACTCTCTACTCCTTCCCCTTCTTCTTCCTTCTCCGTGGTTCGAACCTTTACTCTGAAGGAGTGTCTCCTTGAACCTTTACACTGAAGGAGCGTCTTCCTGCCCTCAGAGGGTTCAGCGTTAGGGTTGAGAGTCAGGGTTTAGAGTCAGGGACAGAGCTGGTCAGGAAGGGCTGGTTTTACACAAACCTCTTCACTTGCTTTCTGAATGGTGGTGACATTTTGAAAAGATTCATTTGGGAAAATGTTTTCCTCTGCTTTCCTTCACAAAAATATGTATTCAACTTCTGTGTTTGTAACCAGACCCGGAATCCATGGCTGAAGGAGCTGATGGTGGAGCCATGCTGAAGGAGCTGGTGGAGGAGCCGTACTGGAGGCCCTGCCTGGAGGAGGAGCCGTACTGGAGGCCCTGCCTGGAGGAGGAGCCGTGCTGGAGGCCCTGCCTGGTGGAGGAGCCGTGCTGGAGGCCCTGCCTGGTGGAGGATGTCTGTCGTGAGGTAGATGGAGCCTGACTCTGAAGTGACCATAACACTCACTGCCACTTCTCGTAGAATACTGCTACCACCGGCGTTTGTACCATATATACCGACTACATCTGTTTTACCACATATTGAAGCAAGACTTCTGCTGTTTGTTCCAGACCAGGACTCTGTCTGAGGAGAGCTGATGGAGAGCTGATTGGTCGGGGGCAGACTCACCTGAGCTGAACCTCACCTGATCCTGTTTGGTCGGGGGCAGACTCACCTGAGCTGAACCCCTCCTGATCCGGACATCCTGCTGGTCCCGTCTCCTCAGTTTATTTGAGCCTCTTCCTCCAGAAGACCTGCTGAGCTCAGCGGTCTGAGGCTGATGTATCAATGACCTCCAGTGGGAGTGATCTTCTTGACCCCACATGTAGCCGTGTGCTTCCACACGCCTTTCCCTCACGTCTGTCACTAACCTCACTACTTCACTACTCTCTACTCCTTCCCCTTCTTCTTCCTTCTCCGTGGTTCGAACCTTTACTCTGAAGGAGGGCCTTCTTGAACGTTTACACTGAAGGAGCGTCTTCCTGCCCTCAGAGGGTTCAGCGTTAGGGTTGAGAGTCAGGGTTTAGAGTCAGGGAAAGAGCTGGATAGGGAGGACTGGTTTTACACAAACCTCATCACTTGCTTTCTGAATGGTGACATTTTGAAAAGAATCATCTGGGAAAAATGTTTTACTCTGCTTTCCTTTACAAAAATATGTATTGAACTTCTGTCAAGTGTTTTTGTTTATATATTAAAATCCCACATTGACTTCTGCATATTTGGTGCTGTTCATTTAACTGTCCTTTAACTTGGTTAATGTCAAGCTAAACTCTTGCAATACATGTAATATACATGATGAATGTTATTCAGCAATGTTCACATAATCCATTTTGTAAAAATACGAAACCTCCATATTACTACTAAATTCAAGCCTAGTCATGTATTTAACAATGTACATACTGCCCCGCAGGCCATTCTCTGCTACTACAACACGTTCAATCCACCAACCCTTCTCACATCAATGTACTATAGCTACGTTGCTTCAAACGGAAAATGTAGTTTGGTGTGAGACTGTCCAGCAGAGGGAGCTGTCATACACCTTAATTAAATATACAGGAATGTGTGTATTTACATTTTAAAATGTGAATGTGCTGGTCTAGTTTGTCTGCAAATAACTCTGCCTCCAGCAACGGGATTGGTCGAAACATGAAGTGAAAGAAATAAAAGCCTACTTCACCGGATCTGAGGTCACCTGCTGTCAGATTTTGGATCATGAATGTATTGAGTGAACGAGGTCTGAGCTAAATATTAACCACCTGGAACTTGGTGCGTTTCCTGCAGCTCGGAGGACGGCAGGACGCGTGTTTACCTGGTCCATTAGGCCCTGAACACAGAACCTAAACCCAGACATCCTAAACACAGACCCTGTGTTTAATTGGCCCCAAATATTTTTTTGGGGTAAAACATAAATAAAAGTAAAAATATTTATAAGTAGCCTAGTCTAGAATCTTTCTAGGCAAGAGAATAAATAGTTAAAAAAAGATAACCTTTCTACCACCTCAAGTGAATTAACCTATCCTATCCCCAGTCAGATCCGTGCGTGTGTATAAGGTCTATCACTTGTATTCATTTTACTATGAAATAACTTGAATGGAATTTAGATATTTGGGGATAAGCAGCAAAGCAGTCAGGTAGCTATTTTAAGCTATAATAAACGGCGTATTTTGTATATTTAGGTGAAGCATTATGAAAAAAATTGCATATAATTGTACAAATAATTGTGGCCTTTTCATTTTCCGTCTGGGCTAAGCCCCGGATGTTTATGAAACTGGAAAACGTGTTATATTTATATCTATGGGTAGGACCATTTGAGTCATCATTGCACTTACTTTTGCTTTTCCTATTCTGTGCTTAAGTTATATTATTCTTAGACCTATTAGCTAAACATGTAATTGTTTTGTAGCTGCTATAGGCTCGAAAATGATGAAAGAATTAAAGATAGGCCCTGCTGGCAGTCATTTTAGAAACTTAATTTAGGGCCAACATGGACTTTTGCCGGATGATGTCGACATTGCGCTGTGCTTTTCCAAGCTGAGCTTTGAAAAAACTCAAAGAGCCGAGTTACAACAGCACCATCTGCAGGTTCGTGCCGTCACTGTCAGCGTCAGCGGTGTCACTAGCGCCGTGGCTTGGCAGCCTCCACGCAGTTGGTTTGAGCATTGGCCAACGTAAACGACATCCTCCTAGCTACATCACACCTATTCGTCACGTTTGTGAAATAGGTTTAACTGTATTTCTTTCATTGGCAGTCCGTCATATTTTGCCTTATATATGAAAGCATGGTGGATTAAGCTGATTTGGAACCTATACTATTCAATATCAAAGCCCCCCGATACACACAGCAAGCCTATAGGCCTCCTCTCAGATGGTATAGAGAGTGTATGATTCTGCTCCGTATGAAACTAAGGTCCTCCTGCTCCCAATCTGGAGCCGCTGGCACCTCTCCTCGGCTGCTATGGCAACAGTGTGTCAGCTTAGAGCTGCCAATGGAGGGCTTCTCTCTCTCTCGCTCTCTCTCTCTCTCTCTCTCACTCAGAGAGAGAGATGGAGAGAGAGGGAGAGAGAGAGAGAGAGAGAGAGAGAGAGAGAGAACACGACTGATGAAAATATGTTTGCTTTTATAAAACCACATTCCCTGTCACGTGAAGTGTTCATGATGGATTGCCACTGTGGGACAGATCAGCTGCAGTCAGTTGAGGTTCCTCCCCCAGCCTGAAGGCCGGCCGTCTCTCTCCTACTCCTACTCAAGCGATGCTGGTGGTTTTGCATACGTCTTGTCTGCTGGTGAATTAAGTCGTCTCTGTGGGCAGGAGGGTGGAATCCTGAACAGAGAGTGGGAGGTGGACAGTCGGAGCCCTCTCTCATCACCCCACCGCCACACTACATCTGTGGGAGGGTTCATCATCACCCTCCGCCCTGCTTTGTGCCCGACCGTTGAACAACAGTCGGGTTGATGGGGTCCCGGGGTTAAAGGTCACATCTGATGGATTCCAGTGTTAAAATGCATCCAAGAATTTCAGACCGCTGTGTTCATTTGACACTCCACTGTCTCCTGCTGCTGACCCTCCCTCTATATCTGCTTCTATATCTGCATTCCACCACTCCTCAAGTTCATCTCCCTGATTCAGCGGTCTGGACCCACAACAACACAACTTAGCAACACAAGTCAACAACAGAATTCGGCAACAAAACCCAACAACGCAACTCAACAACAGAAAGCAGCCACACAACTCAACAACACAACGCAACCCAACAACACAACTCAACAACACAACCCAGCCACACAACTCAACAACACAACTCAACAACACAACGCAACCACGCCACACAACCGCACAACCCAGCCACACAACTCAACAACACAACACAGCCACACAACTCAACAACACAACTCAACAACACATCTCAACAACACAACACAGCCACACAATTACCTCTGAGTAACACACTCTCTCACAGTCTCACAGGCCGCGGTAGGTCAGTGGGTTCAGGAAGGAGCCAACGTGAATCAACTTCTGGGATGATGATATGTCACTGAGATACAGTAAGATGTAGTCCATCGCTAGTTTATTGACAGTATGTATCCTTTGCAGTTTAATATTTTTTTGCCCGTTTCCATTCAGTAGTGATTGGAGAAACGGAGCACTCCTCAACATATCTGATTGGTTCCCTGCCTGCTGTGACATCACACAGAGCCACCAATAAGGCTTCTTAGCCTTCAGTTTGTGGTTGGTGGTTTCATGAAGAAACGGCTTCGTTTCTCACGTCTCAACGGAGACACCGTGGGTGGTGCCGACACGGGTGGTGTCGCCATGGCTGGTGCTAGGGGTGTATAGACATGTCCTGCTAGAGAGTGACTCCAGCTGTCCCCCTGGGAACCATGGTAACGGAGTCAGCTGACGGGGTGTAGGGAGGATCTCACAGCAGAAAACCCATCTGTCTCTCTCTCTCCCCCTCCCTCCCTCCCTCCCTCCCTCTCTCTCTCCCCCCCACCCTCTCTCTCTCTCCCCCCCCACCCTCCCCCTCTTCATCTCACCCTTCTCCTTCTCCGGACACAAGGTTAAATTATAATCACAGCACACTTGAGCTGAAGTCGTATCTCCTCAAATCCAAACTCGTACGACACTTACTTCTTCTGCTTTTTGTTTCACTCTCACTACACCTCCACCTCCACCTCCAACACCTCCAGCACCATCCCCACCACCACTACCAACAGCACCACCGCCTCCACCACCACCACTTTTAACAGCACCACCACTACCAACCCCTCTACCTCCACCTCCACCACCTCAACCTCCACCTCAACTTCCACTATTCCGCCTCCACCTACAGTGCTACAACCACCACCTCCACCAGGGCCTCCAGCACCACCACCACCACCACCGCCACCTCCACCTGTTGCAAAAAACACATTTCTCCTACGGGGATTAATAAAGTTGTGTCAAATCTTCTAATCTAATCTATCCACCACCTCGACCTCGACCACCTCCCCTCATTTGCAAACTCCAGCCAGCGATCGAAAAGCAATGACACGTGTGTGTGTGTGTGTGTGTGTGTGTGTGTGTGTGTGTGTGTGTGTGTGTGTGTATCTAAGAGTTATTTCAGTGTTTCTTTCTGAGCTCACCAGTCAACCATCCCTACTTTAAGTCTGCAGTCGACGCGTCAGCGAGAAGACAAACCGAGGAGGCATGTGACCCCCCCCCCCCCCACACCCGAACCCCCGCGACAATGACTTGACCTTCTCATCCATCTGTCAGACATTCCTCATCCGCTCACTCACAGAGAACTGAGTGAGACTCGGATTCACCCTGACACAAGAGTGGGGGTAAATACCCCGTCCCACACTGCACACACACACACACACCCACACCCACACACACGCCCACCCACACACACACACACACACACACACACGCACACACCCACACACTCTCTCACACACACACACACACACACACACACACACACACACACACACCCACGCCCACACACACACCCACGCCCACACCCACCCACACACTCTCACACACACACACACACACACACACACACACACACACACACACACACACACACACACACACACACACACACACACACACACACACAGACACACACACACACAGACACACCAATGCATACACAGACACACACTCACACACAGACACACACAAACACACACACACACAGACAAACTCAAACACAGACACACACACACACACACACACACACTCACACATAGACACACACACAACAAACACACACAAACACACACATTTGAGTTGTGACTCAGAAGCGACCCCATCCCTGTAGTTAAAGTTGACAGAATGTGAGTGGGTAGGAGGCCATTCTGACACGCACACCGCTCTCCCAGCACACAAACACACACACACACACATGAACATGCCCATCAGGCCTGTTCAGACCCCCAGCAACAATGAGGACACATTTCCATTCATTAGCATGCGAGCTGGGAATGTGGCGAGCTGCTCTGGTTTCTCTGAAGGAGACTGAGTCCATGTTGGTCTGACTCACCCATTGTTGTCCCCTGCTGCTGCTATGTGTTTACTGAGATGGAGAGATAGATCGAGAGAGAGAGAGAGAGAGAGAGAGAGAGAGAGAGAGAGAGAGAGAGAGAGAGAGAGAGAGAGAGACGGAGAGACGGAGAGCCGGGGAGAGATAGAGAGGCCCTAACTCTTCTCAGGTTTTTTTTAAGAGTTTTGAGAAATTGAGCTATAGTTTCAGAAAACGTGTTTGAACGATTGAGAAAAACTGCAATGAAGTTTTTCACAAGAGCCATCATCTCTCAATCATCCTCTGTTGAGGTGTAGACCCCCTAACTATCTCGTGGTCCGATATCCAACAATCAGCAGGGATCTGTTGGGCTCACTTCCTTTTTTTGCATTTGTGTATGGACACTATCTTTAGACTGAGAGAGAGAGAGAGAGAGAGAGAGAGAGAGAGAGAGAGAGAGAGAGAGAGAGAGAGAGAGAGAGAGAGAGAGAGAGAAGAGCTAGAGAGAGAGAGAGAGAGAGAGAGAGACGGGGAGAGAGAGAGAAGTTGCCATGGTAACGAGAGTATCTGCCTAGCAGAGCTCAGATTCTGGAGTTAACCGGTGTTTCACTGATGATGATGATGATGACCATGAAGATGATGATGATGACGATGTGGAGGAGGGAAAAGGGTGCTGAGGAGGGAAAAGGGTGCTGAGGATGTGATGATTGAGGGGAAATCTTTCCCCTTCTCACTGAGGGTGGTGTATGAGGCTGTTGTATTGCTCCTTAAATCCCCCATAATGCAGAGAGACCATCCCTGATCTTCCACATTCTGATGTGACCGAGGTCACATCTCCCCTTGACCTATGTCCAAAACTCTTGTTAATTCACCATCCAATGACAGAAATCATTGTTCTTTGGAGGCACCAGTTTGATTTGAGAAGATGTGGTGTGTGATTAATAGGTGAAATTATATATATATATATCATTTTACCTATGGCTGTCTCCATACCCTTGGCGGTCAAATGATACTCGGTTAACTCATACATGAACCTGTCCTTATTGTGTGCAGGAATGTACAGCCTGTACCTCCTGCTTAGCACACTGTACATTCAGAGCTGATGTCAGAGTCAGAGTCATTACCCTTGCTGGGTTCTTCAGCCGTTCCCTGCCCACTCTCACTCCACTTCTAAAAACGTCCACAGACACACACATTCAATTTAATATATTTAGTCTTTGACTACGCTGCCGCTTGTGAATCGTTGGTTGCAAATAAAGCATGAAATCTAACCAATGGGGAGGGCCTTTGAAGAAGAACATAGGGGAGTTACGCCATAAAGGGCATAACGAAGTGACACAGAAAAACATGTAGTGTAGATGACGCCCCGTATGAACTGTATTGTCAGCTCATGCATCTCTGAGCGGACCTTTGATGCTAAATACAGACAGGATCACACACCGGTAGTATGTCAGCCTAACGTTCTGTACATGTCCATTACTGCCAGAGACAGCTGGCTACACACACACACACACACACACACACACACACACACACACACACACACACACACACACACACACACACACACACACACACACACACACACACACACACACACACACACTCATACATACATAAATACAGTAAACACACCTTAGTTCACAAACTTCATGTACAGTTGAAACACACAGTCAATGGTCAATGTTCAATGAACACAATGTTCAATGTATGTTGCAAGGTTATTTTGTGTCTGTGTATGTGTTGGTGTGTGTGTGTGTTAGTAGTTTGTGCATGCGTGCGTGTGTTCATGTGTGTGTGTGTGTTTGTGTGTGTGTGTGTGTGTGTGTGTGTGTGTGTGTGTGTGTGTGTGTGTGTGTGTGTGTGTGTGTGTGTGTGTGTGTGTGTGTGTGTGTGTGTGACCGCATGTGCATGTTGGTGTGTGTTTGTGTGTGCGTTGGTGTATCTGTGCGAGTTTGTGTATGTGTGTGCATGAGATTGTGTGTGTGCTGCGTGCGTGCGTGTGTCTGTGCGTGCGTGCGTGTGTCTGTGCGTGTGTGTGTGGGTGGTTAAGTGGGTGGTTTGGAGCAGTTGTTTGACAGAGTTATGCCTGCACATGGCTGAGCAGCTCTCTGCCAGAACATAGAGAGAGTGAGAGAGAGGGAAAGAGAGAGAGATTGACAGAAAGAAAGAGTGAGCGAGAAGGTGGGAGGGAGAGAGAGAGAGAGAGAGAGAGAGAGAGAGAGAGAGAGAGAGAGAGAGAGAGAGAGAGAGAGAGAGAGAGAGAGAGAGAGAGAGAGATTGACAGAAAGAAAGAGTGAGCGAGAAGGTGGGAGGGAGAGAGAGAGAGATAGAGAGATAGTGAGAGAGAGAGAGAGAGAGAGAGAGAGAGAGAGAGAGAGAGAGAGAGAGAGAGAGAGAGAGAGAGAGAGAGAGAAGGTGGGAGTTAGATGAGGGGGGGGGGTGTAAAGAGGAGCCTCCCAGTGAATAGCTAGCTCAGTCTCAGCCACACACAAACACACACTCACACACACACTGCCTACCTGCTCTGCAACTCCCACAGCAGTAATGCTGGACTCCAAATCTCTGTGCACAGTACACTGAGCAGTGTCTTCTAGCACACACACACACACACACACACACACATACACACACACGCACACACACACACACACACACAGCTTGTTGAGGGACATACAGCGGCGGCGTGGTGACAGACCCCAGTGATCAGGACATGGACCGGACGCAGGAACAGTGAGTCTCAATCTTTTCCTTCTTTTCAGTGTCGGCTCTGTTCTGTTTGCCGTCTTGCCGGCTCAGCCCCAGTCTAGTCTGCTAATCCTCTTAAACACACTATTTGAGGCTAATGGGCTTTCCCTGCACTTGGTAAGCTGCTGTTAGTTTCAGAAAACAAGCAGGACCCTGACAACCTTACTTTCTGTGATGCTGGAGAGTGATGTGGAGAGTGAGGCTGGAGAGTGAGACTGGAGGGTGAGCCTGGAGAGGGAGGCTGGAGAGTGAGGCTGGAGGGTGAGACTGGAGAGTGAGGCTGGAGAGTTATGCTGGAGAGTGGCTTGAGAGTGATGTGGAGGGTGATGATGGAGAGTGAGGCTAGAGTCATACTGTAGGGTGATGCTGGAGAGCGAGGCTAGAGTCATACTGTAGGGTGATGCTGGAGAGCGAGGCTAGAGTCATACTGTAGGGTGATGCTGGAGAGCGAGGCTAGAGTCATACTGTAGGGAGATGATGGAGAGCGAGGCTAGAGTCATACTGTAGGGAGATGATGGAGAGTGAGGCTAGAGAGTCATACTGTAGGGTGATGATGGAGAGTGAGGCTAGAGTCATACTGTAGGGTGATGATGGAGAGTGAGGCTAGAGAGTCATACTGTAGGGAGATGATGGAGAGCGAGGCTAGAGAGTCATACTGTAGGGTGATGATGGAGAGCGAGGCTAGAGTCATACTGTAGGGTGATGATGGAGAGCGAGGCTAGAGAGTCATACTGTAGGGAGATGATGGAGAGTGAGGCTAGAGAGTCATACTGTAGGGTGATGATGGAGAGCGAGGCTAGAGTCATACTGTAGGGTGATGATGGAGAGTGAGGCTAGAGTCATACTGTAGGGAGACGATGGAGAGTGAGGCTAGAGAGTCATACTGTAGGGAGATGATGGAGAGTGAGGCTAGAGAGTCATACTGTAGGGTGATGATGGAGAGTGAGGCTAGAGAGTCATACTGTAGGGTGATGATGGAGAGCGAGGCTAGAGAGTCATACTGTAGGGAGATGATGGAGAGTGAGGCTAGAGAGTCATACTGTAGGGAGATGATGGAGAGTGAGGCTAGAGAGTCATACTGTAGGGAGATGATGGAGAGCGAGGCTAGAGAGTCATACTGTAGGGAGATGATGGAGAGCGAGGCTAGAGAGTCATACTGTAGGGTGATGATGGAGAGTGAGGCTAGAGAGTCATACTGTAGGGAGATGATGGAGAGTGAGGCTAGAGAGTCATACTGTAGGGTGATGATGGAGAGCGAGGCTAGAGAGTCATACTGTAGGGAGATGATGGAGAGTGAGGAAGGAGAGTGACGCTGGAGAGTTACGCTGGGGATTGTTGCCGGAGAGTGATGTGGAGAGTGGCTGCGTTATGCTGGGGAGTGAGGCAAGAGAGTGATGGACGTGTGTCTCCATCCTGTATTGATCCTTGTCGCACCTCATCTATATTAGATATTGGAAGGTGTCGGCTGTTCTGTCCTGCATCACGGTCACCAGATGCCAGCATAATGCATATTGTCTGTGTTGTGCAACAGTAGCCCTACAGTTCAAGATGTGTTTATCTTTTTGCATGATGTAGACCTACACAGAAAAGCAAAGCTGGGTTCTCTAAAGTCCCGTCATGCCAGCCTGTAGAACTAGTACATACTACTCTACATCTCCTAAAGGAGTCCACTAGAACGTAGACCTACATCTCATCAAGGAGTCTAGTGTAGTAGAACTTGGACCTTACGCACTGGGAGCTAAACTAAAGGTCTGGTGATGAGTAGAGGAGTGACCCTTAACTACAGGTCTAGTGATGAAGGTAAGGCAGAGAGGTTGTCCCCGTGGTTCCCTGGTCCCTGTGGTTCAGTAAGCTCCTGATTCAGTGAGGTGTTTCCTGTCCCAGCAGGGGTCCAGGATGAACGGGCGGTTTAGTGAGCACTTTCACTGGGAGTTAAACACTGACCAACAGAGACTTCGGTCCGTACTACATAAACACACACACACACACACGCACACCACACACACACACACACACACACACACACACACACACACACACACACACACACACACACACACACACACACACACACACACACACACGCGCGCGCACACACACACACACACACACACACACACACACACACACACACACACACACACACACACACACACACACACACACACACACACACACTGACACACACATACACACAAATACACACAAGCACACACACACATACACTCAACAATATCTAATCATGTTAATTCTGTCCTTTTTGTTTGTAATGACATCTGCTGTTATTCCAAATGCTTTTTGTTGTTGTGCAAACTTGACTACATGACCATCCTGATTAGACACAATCTATAGCTGTGTTTGTATTTCATTTCAATGTATTTGTAATTTAAATAACTTTGACTTTTAGATGGTTCACAGCACTCCTCTCAATATTCATGATTTTACACACGGGTGTACTTTGAATATTCATTAACCGAGCGCAGCACACACACAAACACACACACACACATAAACACATAAACACACAGACACACCCGACAGGCACACACACACAAACACATACACACCACAGGCAGACACACACAAACACGACACACACACGGACACTCACACCTACACAACAGGCACACAAAAACAAACACGACACACACGCACAAACACACACACACACCTTCTCCTCAGCACTCACACCCCGTTAGAGCAGCCAATGGGGTGAGACTGGAATGTCACTACCACCCTCTAGAACGCCCTTTCTGTCGTTGACACTTGTTTATCATCCTCCTGTCATGCAAGGGCTCATCTGTTGGTGTTCAGTACAGAAACACAAAACCAGAGACATCCCTAGTCCTAGTACCAGAGACATTACTAGTTCTCAAGAGACACTAGTCCTAAAACAAGAAACACTAGTCCTAAAACAAGAGACAATAGTCCTAAAACAAGGCACAACACTAGTCCTAAAAACAGAGACAATATTCCTTAAACAAGAGACCTTATTAGTACTAAAACAAGATACCACATTAGTACTAAAACAAGAGACACTAGTCCTAAAACAAGAGACATTAGTTCTAAAGCAAGAGATACTAGCCCTAAAACAATAGATACTAGCCGTAAAACAAGAGACAACACTAGTACTAAAACAAGAGACACTAGTCCTAAAACAAGAGACATTAGTTCTAAAGCAAGAGATACTAGCCCTAAAACAATAGATACTAGACCGAGACAACACTAGTACTAAAACAAGAGACACCGTTCCTGAAACAAGAAACCACATTATTCCAACATAACGTGACATATTTGGAAAGTTAAGGGATTCCAAATATTTGAAATGTTTTGGACTTGTTATACTCTTGCTTAGCATTCGTCTAGTCTCTGAATAGAAAGAACATTGTGATGAAGTCAATACGCACAGTGTATACTGATGTTTGATGTGTAAGGAAACACACTGTGTTTTCTGTAATGTAAAAGCACAGTGTATACTGATGTGTAATAAAACACACTGTGTTCTCTCTGGGATACTTGGACAGGAAGGAAGTGAATGATACAAAACAATAGTATTAGCAAATAAATTATTAAAGAGCAGCCTCCTAGCTATTTTTAACCACAGGAACAAACGAAAGTACACAATGAACTTACTGTCGTAAAGGTGGCATCAGAAATAGAACATTTAATAGTGTGTCGTCAGCGGAGAACAATCCGATTCATGTGCGATCCGACGATCACCGTGTAGGAACTCAGAGGAGGGCTCCGCATGGGGCAGCCTCACACATTGTTCACAACAAACGCAGGATATCTGCAGGAAGAAAGTAAGACTTGTGTAAAAATAAAGAAAAACGATTCATCATGTTAATGCCAATTATAGGGATAATAAGAAATAATAAGGTTAATAACTTAATGCTTACAATAATGGTAATAATAATAATAATAATAATAATAATAATAATAATAATAATAATAATGATTATAATAATAATACAAAAACTATCTTTTGAATAAGAGTGTTTAATGATTTGGTCTCTGGACGCTACAGGTTCTGAGTTGAGCCACCTGAAGCTCTTCGTTAGAATCCATCAGATCTGATGGAGGAGGATCAGGAAGATGGAGACCAGGGTGGTGGTGTGTGTGGGGGGGGGGCAGACCGGCTTACCTCCTCAAGGACCCACTGGAGGCAGCCTGGGGACCACGTGGTCGTCCCAGGTTAACCCCTCCACGACCTCTCAGGGCCCGACCTCTCAGGGCCCGACCTCTCAGGGCCCGACCTCTCAGGGCGTGACCTGTTTCTCCAGGGCTTTCCTCAGTTAATCCCACCGGGGTCAGAGGAGCTCAACAGACTCCATGGTGCTGCACCACCAGCGGAACCTCTAGACCCCACAATCTGAGGAACATGTGGGGACCCGTGCCTCAACCCTAACCCTGGGTGTGGACCCTACCCCAACCCTAACACTGGGTGATGACCGTACCCCAACCCTAACACTGGGTGATGACCGTACCTCAACCCTAACCCTGGGTGTGGACCGTACCCCAACCCTAACCCTGGGTGTGGACCGTACCCCAACCCTAACCCTGGGTGTGGACCGTACCCCAACCCTAACCCTGTGTGTGGACCGTACCCCATCCCTAACCCTGGGTGTGGACCGTACCCCAACCCTAACCCTTTGGAGCAGCTGTTGAAATGGTTGTCTTCATCTGTCGTAGAACCTCCAAACCCCACCCACCCCCCCCCAAATCTCTGAGGTAAGAGATTTGTGTCTTACCTCACTGCTCTGTGCACCATGATGTCACACACACACACACACACACACACACACACACACACACACACACACACACACACACACACACACACACACACACGCACACTCATACAAACACAAAAGCACACATACGCATGCACACACTGTACACTGTACAAGCGCAAAGACAAACGTAGAGTCAGACAGAGAGACAAACAGTCAGACAGACAGACACACACACACACGCACACAAACAGACAGACCGACAGACAGACAGACAGACAGACAGGCCGACAGGCAGACAGACAGACAGGCGTACAGGGCTAGTGAGTGCGACCAGGCCGGTGTACGGCTGGGAGAGCTGACTCTATTTTCAGCGCTGCAGGAGGCAGGATCAGGGTGACAACAGGTGGGGGGGGGGCGGACTGACCTTCATCTGGCACAGCATGGACCCCCCCCAGACTAACCCATATACCCCAACACGTGGACCCAGCACATAGAACCAGCACATGGACCCAGTACACAGAGATCCAGTACATAGGAGTAGAATCTCAGACAGTCTAAAAATGGGGAGAAAGTTGAGTGGGAACAGAGAATGTTTGCGCCCATCCAGAAGGTCGTACACTGTTTTAACTGCTGGTTGCCATGGTAACCTGGCCTCACCAAGTGCCCGTAAAGGTCCGCTGTGATTGTGAAAAAAAGTGTACAGGTGCGGTGGTTAAGAGCTGTAGTTTGAGTGTCATTGGGGGTAAATGCCGTCGCCGTTCACCAGCGAGGAGCGGGAAACATCTCTGTTCTAGTGGGCGGGGCCAGGACAGGGCTCCCCTTATTGGTTCTGGGACTCCATCTTTCCTGCCAATCACGTTTGTACGACAAGAGGCAGGGAGGGGGGCAGCTGAAAGGGCGTTTGGTGGTTGTTGATCATCTGGCTCCTCCTCTCCTCTCCGGAGGACTGCAGCGTCCTTCCTTCCACCGCTGTTAACCTGACCCGAGGCTCTTCTGAGTCTGCTCACAGGTTTCGTCTGTCTTGTCAACAGACAATTAAAACACACCTTCAACTGCTCATAGACTTCCATTGTAGTAACGATCCACACAGAGAACACGCACAACACCACAACCAGCCTATGGCCTCAAACGTACCGAGAGAGTCTTTAAAACTCTTTGGCTTTAGAGGGATCTCACGTCCTGTTTCCTATTGGACGGCTGGCCAGAGACCCGGGCTGGGTCAGCAGCCCCACCCCCTCAGTCTGTGGCTCCGCCTCTACTGCTCCTCAGTTTAAATCAGCCTCTGTCTAACCGCCCCATCCCTTCAGGTCCAATCACACGCCTCCGTGTACCTGCCTGTTTGACCCTTCCTCAGAGATGCCTTCATGTTTCTCCTCCTCTCTCACTGCCGTTGTTTTACACACCCAGCCCATCTGACCATCATCCATTCATCTGTCCACCATCCTTTAATCCGTCCATCATTTATTCATCTGTCCATCATCCATCCATCTGGCCATCATCCATTCATCTGTCCATCACCCATCTATCTATCTATGATGAGTATGGTTCAATGAGTTCTATAGCCAGTGTATCTCTGGGACGTGGAGGTAAGGCTTAGCCTTCTCTCATCCTCCCTGCCCAGATTCCAGACCACTTAAAGGTGACATATTATACCACCTGGTGTGAGTGTGATTAGCCGTAACAAGCCGTTTTGAAAATCGGCCTCTTCTGACATCATAGATGGATGTGTTGTTACGGCTAATCACGCTCACACCTGGTGGCATAATATGTTGACTTTAATCCATGCATCTGACCTGAGGATCTTCTGAAAGGTTAAAATCACAGTCAATCACATAAAGTTCAAGTTATTCTCTGTGTTAGAGGAGGGTTTAGGGTTATTTTAGCATCATATAAATCTCTGTGTTAGAGGCGGGTTAAGGGTTATGTTAGTGTCATGTTATTCTCTGTGTTAGAGGCGGGTTAAGGGTTATGTTAGTGTCATGTTATTCTCTGTGTTAGAGGCGGGTTAAGGGTTACGTTAGTGTCATGTTATTCTCTGTGTTAGAGGAGGGTTAAGGGTTCTGTTAGCTTGTTATTCTGTGTGTTGTCTGCTTAGGGTTCTGTTCTTCCATGTGTTGTGTGCTCTAGGGTTCTGTTATTCTGTGTGTTGGGTGCTTTAGGGTTCTGTTGTTCCATGTGCTGTGTGCTTTAGGGTTCTGTTGTTCCATGTGTTGTGTGCTTTAGGGTTCTGTTGTTCCATGTGCTGTGTGCTTTGGGGTTCTGTTGTTCCATGTGCTGTGTGCTTTAGGGTTCTGTTGTTCCATATGTTGTGTGCTTTAGGGTTATGTTGTTCCATGTGTTGTGTGCTTTAGGGTTCTGTTGTTCCATGTGTTGTGTGCTTTAGGGTTCTGTTGTTCCATGTGTTGTGTGCTTTAGGGTTCTGTTGTTCTGTGTGTTGGGTCCTTTAGGGTTCTGTTGTTCCATGTGTTGTGTGCTCTAGGGTTCCGTTATTCTGTGTGTTGCGTGCTTTAGGGTTCTGCGGTGTTCTGGAGAAGCTGTGGTGAGTGGGCGAGGCTTGACAGATTTGAGGTGGCCGTGTGAGGGGGAGTTCAGTGTGGAGGAAGAGGCTTTTGAATATGCAGCGCAGTATAATGCACTTATGCATTCATGCCTCATTGTGATGATAATACTAATATAAATGGAGTTGGATTCCATCTTTGTGTGAGACTGTTGTGTGCGACGAGCATACAAACAAAGAAGAGGGAAAACAACTATGAAATCATTCATATTCATTCATTCACTGTGCTGAAATATAGGGCATTCCATTTATAGTTTTATATCTTTCTCTAATTTAACATCATACACCTGCTTAAACATCAGCATTAATCCAACTTGATTCACTCATCAATTCTATATTTTTCTTGTCTACAGTCTTGTCTACGGTTTCAGTGAATTCGTGAAATCATTTGGAAGGCATCGATGTTGACCCGCCAATAGGAATGATGCACTACCAATGAGAGGGGAAGCATCCACTGGTGGAAAATAGATGATGGACAGTCAGCGAGGTTCAGGGTTCTTGAACAAAAGCATGTCAGCAATGTTTTGTTTTATTCTGTGTTTCCTAAGCAGCATCTGCCTTGCTAGGTTCTCTTTGTTTAACCCCTGGTACCATGTGATCATCAAGACCATTGTTTAGCGGGTGTGTGTGTGTGTGTGTGTTGCTTTGTGGGGACCTGGTCAAGGTGGGGGGGGGGGGGGGGAGTACTCCAGTTACACAGACGTAGAAGAGGTTTGAAACACAAATGAACGTCTCACACACACACACACACACACACACACACACACACACACACACACACACACACACACACACACACACACACACACACACACACACACACACACGGCAACACACACACACACACACACACACACACACACCCTCCCAGAGGAGGAGTAGTTCGGTGATCCGCTCCATGCGTTGATTTGAACGGCCCCTGACCTTGGGGGGGGGGGGGGGTTCTACTGGCCGGGGTCCGGTCCGCGGACAGACCGGATCCAGCTGTTGGGTTCTAGGTGTGAGACCCGGATATCAACAGGGTCATTTAGCTCTAGTATACAACAAATCCCCTCTGAATGAAGTATTGAAGGCCTTGAAGGACATTCATTCCTACATTTAGGTCAGTAGAGTTGTTGTTGCTTTCGTCTTTGTCACACTAAATTGGTTCTCTGCACTAAAAATAAAACTAGAAATGGACCATGTTTGCCTTCCTCTTTGATCAAGCCAAGGTTTAAGTCTTTATTTTAGCTAATGCATGGTGATTAAGGTCCTTTAGGGATATGGGAGTGTGGATTCATTAACATCAGGCCTCGTTAACTGGTTGCTGTGTGAGTATAAGTCCAGTGTACCACCCTTGCAGTTAATAACGTTAACAGGAAAGAACAACCACACGTTGATTTAGCACGTTACCTTTTGTGTGTTCATGGTGGAGTTAAAGGTTGTCCCAAATGTATTCTTGTATTCAAATGTATTCTCTCAATAACCTACTGAACAGAAACACACTTGGCTGGGATCGTTTATCAAGAAAAAGAAAAGAAGATTGCAGTCGTGCTCGGCAGTGGTTGGAAGTAATAAACCTAGAGAAGTCCCCCTCTGGCAGCTGGGTTATTGTTCCTCCTCATATGTCTCCTGCTGTTCTACAAGCTAATAGCATGTGCTAGGTCAGGAAATTCAGATTAACGATGTGCCTGTTCTATTTCTAGTCATTCATTCTTACATGCATGATGAAAGGGATGTCAATGCAAACATATTTCTATGTACTTTATGTACAGGCCGTCGGAACTCATCCTGTTTATTTTTAGCGGGTTCCTCCCATCCCCATGTCCCTCCTGCCTCCCCTTTACACCTCCTGGTTTCTCCCCAGCACCTCCTCCCAGCCCAAGGAGCCTTCTGGAAACAGTTTTGCTGCTTCGGTTGCGATGTGAAGACACTCAAGTGTGTTTGTTATTCAGTCAAACGTTTCACATGAGCCACTCAATCAACAGTTGGATTGACGACCAATAGCAGCCAGTGTTTGGGAAGTGGGCGGGACACCAAGAACTCTCAGCCAATCAACAGCCTGTGGTGGATGAATGTGAAGGAGGAACCAATCAACCAGTATAGTCACAGAATGATACATTTACACAGGAATGAATGATGATTTTAGATATGAATATCCATGTGTGCAAATGCCAGTGCTCCTGTTTGTGTCCGTTCCTTGAATCCGGCCCGCCTGTCTGTGTATTCTCGGTAAAGCGTGCGGGGAATCTGTATCTCTGATGACCCGCCCCTGCCTGAGAAACCACAACTTACTTCTGGACTAACAAATCCCTCCCTCTCTGATCCAGGGTCAGCATGGAGGAATCAGAGCTGCTGAAGGAGAGGATCCAGGCCATCACAGTAAGTGACCATCGCTGCTACTGGGTCATCCCACACACACACTGGGAGGTCATCAGTATAGGTAGGCCCATCCCAGTAAGGGACCATCGCTGCCACTGGTTCGTCCCACTCACACACTTGGGGTTCACCAGTATAGGTAGGCCCATCACAGTAAGTGACCATCGCTGCCACTGGTTCGTCCCACTCACACAGTGGGGTGTGTCCAGAAATGGTCAACAATTCTTGGATGAGACTCCTCACTGACACTGGGATTAGACCCCTCCCACTGGGACCGGGCCCCTCCCACTGTCTTCAAACAGAGGAAGTCAGCGAAGTAGAACGCCAGGTCACTATTAATACCAGGGACGTCACCAGGGCGATCCCCTTTCACAAAAGATTAGCGCCACACTCATCGTGGATGGATTAGTTATAGTTCACCACTGAGCCACACAACCTCTGTCCACCGGCCCGCCAGGTATAACAATCTGTACTGCAGGGGTTCATCTGGGAACACCAACGTTGCGTCATTGATATCGATAAATAACAACCTTGAAGATGGACAGGGGAGTCATCATAGGACAACACAGGGGACAGATGAGTCATCATAGGACAACACAGGGGACAGAGGAGTCATCATAGGACAACACAGACGTCGCTCATAACACAGACTCTGGGTTACTTAGAGCAGACCAAGAGTTAGCGTCAGAGTGAAGTACCTCTGTTGTTCCACCATGGTGCCTCTGAACTGGGCTTCACGCAGGCAGGCTTGTGTGGGCCTTGCGTTTGATGCCTGGGCTAATGTTGAAGGGTTGTAGGCATATGGAACAGGTGCACACATGTGTTGACGGACACACACACAAGGTGTCCACTGACAGTAGGTACATGAGGCCCGGTCGTAGGGGTCTGCTTGTTCCATAAACAGCTTGTGGCCTTCACCCTGGGGTGCTGCCAAGTTCTAGAGGATCTTGTTGATTTGATTAACGACCTCGTTGACGAGCAGCAGTCAGCGAGCGATGTCTGAGGCCGCGATGTGAAACATTTGCAGGTGTAATATGTTCCATGGCGTGTGCAGTCGCAATAACGTCCTCACTCTTTGATTTTTACGCCCTCTACAGGACAAGAGGAGAGTGCAGGAGGACATTGCCAAGAAGAGGAGACTAATCGAGGAGGAGAAGTTACAACTTCAGTACATAAAGGTGCTCTTGAGTAATATATATTTACATCTACATAAAATATCGGAACATATGTATTAAAGGCAAAAAATATAGCAAAGTGAAAAGTCAAACTATATACAGAGACGGGTTAAAGAAGTGTGAGGTGCTGCTTCAGAATGAGGCCTGGACCTGAACCCGGTTCTCCTGCAGAAGAAGGCTCTGAGGGAGCAGTGGCTGATGGACGGCCTGAGTCCGCAGACCGGGGAGGATCTGGAGGCGCAGCGGCTGCAGGCCCAGGGGGAGCAGGAGCAGACCGTCCAGCTGCAGAGCAACATCGACAGGTACGGCAGGTCCACCTCGCTGGGTGCTGGTGTAGAGCTGGTCCACCTCACGGGTACAGCAGGTCCACCTCGCTGGGTTCTGGTGTAGAGCTGGTCCACCTCACGGGTACAGCGGGTCCACCTCACTGGGGGCTGGTCTGAATCAGTCATCCGTTCACATTAGAGGTGGTATACACCTACGAAACACAAATTTGCTCAGGCGATATGACTGGTTTCCTATGCTCCTTGAATGTGTTGGTTTCAGCTGAAACGGCTCACTGGGACTGCTTTTTGCCTTGAGTTGGGAAAGGGCAGAATACATTGGACAACAAGTCGCAGTGAAGGCACTCTCTCCCTCCACCCTTTTAGTGTCCATTAGTAGTTGACCACAAGCCATCAGAAAGCAACATGCACCCTTCAGTGCCTCCATGCATGTCCCAGAGTGGCCCAGCCTGGGAGAGTATGCCAGTATAATGAGCTGTTCGGTATTCCGTGTCATCCTCACTCGCAGCCTGTGGGGTTAGGAGGAGGCTAGCTGGTGGCAGGTAGGATTAGGACGCCCACTACTTTCACCTACTTAAGGCCTGGCTGGGAGTTCTGAGTATCAGTCACTCAAACATCCTCAGACATTCATCCCAACAGTCTTTTATGTAACAGGGCTTCTCCCCCAGAGATCCTCTGTCTGGGAAGGGAACGCCAGCTAAACACAATCATCCAATCAGGCTCGGTGGACAGATCCATGATGGCTTCCACAGGGATGGAACCACATAGGGGGGGCTGGGTTCGGGCTTCAAGGGAGGCTGGGTTAGGCTGTAGAAATGGCTGGGTTTAGCTGTAGCAAAGGCTGGGTTTAGGATGGGTTTAGCTGTAGGGGAGGCTGGGTTTAGCTGTAGGGGAAGCTGGGTTCAGCTGTAGAGAAGGCTGGGTTTTGGCTGTTGAAATAAGGGCTCTATAGGCATGAGCTGGTATACTGTCACCTCTGAGTCCATGCCTGTTGTGCTGTCAGAGCGAACAGGGCCCTGTTTCCTGTCAACGGGTGGATTATCTGGAGAGAGCATCTCAACAGGGTGGGCCCGCTGGCTGCTGAGCCCAGGAGCTTTGCTGGGGTGTGAGGCCCAATGTCCTTTGAGCGGAACCGAAAAGCCCTTCAGATCAGACACACAATGGGACAATGTGGGGGGGGGGAAATGTCCCTCTTAACACCTGGCTGAAACATCCCATTATCCCAGGAAATGGGGTTGGAAAGATAACCTCTCCCTGGAGGCAAAAAAAAGGATTTCAAATAACAGCAAAGGAATCAAACTTAATTGCAAATCCAAAGTCACAAAATGCTCTCATCTGCTCTGCGGTATTTTGTATCTTTACTTATCTTTACTATCTTTGTCAGCTAATTTCGCCATCCGTTTTTAATATTTCGTTAGCAGTACTGCCTCAGTCCATGCAGAGTGATAGCTTCTGATTGTTTTTCCCCGAGCCTCCAGTGACTCACTCCATTCATGGTCTATCCATCATCGTTCATTATGTTTCCAGAGCACTGCTGCAGAGGCGGTGTGCACGCCGTTGTATTATCCCCTGATGCATTCTCTCCTCCCACAGAATAGAGAAGGAGATCGAAGACCTGGAAACCCACGAGCTGAACATCTCCGCCAATGAAGAAGTGATCCTGAAGCGCTTGAAAGAGGTTGAGAGGACAGCCGAGGACATCATAAAGGTAGGCCTGCTGTCTTCCGACCTTCCTCTTCTTTGTGCGCAGAGATTGCTGTGCTTTCCTTTGCCCTTTAACACTTGCTGTGTGTGTACAATATGAATTAGGCGTCACTTCCTTGTACAAGAATGGATTTAAAACCTTGAACCCAAAATCCAAATACAAAAATGCATGAGGTGGAAATGCATGTCTTGTGCATATGAGTTCTAATCGCAAAGGAAACTAACAAGCTAACATCCTAACTGTCAACACTGTCGCCTAACAAACCTTCTCAGCCTGCGGCAAACTATGCAACATGCTTTGGCGTTCTAGAAAGATGCTTTTCTGGGGCCAGTGTGTGGGCGTGCTGTATTCACCAGCTGATGGGCTCTGGGCATGCTGTGCACTAATATGAGCGCACACACAAACATACACACACACACACACACACGCACACACACACACACACTCGCACACACGCACACACACACACACACACACACACACACACACACACACACACACACACACACACACACACACACACACACACACACACACACACACACACGGCTTGCTCTCCATTTCCTTTTACCTGCTGCCTGTATTTCAAGACGCGAGAAGGAAGAGGAGTGGCATGGTTAACTTGTGGATGCTAACACCTAACACCGACTCGACCTTAAGCTGCACCCTTTCATGTGATTTTGGACCTCCTTCTTCTCCACTCTGGAACTGATCCTAAGCTTCTATATCTTCACACACAGGAGCTAAACGCAGGGTTCAATGAAGGTAAAGGTCAACTTTTTTTATCCTTAATTTCCTTTGGCTTTCAACATTTGTACCCAAATATTTCACAATGTCAATTTATTTTTTAGATAATTTTTAAAGTATACTAATACCGAACGATACTGAGCACAGTATATATTTATACTATGATTGAGAAATAAGTAAGTTGGTTTCCACTCACAGATCCAACTTTGCAGTTTCAGGTCTCATCCCTCCAACTCCGGTGACTCTGTCTGATCCGCTGCCTGCCGTCTCACCACCTCCAAGAACCCGAACCCCACAAAGAGAGGTTGACGATGGGGAATCCAAGAGAGGTACATATGCTGCCGGATCTCTTCACCGTGATGCAAACTATTCATGTGGGTACAGATTGGGAAAAGCGTTCATTTGAAATGGCAAGGCAAGATCTCTTTAGCTGAAGTAACGTGGTCTCTCAGGTCTCAGGTTATAGATCTTAACCTAAGAGTTCTGTTCCTCCAGCTACCTTTGCGATGGAGATCAGCGTGGAACACGATCCCCGGACCGGAGAGAGTCACGTGGTTGCCATGTCAACCATCACCCCAGACGACGCCCAGGAGAAAGGAGTCAAGGTGTACGACGACGGCCGGAAGTCTGTGTACGCGCTAAACCACGCCCACCAAAAGAGTGAGACGGAAGGACCCGAGGAAATGACCCAGTCAGAGGTAGACGAACTTCTCAGCCAGGCCATGGACAAAGAGGTGCCCAGCGAAGTTCAATACCACCAGCCTGTATACTCTAAGTCTACATCCAACCAAAGTAACAGTAGGCCATCCACACCCAGGACCCCCAGCAAAACACCCCGGCAGACCCCCACCCCCACCGCCCGCAGCCCGTCCACCTGCCTGGCCCAGGATGGAGCTCAGAGTCTTGTAGAAGGTGGCCTCGACCGATATCATGTTGGTTCAAAGGGCCCATGCAGCCCCGTCCCTTCACAGCTTCCAAGGGAAGGAGCCCGGAGCTGTGAGGAGATCGCTCAGCAGTGCTCGTCTTACATTCCAAACCAGGCCCAGGCCCAAGACTCACAGCCTCGGTCCCACAAACCAAAGCTCCCCAGCGGCCAGGCTGGCTCCCCTGTTCCCAATGCAGTGACACTGGTTTCAGTGACCGCCCGGTCCGAGGGGGTCCCCATTCAACCGGTCTACAGGGGCGACGACAGGTCCGGTCCTCACACACAGTCCGGTCTTCATACTCCGGATGCAGTGACGGACCACAGGGGGTCACCCTGCTATCAGGAGAGCGAGGCTTCGCTGAACGACTTCACCGAAATCACGGAGGACTTTGAGGAAGAGCCGGTCACCATGATCTTCATGGGCTTCAAGAACGCCGAAGAGGCGAAGGACGAGGAAGAGGACTTCCAGGCTGAGCTGGTGATGATCTGCAACAGTGACGAAGAAGAAGACGACGAGGATCAAGGCTTCAAGAGGGACCAGGAGGAGGACCGGAGTGGGAGTCTTTCCTATCATCCGCAGGGATACAGCAGCAAGGTCTTCTGTCCTCGAGTCGGTGTGGCCAAAGTGTCGGGTGATTTGGCGCTGAATGAGGGCATCTGCACAAACTGTGAAGACATACTTCCACTCAAGCCGACCTTCATCCACAAGCCTGGCAAGAATGGCTCCTGCCTGGACAGACAGCAACAACCTACGTCCACCTGGAAGAGATGATGGGCATTTTTTTAACTTTTTTTTTTTTTTTTGTTCTATACTTCATCTTATCCTTCTTTATCTATTCTAAGTGCCTTAATACCTACAGAGACCTTCTTGTCAACCAATATAACAACCATTTACCCGAGAGTGCCTTTGTTTTTATTTGGTTCAGTTCAACTACTTTCTCAGAGACAGCTTGGTTTCGCTGCCATCTACTGGTGTTATTAAGTAATGCCGTTTTGATTGAAACTGTAATTATGACCGCTAACTGTAAAACCCAACTAATATATTTAATAAAAATATACATTATTTCATCAAATATGGTGCATCAAAGTTTATATTTCACTACTTATACTTTAAATACGATTCATGAACTAAAAGTGTTGTGTTTTTTTTGTGTTTGTGTGTTCGTGTGTCTGCGCATATGCACATTATCAGAGGAATTTAAGGTTTCATGTTAAAACACATTTACATATGGGTTCAGTGCGTCCGTCTCTCGCCCCATCTCTTAAACAACGTTAGATAACACCTTACACGTAATTTTTAAGATTTTATATAACAGCAATTACATTATGTAAGAGGAGCTTTTTAGTCAAATGAGAACCCAAGGCTTCTGAAAGGCTCGGATAGCTTGTGAAAGAACGATTCGTAGGCTAAGGAGATATATGCTTCATGGAACATCACTGTATAATTTTCTACTAAATTCAATCAGCAATGTCTGAACATGTGAAAATCAAAGAAAGAAAAATAACACAGAGACTGATCTGTGTATCAAGCCTCACAAGTTCCACTCTAAATTGCGTCACACAGTGTCTGTTTATCAATCCTCATGAGTTGCACATTCCAACTTGTGACATTGTGTCTGTGTATCAATCCTCATTAGTTACACACTACATATTGTCATACTGTTTATCAATCCTCATGAGTTACACAATGGATGGGAAACAATGAAAAGAACCATAGGGATGGATTAATATTGCGTGAAAGGATGAGGTGTGTTTCCTCTGATGACTTTAATACGGTGACCTTGCTTTGAGCTTAGAAATCACGGTCTGTTTTAGCATATAAGTTATTTTATCCCAGGTACATATACAATTACAATTAGGGCATTTAGCAGACGCTTTTATCCGAAGCGACTTACATCGGTTAATACACACATTGACGGCAGAGTCAACCATGCAAGGCGACAGCCAGCTCGTCAGGAGCAGTTAGGGTTAAGTGTCTTGCTCAGGGACACATCAACACTCAGCTAGGATACACCTTTATACATCTACACACACACACACACACACACACACACACACACACACACACACACACACACACACACACACACACACACACACACACACACACACACACACACACACACCTTCACACCTTATATACACCTGTATCAACTACACACACACACACACACACACACCTACATAAACCTATCCACACCGATACACACATACCTATAGGTGTATGTATGTGCATGTAGGTGCATGTAGGTGTATAGATGTATGTAGGTGTGTGCAGGTGAGTGTAGATGTGTGTATGTGTAGGCAGGTGTGTATAGCTATGTATAGGTGTGTATAGCTATGTATAGGTGTGTAGAAGTGTGTGCATAGGTGTGTTTAGGTGTATGTAAGTGTATATAGGTGTATATAGGTGTATGCAGGTGTATGCTGTATGTAGGTGTGTATAGGTGTATAAAAGTGCGTATAGGTGTGTGTATAGGTGTAGGTGTAGGACTCAGCACGTGCGTCCCTGTATATTCAAAACCAAGTCCTCTATTGGCTGCTTGGAGTGGAGAACACACCCTCCTTACACCACCTCATCAGCCTCCACCACCTCCCCCACCTCCCCCCTCCCTCCACACGCGACAGCCGGTCGGGGCGGATGGTGGTGAGGTCTGTGTGCAGTGCAGCGCGCGGACAGAGAGCCTCCCTGTCTCCCCCTGTCTCCCCCCATTCCGCGGGAACGACTCCAGCAGGTAGGTGGCGTGACGGGACCTCCGCGGTACTCGTTCTGTGGGCCGCCTGCTCGGTGACGGTGACGGTGTATCAACCGTCCCAGTGTGGGTTGTAGCGGTGCGGTCTTGGCGCGGGAGGAGACGAGTCGAGTGGAGGGACGAGGGGGGTGCGCAGCGCGAGAGGAAGCGCTCATTGAGCTGCGGGACAGGGGCGCGCGCGTGTGTTCGTGTGTCAGTGCGCGCGCGGCTTTATCGCGGTCGGCATGGATACCTATTCGCTAGATTTTTTTTGTGTAAGTGTAATTCCATTTTAAATACCAATTGGTGGATAGCAGCATCGTTGATTTTTTTTTAATGATAATTATAAAATAAAAATGTGTATTTTTTAAAAATGTGTATAAAAATGTAACCGCAAAAACACAGTAAAACATGTTTAAAACATAGATAATGTCCACAGATCTATGCATGCATTATTTCTGAAAAGTGCGCACTAGGTGATAATCAAAGTCTCCAGAGCATCTAAATCAGTCTCCCCTTCTCCTCCTCACTGCTAAGACATCCTGTCCGTTGGGTGGTTGAGACAAACGGCGTCTCTTGTGGAGTGCGCGGACACACTAGTGTGTTGCATGTGATGTGTGCGTTGTTTGGTTCCTGAACACACGTGTCGGTTTTCGATTTGGGGGAAAGTGCAGAGAATGCAATCTCAACACACGGCAGTGTCTCTGTTGCTCGTCGGACGGTTTGGCCCGGGTTGATGTGTCGCTGGCTGTGTTTCTGTATTTGTGTGTGAGCAAGAGATCTGCCATGATGAAAGGGATCGAAAGCATGTGAGCGGTTTGAGAGAGAGAGAGAGAGAGAGAGAGAGAGAGAGAGAGGAGAGAGAGAGAGAAGAGAGAGAGAGAGAGAGAGAGAGAGAGAGAGAGAGAGAGAGAGAGAGAGAGAGAGAGAGAGAGAGAGAGCCTCACTCATGAGCGTTCAGCCTTCACAGCCTTACGTCCTTTACAGACACACTGATCCCAGAGCTGCTAAACATCTCCACCGTCATAGCCTTATGTCCTCGCTACAGACATCCCAGAGCTCCAACACATCCAGTCAGACCCTCAGTTAAGCTCCAAGACCCCCAGTCAGTGTCTCAGACTTTCAGTAATGCTCCAATATGCATGCATTTAGGATAAGCGCAATGAAAACACACATTTCCATGAAGAATGATATAAGTGTACATAATGTAATGTGGTACAAATATGTTATATTATTATTATTATTATTATTATTAATAAGATGGGTCGTATCGTATCTACCTTCACAGCATCTGATCACCAAGGTCTGGACTTTGAGGGGGGTCACAAAGAGGATCTAACTAATATGAAAGATTCACATGGAATTATCAAGCATGTGAAAAGGATAAGCTTGAATATTGCCATTTATTTCTTGAAACAATGTGTCCCCATGAAGGTTTCCCATTTGAGTACCCATATACAGGGCTGGTAAACTGGTCTGGTTGAGAGCTATGGCACTGATTGGCTGAGTGGCCTCAGGGCTCCCATCTCCATCAGCAACCTCATTCTAATGACATATCCTCTAATACTTCCCCACACACACACACACACACACACACACACACACACACACACACACACACACACACACACACACACACACACACACACACACACACACACACACACACACACACACACACACAAACTGGCAGGATGTGTGTGCATGAAGAAGGTTTGGGCTTTGCACATGTTTCCATTCATGAGCCTGGACATGCAGCAATAGCCTGGACCTAGCAGCATTACCCTGGACCTAGCAGCATTAGCCTGGACTTAGCAGCATTAGCCTGCAGTGGGTTTGGATATGATCTCCCTCTTGATGCTGTACTGCAGGCTAGTGGTAGGTACAGCTTTACAGCTTAGCTAGGTGCTAATGAATGGCTAAACAGTGTTGCTTGCCATCAAAGGACAATTCCGGTTTTTTGAACATTGAGCCCCCTTTCTGTTTTGTCTAGGATGAAATAGCGTTGTTAACACCAAAACTTTTGAATATTGGTCCTGTCTCGAATATTTGTAATTTCGAATTGCCCCTACCTGCTTCACAATGGCTGGCTATGGGCATTCACAAACACCCCTGAACGTTTGTTATCAGATATGTGAAACTCATCGAGTGGATAGTGGTGTTCGTTGATGTTTTGTAGCGAAATACAGTTTCCGTCGTGTTTTATTTGGCATTTTGTAAATGAAACAGAGACCGGAACCGGAAACGGAAATGGAGAGTGGATGTAGTCTTTTCACTCAGTTTTCCGTATCAACAGTAGGGCTAGAACCGAGCGAAAAGACTACAACCACCTCACCTTTCCGTTTCTGGTAGGGAAACGGAAAGCTCCACATTAATCAGCTATCGACACATTAATCAGCTATCGACCTGTTTCTCCTTACCCTTGGAAGTTATTTAATTGGATCAAGGCTGAGGCTCACTGCGATGATTAACTACAGATATGTATCACAGAACTACAAGAGCTTCCTAACATAAAATTATACTCTCTGTTATGTATTACAGAACTGAAAGAGTCTCCTAACATTATATTACACTGTCTGTTAAGTATTACAGAACTACAAGATACTCCTAACAGAACATGATACTGTCTTTATACATTTTGTCTCCTTAATGTGATGGATATATTTAAGATGCGTATCACGGTACAGAAGAAGGACCATGGAGGCTGGAGGCTGGGTTGAGGCTGGGTAGAGGGTTTGGTTGGAGGCTGTGTGGTGCCTGGTCCGGGTGAGTTGGAGGAGACTGAAGCTACAGCTGAGCTCAGCACTAAGTACCAGTTCTGGTTGCCATGGCACTGAAACTGTCATTGCAGACTGAGATTCAGTAGCTGTGTGTGTGTGTGTGTGTGTGTGTGTGTGTGTGTGTGTGTGTGTGTGTGTGTGTGTGTGTGTGTGGTGTGTGTGTGTGTGTGTGTGTGTGTGTGTGTGTGTGTGTGTGTGTGTGTGTGTGTGTGTGTGTGTGTGTGGTAAGGGAACAAGATGTCCCCTCCACATTTTGAAAGGCATATTTGTCACGTGGTGATTTAGACATCCATACCCTTCATCAAGTCACTCAAACATGACAGGGCAGAATACAGTAAGAGGGTGGACTAGATAAAAGTTGAAAGGGTTGAAAGGATAAAGAACAAGTATTTTTGACAGTGTGTTCCCATCTTCTGAGAGGAGTGAGACATATACACACGAGAAGAGGGGCAGATAAACACCAGAGAAGTGAGACAGATACACACCAGAGGAGTGAGACAGATACACACCAGAGGAGTGAGACAGATACACACCAGAGGAGTGAGACAGATAGACACCAGAGGAGAGACAGATCATAAGAGAGGAGAGACAGATTCCAGGAGAAGGATGAGACAGATGCACAGGAGCGGAGTGAGACAGATACACACCAGAGGAATGAGACAGATACACACCAGAGGAGTGAGACAGATACACACCAGAGGAGTGAGACAGATAGACACCAGAGGAGAGACAGATCATAGGAGAGGAGAGACAGATTCCAGGAGAAGGACGAGACAGATGCACAGGAGCGGAGTGAGACAGATACACACCAGAGGATGAGACAGATACACACCAGAGGAGTGAGACAGATACACACCAGAGGAGTGAGACAGATACACACCAGAGGAATGAGACAGATAGACACCAGAGGAGAGACAGATCATAGGAGAGGAGAGACAGATTCCAGGAGAAGGACGAGACAGATGCACAGGAGCGGAGTGAAACAGATACACACCAGAGGAATGAGACAGATACACACTAGAGGAGAGACAGACTCTATATAGAGAGGGGTAATTAAAGGCGTTATTTCCAGTGACAGCTGACCCCTATCTATCTGCACCCCCCCCCCCCCCCCCTCCAACCAGAGCCCTATTACAGAAGCGGTGCTGATGCAGCGCCCGGTTACCCCCCCCCTCAGACCTGTGGGCGGAGGGGGGGGGGGGGGCAGATACACTCCGCTCTCGGAGATAATCAGTGAGGGACACAAAGTCGTCAGGAATGGAGTGGAAATCAAGTGACTAAATATAGTGAGAGGGACGAGGTAGAGTCTCCATCCCTGCTGAGTCCACCACGGGGAGGGCTCTGAGGGACAGAAGGCAATATGTCCAAATCGACCTCACCATGGTAGAGTCAGGATACAACAGACTGCGTAGGATTAGGAGGTTGTGTGTGTGAGTGGGCTGGCAGATATTGGTGAACGGGAAAAAAGCCAGGCTAAGCTTCTGTAAAGCCACTGGCCAACACTGGCCAGACGGCATGACCTCATACCAGCCCGGTTCACACAGGACCTCAGACCAGAACGGTCCACACAGGACCTCAGACCAGAACGGTCCACACAGGACCTCAGACCAGACCGGTCCACACAGGACCTCAGAGCAGAACGGTCTACACAGGACCTCAGACCAGAACGGTCCACACAGGACCTCAGACCAGAACGGTCCACACAGGACCTCAGACCAGAACGGTCCACACAGGACTTCAGACCAGAACGGTCCACAGCCATTATGTACAGGTTGTAAACCTGTATGCCTATGTTATGTACAGGTTGTACATATGTAGGCCTGTTTGGATGTAGGCATACTAAAGAGTTGCTTTGACCACCAGAGTGATCTCTGAGATCGAGCCGTGAGTACGTGTGATGCCAGACCTCGCAGCCCAGTCAGGAAACAGTTTGCCTCTTGCTTTGTGTGGCTGTGTGTGGTTGTGCGTGGCTGTGTGATGTTGTGTGTAGTTGTGTGCGGTTGTGCATAGTTGTATGGAGTTGTGTGCGGCTGTGTGTAGTTACGTGTGGTTGTGCGTAATTGTGTGTGGTTGTCTGTGGCTGTGTGCGCCTGTGTGTGGTTGCGTGTGTGTCCTTGAGTGAGCGTTTCAGCTCGCCCCCCTCCACACCGCCCCCACCCCCCCCCCCCCCCCCCCCCCGCGCTCCTTATCACGGAGAGCACTTCAGCGAGCGGTGATCAGGCTAGTGCCCGTGTGTACGTGTGATAACATTTGTACGTGTGTAGCTTTGTGTGTCTGTCTGCTGTGCGTGTGCGCATGTGTGCGTGCATGTGTGTGTCTGTGTTGCACTCGTGTGCCTGTTGCCTGTGTGTGTTGCATGCCTGTATGTGTGTTGCACGGGCGTGTGCGTGTCTCATCTACAGGGTCTCTAGAGGGTGCGTGGGTTGGTCTTGTGTAGCAGCACTCAGCCGCCGGACTGAGTCGTATTAAAGCACCGCAGCTCATCAGGGGAAATACTTTAGACTGCACGGCAGTAGTAAACAAAGACTGTTGAGTGATATAGAACGAGTGATATAACGTGATGCTGTCCTCCACATGATCAAATATGAATGATTCTGATAATAGCAGGGCCTCAATCATGCATCTCAATCATGTGGTGCTGTTTCTCAAATCAGTGGATGTCCTTTCTGATGTCAAACTAAATCGTGTTTCAAGTATCAGCACACAAACATTTGTGTGCTACAGGATTCAGTCGGGACTCCTTCACACACAACACACAGTTCCCCAGGACCGTAGCAGCCTGGTTGGTTTAATGAGGAGAACCGACACGTTCTATTTGAGGAACGCAGCCAGAACTTTATCCGTCACTGGGGAAATAAGAGGCGAGTGGAGTGTAGGTGGGAATTCATAATTAAGATGATTTTCAGTTTTCTGCTGAACGGAGGCATCCAGTTCCCTTTGCAAAAGGCTGCAGACTCAGCGATAATTCATTCAGCTGAGCTGCTACCTCGCTCCCCGTCTCACACGTGAACGTATTCCTTTCCTCCTTCGCAGGACGCCAACACCGGAGAGAGAGAGCTGGATGGGCACCAAGCGACGGGAGGCTGCAGTAGCCCTGAGAACACCAACCTGAACGGCACCAGCTACTTCACAGACACACCACTTAATATTAGCACCATCACCCCCATCCGGTCGCCATGGAAACGGCCGAACACTCAGACACTGCAGCGCCGGCAGATCGCGAGGTGGAACTCGCCACGGACGCCGTGGATGGAGGAGAGATGCAGGTGAGCCCCGGCGACGAGCAGGAACAGATCCGTGCGGAGACGGATCCGACGGACGCCGCCGGAGAAGACCTGCTGGACCTCTTCCCTGACCCGCCCCCCGACGCCATGGAGCCTGAAGACCTAGAGGACGAGGAGAGCGGTCTTTGTGGCGACACAACGAGTCTGGACCACAAGGACTCCCCCTGTCCCGGGACAGGACACGACGAGCTCAACAGGAACGAGTCCATCGCCTCGTCTGTGTCCGACACGCTGTCCAGCGCCGACAGCGTCTATGAGAACGAGGCTCACCGTAAGAGACCAGACCCCCAGGAGCCGGAACCAGAGCCCAGCCCTGGAGAGGACCTGCCCCCTGGACCTCAAGACCAGGAGGACCTTCTCCCTGGAACCCAAGACCTGGAGGACCTGCTCCCTGGACCCGAAGACCAGGAGGACCTGCCCCCTGCCCCCCTAGACCTGGAGGACTTGCCCCCTGCACCCCTAGACCAGGAGGACCTGCCCCCTGGACCACAAGACCAAGAGGACCAAGACCAAGAGGACCTGCCACCTGGACCCCTAGACCAAGAGGACCACGACCAGGAGGACCTGCTCCCTGGACCCCCAGACAAGGAGGACCAAGACCAAGAGGACCTGCCACCTGGACCCCTAGACATGGAGGACAAAGACCGGGAGGACCTGCTCCCTGAACCCCTAGACCAGGAGGACCTGCTCCCTGAACCCCTAGACCAGGAGGACCTGCTCCCTGAACCCCTAGACCAGGAGGACCAAGACCAGCTCGCCCCTGAAACCCGAGAGGACCCCGTGAGTCCCGACTTCCTGTTAGATGCTCCGACCGGGGAGGCAGAGGATTCGAACCTGGGTCATTACATCAACGAAGATGCCCTGTCCGATGCCTCTAATGAGTCCTACCACGACCTGGAGGCCGACGAGTGCCTGAGGGTGGAGATCGCCGTGGCCTCGTCCGACAGCGACACGGACGAAAAGTGGAGGGCGATCTTCTCCTCTTCCATCAACAGAGAGGACGATGACTCGTACCTGGACGGCCTCCAGCTGAGCGCCCAGGAGCTCTTTGTGCAGAAGGTAGAGGTGAGCGACGCTGAGGAAGAGGAGGACCACGCTCCGACGGAGGAAACCCCCTTTGAGGAAGAGCCGGACGACGAAGTGCTGGAGCAGCCCATCGACGTGGTGTCCTTCTCTTCTCCCTCCCAGGAGGTCCTGTACAACCCCTTATCCCAGCCGGGACTGTCCAAAATCTCAGAGGACGACGGCGAAAACGGAAAGGTCCCTTTCAACCGCGGCCACCTCCTGCCCTCCCCACCTCTGAGCGCCGACCACACCAAGAAGCTGCCCAAGGACTTCTGTGTGATCCAGGAGACCAAGAGCGAGAACGTCAGCAACGAGCACGTTGACTTCCAGGTTGCTCGCAAACAATGGCTGGAGATGGAGGAGCAGAGCAAGAAGCAGATCGTGTCGCCCACCGCCAAGACGCCCACCCTCCAGGGCAGCCACAGCTTCATGTACACGCCCGTCCGCAACGTGGAGAGGCCTCAGAGGAGGGAGCACTCCCTGGAGAACCTGAGCCTGGTCGGAGACTACCCCCTGACCCAGTTCAGCCCCTGCTCCGAGGACTCCGGTCTGGACGACCTGAGCTACCGGTCCCCCTTCGAGGACCCGGAGACCCCGGTGGAGAGGGAGGTCCGCGCGGCCTTGGAGCGGGACGACCACTTGAGGAAGGGGAGGGGCTTCTCCAAGATGGGCAAGTCGACGGACTGCGCCCCGTCGCGGGGTCTCCCCCGGTCCATCAGCACGCCGCTGACGCCCTCTTTCGTCATCACCTCCTCGCCCTCCAAGGGGTCCCGGAGCCACGAGCTGGCGGCCAACAACGTCATCATCCTGGAGCCTGGGGACGACTTCCCCGGCGGGCAGAACCACACGGCCTGGGACCAGGCGGGCGACTCCAACCTGATCATCCTGGAGACCTCCAACCTGATCATCCGCAGCGCCTCCGAGTTCTGCCTGAGCCAGGTCCGCGAGCCGCAGTCCCAGGAGAAGAGCTTCCTCAACAACCCCTTCTTCAAGCTGCGCTCCCGGAGCTCCGTGTCCCTGGTGGACGAGGAGATCCGCGTGGTGAAGCAGAGGGAAGAGGAGCTCCGCAAGGAGAGGGCCAGCGCGTACGGCAAGGACCGCTTCGGCTCCAGCGTCACGTCGCCCAATCAGATGGACAGCCTCGCCTTCAGTAACACAGGTATGGAGCTCCGGCATCTCTGCAAGAACGCGTAGAGTTCTACTGTTTCACTGCACTGTTCAAATCTTTTTCTGCCTTTTATTTGCCCACCAAATCCAGAGTTTTATTCAGTTGGCACTCGTTATTTAGTTTGGAATAAAAGTTGTGGCCGCGGTAAAAGTGGAGCAAATCTGATGACGGTAGTGAAAGAGTTACGTAGTGTGGATTCAACAGACTTCACACGGTTTGTTATCGCAATGTTCATGCCAGAATGTGTTTTTTCTCTCACAGTTGACGTTCCAGAGAAATGCAAATCGTCCCCCTCATCACCGATGAAGACCGCCTATAGAATGGACCGCGCCGTTTTGTCCTGCGACCACAGGGTAAGACTCTCTCACTCTCAACCAGTAAGGACGGTTAGACCCATAGACCCTTACGGGCATCTATAGCTGTAGCAGAAAGAAAGTACAAGCTGACTCCGTAACGGTTAAAGGTGGCATATTATACCACCAGGTGTGAGTGTGATTTGCCGTTACAATCTGCCTCTTTTGACATCATAAGTGGGCGTCTCCACCTAGATGTGTGCCTGATAGATCAGTCTACCAGCCTACCCAGTTGTCTGTAGCAAACGTTGCTCTTATATCCGTTACACATCTAGGTGGACACTGACACTTTGCTGTCAGAAGAGGCAGATTTTAAAAACGGCTTGTAACTGCTAATCCCACTCGCACCTGGTGGTATAATATGCCATCTTTAAATAACCGTTACTATCATGGGTCACATTCACGGGGTAGTGACCTTCAAAACCTACACGTAACAAAGTAAGAATGATAATAAAAGGTATGATTATTGAATCTTCAACTTCAGTTAATTTAGTCGCAGCGCCTCAAAAGTGAGGTAGAGAAAAGGACAGGATTAAAGAGAATGATGTGGGGTGGAGGGGCGGTGAAACCAGCACCGACATGAGACCAACACAAGGAAATGTTCTTGCTCAGTTCCCAGACGTCTACAGCAAAGAACGACGTAAGAGTGCCATGGCCCTCCGATGGGAGGCCGGGGAGTTCGCAGAGGAGAAGGCCGACTGAGGCGTTACATTGGGGAAGGCGTTACATCGTATGCGTACTACCCATGTCTCTGTGTCTTACGCAGTGTTTGTTCTTGTGTCGCGACACAACATACGCTTTGCTTCTGTGGTTCTTCATGCAAAAATATTGTGATCCTTCCTGGATTTTGGAAAAGAGAAACAACTGGCTAATCAATTACAAAACAATACACCACCATAGTTGTGTACAGACTGGGGCCTTAATAGGTTAGATTTGTAGAAGAAGAGTATTTGCAGTGTGTTCAACTGTTTTCCAAGATGCCTGATAGTTAAATGAATGTATTGTTTAGGCCACAATTTGCTAACATTTACAAATGTAAAACATTCAAAAGAAGAAAACATTTTGACATTTTGTCTATTGCGCTAAAGGCAATAGAGGCTACGTCGCTATATATGTATATTTAATGTATTTTTGTACTGTGATTTTATTTGCTGCAAATGAATAGCTGGATGATCTTCAGTACCAAGAGAATATTATAAACCCGGAGATCAAAGGCAGCTTGAGAACAGCTCTAATCTTTAATAGCTTACATGTATTTTTTCGTAAAATATGACAATCCAAAATGTATTTTTGAGATGTACAACGATTTTTGAACTCCATGCACCCTGAAAGCACAAAGCCTTTACCTCTGCTATCTTACGAGAACACTTTAGTAGGCTGATCAAGGGGTCAATGATCAATTCTAAAGGGTCATACTTTTGAAAAAGGTTTGAAAGAGGGAATTTAACATGACAAAATCAATTTAATGGAAATCAATTAAGCACTGCATTTATATTGTTATCATCAAAACTCTCAAGAGTATTGTGAATGGATGAAGTATATATATTTGAAGTCTTTAAAGATTTAAAGAGATTTAAGAGTTTCCTCTAAAGGCTATTTACTTTCATGTCACTATCATAAAAAAAACTATTTAAAGAATAATAATCAGCAAACAATAAACATGTCTAGAACAGTGACAGTGTTTTAGGGATCCTCCACATTATCTTCTCTAGCTAACGAAAATAAAGCATTTGTTACCGTTAACGGCGTTGTTTACATCCTGTCTGTATGCTAATTCCTTAAGGCTCACTACAAACAACCATTCTGTACTCAAAGTGACGGATAAGGTGAGCTCAAAAGAGGCTTCTGTTTCTGTTATTATCAACCTCGTTATTAAAGTATACGGGGGCTTTATCTCTGTATATGTATGTGTTGAGTATTCAAAGAGATTCATGCAACAATAAATAATGATGAGAAACAGGTCAAGTTCTGCCTTTTGTGTTTATTAATTATAAAGGTTTTGTTTGTGTTCAGAAGAAGGAATTAGATGAGCATGGAATAGTTCATCATATTTAGGTGATGATGAATTTTGTTATAAAATTGTTTAAAACACATACACCCCTATTACAAATGTTTCACAATGTGTATCACAAATATGTACAGATTTATGAGCATTAGTATTATTCCAATACTTAAAATAATTGTGTACTTATAACGCACCTACACAATCTGTGTCCACTAAAACACATTAAAGTACCTTTCAATAAATGCATAGTTAAAATTCCTTTCCATTAATAAAGCCTGTTCTGTGTGAGGTTGAGCAGAGCTAAACCTTCAATACAGCGTTCACCAGGACCAGAGTAACCAGAGCTAAACCTTCACTACAGCGTTCACCAGGACCAGAGGAACCAGAGCTAGACCTTCGCTACAGCGTTCACCAGGACCAGAGTAACCAGAGCTAAACCTTTGCTACAGCGTTCACCAGGACCAGAGGAACCAGAGCTAAACCTTCGCTACAGCGATCACCAGGACCAGAGGAACCAGAGCTAAACCTTCGCTACAGCGTTCACCAGGACCAGAGGAACCAGAGCTAAACCTTCGCTACAGCGTTCACCAGGACCAGAGGAACCAGAGCTAAACCTTCTCTACAGCGTTCACCAGGACCAGAGGAACCAGAGCTAAACCTTCGCTACAGCGTTCACCAGGACCAGAGGAACCAGAGCTAAACCTTCGCTACAGCGTTCACCAGGACCCCGAAGAACGAGATGTTTCCCAGCTGGAACACGAGCATCAGCGTCTTCTCAAACACGTACGTCTGAAACACAACGGACCAAACCAGATTAGAAATTGGTTTAAAACGTGTTTGAACTTAATCGGTGAGGTCTGCTCACCTGTGGTGGGCTTGGGTCCTCCAGTGTGACGAGGGGGAGGTCGTCATTGTCCCCAGTGTTCCCAGCAGATGAAAACCATGTGGCCATGTGCTGAACGACTGAACAAAACAGAGCAGGTACAACATTGGGTCAGTCTGTCAAACTGCTGCCGAGGTTCAGAGCAGGACCACGTGACTAGCCTCTATTGGCTGGAGCGTTGAAGGCTAACCCAGCGCTAACCTAGCACAAGCCTGGCGTGGGCAGCTGCTCTGATTGGCCAACTTGATGCTACTCTGAAGAGCTTCACCTTTGACCCTGAGCGACTACTCAAATTGTCCAATAAGACAATTATTCGTTGATTCTAAAATCAACAAATAAAGAGACCAGCTGCTTTCTGCATTTCTAAACCTGAATATGTTTCCATGGTTTCAAAGTAGAAAACACTGGAGTCTGCTATATCTGGACGCTCGTCATGTGTTGACCGCTGACGAAATGGAACTCAATACTAAATCCTTTCACACAAACATGTGATGGAAATGTTCAGTTCATCCTTGTTCCACAAAAATCTATTTTAGGCCATGTTTGCATCATGTTCCCCTAGCCTCTACAATATAACCAAATACCAAAGTGTCCATGCGGCAAAAACGTCATTACGTCCTCTCATCTTGAGACTTGAGTTCCAGAAAAATTATCAGCGGAAGTTTGTTTCGTTCTCCCCCTTCCATCATTTCAAATAAGGGTTGACATTTAACACACTAACACACACACACACACGCACGCACGCACACGCACACTAAATCAGAGCGTTAAATCTGTGGGAGCGAGATTGGTTTGCCGCTTCAGGCTACAAGACGGTCATTATGCTGAACGATTTCCTCCGCTCACTTGTCCTCAGTCGGCCCCGAAGAAGGAGCTGGAGAATGTGTTCATATGCTGGTGAGCAGTGGGATGAGATGCATGCAGACCTTCATTACAGTTGTATCGAAATGAAAGCAAAATTCGACTGTGCAAATATTCCCTCACTCAACCTGGGAACCACCCAGTGAAGAAGAGAGAGTGAACCTATACTGTAGAAATCACGTAACTCAATGGTGACGACCTATTCGTTACGTTTCAACATAACTACACTGAGAACATGACCTATACGTAGCGTTAAAACATAACTATACTGGGAACATGACCTATATGTAGCGTTAAAACCTAACTACACTGAGAACACGACCTATTCGTAACGTTACAACAGATCTACTCTGACAACATGTCCTATAAGTAACGTTACAAGCGAGGCCTGCGGTACCTTTGTTTGCCCTGGCCGGGGAGATGGAGTGGAAGTGCAGCCCCAGTTCAGCCAGCGTGATCCAGAGCCCCCAGCCCACCAGGGCCCCTGTGGCCTGGGGGCCCTGCAGCAGCAGGGCCTGCTGCCGGAAGCCCAGGTACACACACACCACTGAGGAGAGAGGCAGGAGAGCATGATTGACTGACTGACTGACTGACTGACTGACTGACTGACTGACTGACTGACTGACTGACTGACAGATCCTCACCAGCCTGCACCTGCAGCCAGCGGCCTGCTGAGCGATGAACCAGGTTGAAGAGACGCCTCCTAGAAGACAACCAGACGTTAAGGACACATAGAGACGGTGTTAAGGGGCCACTGGTTTAAGGGGCCACTAGTCAGACAGTGCTAAGGCTGGCTAAGGGCCGCTGGTTTAAGGGGCGCTGGTTTAAGGGGCCACTGGTCAGACAGTGTTAAGGGGCTGCTGGCTAAGGGGCCGCTGGTTTAAGGGGCCGCTGGTCTGAGACGGTGTTAAGGGGAAACTGGTTTAAGGGGCCGCTGGTCAGACAGTGTTAAGGGGCTGCTGGCTAAGGGGCGCTGGTTTAAGGGGCGCTGGTTTAAGGGGCCACTGGTCAGACAGTGTTAAGGGGCTGCTGGCTAAGGGGCGCTGGTTTAAGGGGCCGCTGGTTTAAGGGGCGCTGGTTTAAGGGGCCACTGGTCAGACAGTGTTAAGGGGCTGCTGGCTAAGGGGCACTGGTTTAAGGGGCCGCTGGTCAGACAGTGTTAAGGGGATGCTGGCTAAGGGGCGCTGATTTAAGGGGCCGCTGGTTTAAGGGGCCGCTGGTCTCTCACCTGGGGGACAGGGGAGCAGGTCTGAACAGGGCTATGATTGGCTGGACGATGCAGAGGCCCAGGACAGCACAGCCCATGTATGGATGGTAGCCTGCATGCTGCACAACATAGAAACACTCAGCATGAGGCTACCCCAAGTATTAGTATGAGTATACAGTAGGCTACCCCAAAAAATAGTATACAGTAGGCTAAAGTAAGTGTAAGTATCAGTATACAGTAGGCTACCCCAAAATTAGTATACAGTAGGCTACAGTAAGTTTTATTACAAGAATACAGTAGGCTACAGTGAGTATGAGTAAACAGTAGGCTACAGTGAATATTAGTATGAGTAAACAGTAGGCTACAGTAAGTATTATTATGAGTATACAGTAGGCTACAGTGAATATTAGTATGAGTAAACAGTAGGCTACAGTAAGTATTATTATGAGTATACAGTAGACTACAGTGAGTATTAGTATGAGTAAACAGTAGGCTACAGTAAGTATTAGTATGTGTATACAGTATGCTACATTGAGTATTAGCATGGGTATCCAGAAGGCTACAATAAGTATTAATATGAGTACACAGTAGGCTACCCCGAGTATTATTATGAGGATACATTAGCCTACCCCAATAAATAGTAAGAGTATACAGTAGGCTACAGTATTAGTAGACATTTTGATTGTAACTTCTGCGTGATAGGAAAAGTATATGAAATGCTTACATAATTTAAGCCTTTCCATGTTTTCACAGACTAAATAAGAAAGTATTAAACAGACAGACAGACAGACAGACAGACAGACAGAAAATGTCTACACTGGCCCGTCAGAACTTAAGCCCTCCTCATCCCAGTGACTTCCCTTCACCCAAATCCTCTTAGTAGCAAAAGTCTAGCATGATGGAAATACATTTAGGATATCGTGTAACAAGTCACGTTGCATTAAATGTATCAGCATAGAGTAAAGGCGTCGGGAGTGACAGGTTAAATGTGGAAGAGAAAGATGGTCGCCAGACCACAGCTTGGCGGACGATGTTCACAGAACAAGAGATGAGGACTTTCGTAACGGGCCATTGGTCTATAATGTTCTGGTAGCCTCCAGCCGTACTGGTGCTGAAGGCTTCAAATGCAGTCGGGATGAGAGACGCAGCGTGCTTCAGAGGGAGGAGAGTCTGCTGGTCGGCTCAGCAGTAGAATCACGACTCTCTAGCCCCCCCTGCTGCCACCGTCTCGCCACTGCAGGGTCAGCGCCACAGACCAAGTGTGACTCACACCGCCCACACACACGTTTCGAGGACGACATGACAAAGGAGCCAAAGAACATGATGAACTGCACAGAGGAAACACACTTAGAAAGATGGAGACACACAGACAGCAGGGGAGAGAGAGAGAGAATGGTCAGGGCGTAGGACTCACTTTGCTCCAGCCTCCTCGGTACAGGAACGGAAGGGTGAAGGCCACACTGATGAGGCTGACTGCCAGCAGCATCAGGCCTCGGTGTACCTGCGGCATCACAGAGCCAGACTTCATCACTCTCTCTCCGGTTCTCCAGACCAAACAGCCTGCCCTTATCACTCTCTCTCCCGGCTCTAGACCACAACACAATCATGAAGCTACAACACAGTCGGCCTTTCAACAGGACTGGTTTAACACATCTCTTCAATTATTTTCAATTCACATTTCCAATTAGAACATGTTTTGCGTTCGTTAATGTATTTTCTTTCAGTTTTGTGTCTTTGTAATCCTCCTCCTCTTTGGTTCCCTGGTGTCCTACCTGGAACCACACCTTGCCTCCTCTCAGCAGAACGTCTGGCCACACGTGTCTGAAGTGTCGGGCGAAGAGGACGCCCGTGCTGACGACCCACATCCAAGCAGCCAGCATAATGACCCCTGGGGATCACATGACCAGGGAACATCATCACTGCTGATCACATGACCAGGGAGACACTCCAGGTCACATGACCAGGGAGACACTCTGCTTTAATAGTGGGAAATATTGTCAAAGTAGACGGATCTGAAAGAAATATTTTTTGTTTAGCGAATTAATAACTTTCAACTTTATTTTCAATTTTAAAGTTAATGAAACATGCTGCCATGCAGGAGATCACTCCCCGAGTGTGTGTGGATTTAATCTGTGCTCACTGATCACTCACTGTGCAACAGGTTAGCAGCCTCGCCAGCCCCAGACTCTATCGGACTGGGCGAGGTCATCATCCACACACACTACGAAGTATCATTTTGGAAACTTTGCATTCATCAAATTAATCAAATTCTTGTCGGAGGATCCACAAGTTAGGGTCTCAGGTTAGGGTTACAAACAGCGACAGCTATCTACGTTTTGAACGCCACCCAAGTGTTTTGGTGTCAGAGTGGTTTGAGTTCAGGGTCGTCGTTGTGTTTGTCGGACCGACCGTGGAGCTTGATGATCAGCGGAGAGCGGGAGCCAGAGAGGTCGACAGGGGGTCCAACGACCAGCGCTCTGACACTGGAGATCAGAGGCTGTCTGTGGTGCCTCCTAGTGGAGCCTGGAGTGACACACACACACACACACACACACACACACACACACACACACACACACACACACACACACACACACACACACACACACACACACACACACACACACACACACACACACACACACACACAATTATAATATAAGGATGGAATATAAGGTGCAATACATATGAAACTAGTGCCATTGATGGGATTTGGAACTATAAACATACGATAAGTTAATTCATTGGTTCTTCTAATAATCCCCCGGTTCTGACCGTTTTCATATCTGCCGTGGGCCAGGAACAGGAAGTAGCTCTGGTCCAGGTCAAACCTCTGGTCCGTCTGAGGGATGCGGACGTCTCTACGGAAACGACACTGGATGACCCCGTCGGTCACGGCCCCGACCTGGTCCCGCAGGGTCCCCTGGGAGCAGGGAGGAACCGGGGGTAAGTGTTCAGCGGTCAATCAGAGGCCAGGACCATACCGTACTGCTGCTGGTGGTCCATCACTCGCTCGGGGGGGCGTCCAGTACCTCAGGAGCCGGCTCAGGGCGGGTCCGTCCGGAGACGTAGGCGGCCTGGATGTGGACCCGGCCTTGGTCTTGAATGCACAAGTAGACGTCATCGTTGCCCTGGAACGAAGGGCGAAGGTCAGAGGCTCCACGGTCACTGAGAACACATCGACTCACCGTGGCTCTTAGCCTGCAGTGTCACACTCATAGCGGGGAGAGTAATCCCCTGTTCACCTGGCTTGTGTCAGGAGGTTGGCTAGTCCTGCTCCATGAGGTTTATGATTTTGAAGGCTGATTCTTTAAATAATTTGCTGCCACTAGTAAAGGATGAAGAAGCTTTTCTCTGCCGCAGATGAGATAACTTCAAATAAATTGAACCCGGCTATTGTGATGGAGGACGTGTGTTGGTCATGTCCAAGTACGAGTCCAACATTAAAATAAATAAATGGTATTTCCAGCCAAACACTGATTACACTCCCAGCAAATGGTAAATGGACTCCATTTATATCGTGCTTTTCTGACCAGCGGCATTTCCAAATGCTTTTTCAGCGAGTGCCTCCCATTTAGGTCCAGCGCTGTGGGGCTGTGGGGCTGTGGCGGATCACCTACCATCCAGGTGTCCAGCGAGAGGCCCAGCGCCACGTATCCCTCCGCCGGGCCGCTGAGCTCGAACAGCGCGCTGCCCCCGATGGCGTCCGGGCGGAAGGACAGGAAGAAGCAGTCCCGGTCGTTCTCTGGACGGCAGCCCGCTGGCTCCCTGAGGCAGGACTTGTTGTGTCCACAGCCCTCTGAGCTGAACTACAGGGGGCCGTCCTAGTTAGCTTCACAGATACACGCAGATCTAAAGACATAATCCCACCGTTACAGAACGGCTCCCATTCTGAGAGTCGAGCCGGGAGGGGCTTATGTGTTAGTTGTGTACACAAAACGGATACACTGTGCAAAAACATGCACTATGCTGATGCACACCTGCACCGTGCACATGCACTGCACTGTGTTGGTGTGCACGTGCACACAGTGCTGGTGTGCACGTGCACGGTGCTGGTCTGCACGTGCACGGTGCTGGGCTGCACGTGCACAGAGGTTTCAGTGTGATGTTAGGTCTAACGACATAACAAACAGCATGTGACAATATTGTTTTGGCATCGATGTGAGCGCAGACACAGTTTTCAATCTTCAGTTTGTAGCCGCCCCCCACCCCCTGTCCGGGTTTCAAAAATTAAACAAAGCATTTGTGGCGAAAGGAACTGCTGACTGCAGTAGCGCTGCTGTTCCAGCGGGGGGGGCGCTGTTTCAATGCTGGAGGCACGCAGGGGGAACAGTGCATCAGGTGCTGTCGGTTTGTCTAGGGTTCCTTCGACTGGGGTGGTGTGGACTCACCGGAGCGGGAAGGCCGGCGGCCGTGGTGGGGGGGGTGAGGACCCCAGCTGTGGTTGAAGCAGCCCCGGTAACGGCCACCACCGGGCCCGGTACCTGGACCCAGTACAGCTTTTTCTTCTGGACCACCGTAGCGCTGTAGCCGACCGCGGGACACAGGAACAATACCGTTACAATGTGGAGGATCCACAGTGAGTCTTCCTTCACCGTCTACTGAGACTGCGGCTAAAGCATCATTCTGGCATCATGTGATAAACATTCACATGATGATATAAACAGAAATGCATGAATTTCTGAGTTTGCTGAATTTGAATATCAGGATTAACCAAATACTTGCAAGATATATTACACCAAAAGCAATTGTTACCAATAGCAGAACTACCCCCACTAGAATAGGAAGTGAAATGGGAGGAGTTGGTTTATTTTTAACTGAGGTGTTGTGTAAAGTTATTCTTTCCATGGGGAGTTTTGCATTAGCTAGGGATGAGCCACCATCTCCCCCCCCAGACCACCACACTCTGTCACGCTTTGAAGGTGTTCTGAGATGCCAAGGACTAGAGAAACCTGGAGTGTGACGTCTCTCCTGGTTACTGATTAGTGATTAAGAGCTTTGCTGTGGTTTCACTTTGACATCCCAACGTGTTGAGACATTTCTCAATTGATTTATCACTAGTCTGGCTTAGTTCCAGATTACACAGCAGTATGTTTGAACCTTGAAACTAGTTCAACAAAACGACACTACTTAAAGTTAGAGTCCCAACAGCACACTGAGCTCGTAGCTAAACGCCCTGGACATATCTGTACTCAACGCTCATCAATAGTGATTTCAATAATGCTTTCAATAAAAATCACACGATTTGTCCCAGATTCTACACAAATCTCCAATATGTTTTATAACATAATATATCAGTGATTTGTGCAAAAAATATAACATGAAAAAAAGGCTGTCAAGCCCGTACCTCTCTCTGTTTATAAGAATCTTTATTTTGACACTCCTTAACCCCTCCCTCCCTATCACCTTAAACCCCTCCCTCCCTATCACCTTAAACCCCTCCCACTCACCCTACCCCCCCCCCCCCCCCCCCCCCCCCCATCATATAATTACAGGAAATTACTATTATTGTACTTGTGTTATGACAATCTAGCTGCTTTCTAATTATAAAGAAAGGGAGACACAACTCGGTAAAACAACTTCACATGATAAACCGACAAATAGATTGTGTCTGCTTGGAGGACTCACAAGAACTGGACGGTGGGGGGCGAGTCCTTGGGGCAGGTCCACACCGCCTGCACTTGATGTTTTTTTGAGTCACTGGTGTGACTCACACCAGACGCCTGAAGGGAACACAACGGATGGGTGAACCTCCCCTCCTCCTCTGTCTCAAAGTGATCAGTGAGGTGGACCAATCCCAGCGTGTTCCTCTCCTCACGGCAAAACCTGGTTGGTTTATAGGCCGGCTTGTTCGGAGTGAGTGACAAGGAACCTCAAGCAGGCCTCTACAAGACTACAGACTATGTTGTACTAATATATATATATATTTATATATATATATATATATATATATATATACACAAATCCATTTTAAAACTCTTCCTGTTCAGTCTGGAGACAGACACTCTCTGAGTCAGACCCCCAGGACCAGGCATGGTGACCAAAGGTCTCCTGACGTGTGGGAGAGCGTCACAGGATACTCCGAATGCCGGACCACCTCACCTGTCGACTCCCCTCACCTGATAGCTCCCCCCCCCTCACCTGGTAGCCCCCTCGGCCCCCCACCTCACCTGTCGGCCCCCGCAGCCCAGCAGCTGGGAGACGCCGGGCTGCAGCAGGCTGAAGGACCCCAAGGCCACGGTGGAGTTGGGGGCCGCGGCATCACGGGCCTCCAGGAGGAAGCCTTTGAACGGGGAGGAGCTGTCGCTGGCCAGCAGCGTCACTGAGGTAGGGGGGAGTTGAGATGGTTTGTCAGCGTTAGTTATTCCAGACGGCTCCACTGTCGGCAGGACGTGTGTTAGTAGTTTCACCGGTGACGCGGTCTCCGGGCTGGACCGCGGACCCGTCCACGGTGAGGCTGTACGGGGCGGGGTCGGGGCTAGGGCTGTGGCCGTGAAGCGGCTCCATGCTCCCGCACACCTCCTGGACCCGCCCGTTTCTGTAGCCCAGGGCGGGGCCCGCCCACCAGGCCAGGAGCCACAGGCACACCCACCTCGTGACCTGGAGCACGGAGAGAGGATGGGAGGACCGATTCTGGATGATAGCGAGGATGAGGAAATATCTGAAACCACTTTAAATTAAGAAACATTCCAAAAATGAAGAAGTTGGAAAGGTTCCTTTTTACCTTTGATTCCGGCATGACGAAATGTGGGGCTTTTACGAATGATCTTCACGAGGCTGTGACTTAAATACATTCAGAGCTGAAGGTCCGATCTGTAAAAACACAGGCTGTTCTTAAACGGTGTCATAAGTCTGAAGGCCTACTGCATTCACACTAGGGATGCACCGAATATTCGGCCACCGAAAATGGCCCAAAACATAATTTTCGGTTTCGGCCGAAGGAGTAAAAAGGCCGGAAAAAATAAACCGGACATTTTTATTTTTGATTTAAAGAAAAAAAAAAAAATAATAATTGTATACTCATTTTGTATCAAATTTGCACTTAGTTTTTTATATTGAAAAGCAAGACAAAAAAGTTTATAAAGGATATTTAATTGTTTGATTTATGCAATGGTGAAAAATTTAAGAAAAATTAATGAAAAACAGCAAAAGCACATTCGTTATTCGGTTTCAGCTTCTGGCCAACTTTTTCCTCACCATAAACCTAACCCTATATTCGGTTTCGGTTTCGGTTTCGGCCAAGAATTTTCATTTCGGTGCATCTCTAATTCACACTGCATCAATTAGAAATATTTCAGGCTTCTGCTTATCAAATATTAACCTATTAACACTTAATTATTTTTGATAGTTGAAGTATGTAGCCTTTGGGTTGGCCTAGACTACACTACACAAGAACACTATCAGTCTGTCACAGAAAAACCGCCGCAACATGCTGCTGGAGATAAGAGACCAGGCAGGGCTGATCAATGGATCCTACCCCAAAAGGGTCCCAGATGTCTGCCTACATTACATTATGACTGCACCATTGAGAGGAAACACAAACTGATTTTATATCACTGTATCGTTAGGACTTAAACATTGACATTTATTCCGGTTGGTCTTGGAGGTGAGACGC